>NC_133415.1:25460714-25764017 GCF_049350105.2 Macaca mulatta | reverse complement strand
GATCTCAGCTCACTGCAAGCTCCACCTCCCGGGTTTACGCCATTCTCCTGCCTCAGCCTCCCGAGTAGCTGGGACTACAGGCGCCCGCCACCTCGCCTGGCTCGTTTTTTGTATTTTTTAGTATTATCTTATTTTACAGATGAAGAAACTGAGGCTCAGTGGGGAGAAAGAACTTGCCGAATGGGGTGGACTAGGTGCTCTCCAGGTTCCCTTTTTACCTTGATTACCAAATACCCTATTCGCCCCTTTTTGGAGGGCAGATAGTGATGGCTCAGTGAGAACTCCAATATGTATGAGTTCTGGACTCGTTATTCAGAGACAAAGCATAGCAATGCTAGCAATAACAATGACAATGGCAATGATGATGGAATGAATTGTTAATATTTACTAAGAATTCATCTTCTGCTAGACATGATTTAATTGCTTTGCATGGATTATTCCATTTAATCCTCATAACTCTATGTGGTAGATTATACCCATTTTATGGATGAGTAAGGGAAGGCTTAGAGAAGCAAAGTAAGTTACCTAAGGTCATGGACATAGGGAAAGAAAGAGCCCAATTTGGGACCAAGAGGTTCTGTCTTTAAATCCCACACCCTTGTTCTTTACGTCACACTGAATTGCAGGGTTCATGGCCATACCAATAAATGGAATTGGTAATCATGCCTTTTTGTATGGTTGTTGCATTGATGAGATTACATGCTTAGCATAGGTTCAGATGCATGGTGAGTACTCAGAAAATGCCAACTACTCTTGGGCTTCCCTCGGACCCAGGAAACAGCTTTAAAGGGGACAGTCTGATAGGCTGAATGGCCCCCACTCAGCCTGCCTTAGCGAGGGGCATGTGAATGTGGAAAGAGCATTACAGGGGACCATCTAGGTCTGGCCTTGGTCCTGGGCTCTACCTTGCTAGCTGAGTGACCTCAGGCAAGTCGCGCATAGGTTTGCAGCTGGTCCACTCTTTAGCCTTTGCCCCTGCAGGTGCCCCATGTGACATCTTCCAGCCAAGGTCTCCCTGACGACTCTGCTCCCCAGCTTGGATCACCTGCTCTGGGACACACTCATAGGTAGCTTGACACATTCAATGTCTTATTTCATTCTTAAAACAAGCAGATGGGAGAAGAGCTACTCCATTTTACAGATAAGGCAACTGAAGCTCAGAGGCTAATGTCTCCACTTAAGATCTTGCAGCTAGGTTGAAATTATCTTTGGAAAACCAGCTTCCAGTTCTTTCCACAATTCCCACCACCTCAAAGATGTCTCATCCATCTTTCTCCTCCAGCTTCTTGATCAAATTAGTTTGAAAGACCCCCCCACAGGCTCCCTTCCTCTTGTAAATTCCCCATGCACGTTGGCATATTCAAGGTTCTGACAAGTCCTGCAAGAAGGAAACCTGTTTTACTGAGTTTAGTTTGATGTTGCTCCAACTGATTTGCTCATAAAGCCTTCTTTTCCCCCAAACACCTGCTTGTAGTCCCCAGAACATTGGGAGTGGTCTGTGCTGTGTTCTCAGTTGTTAAGGTACAGGCAATGATTCATGTTGGATTGTGCGTAACTCAGCATCAATTTATAGACGGCACATTGGCCAGGCCTTTGGACAACTTTCTCCAAACCCAGTCAGGTGGAACAATATGTCCAGGTTTGTGGGGCTGCGTGGCACCTGGGGGCAGCAGGACCTGGAAGGAGCCCTAAGAAACAGGAATGGATTTGAAGTTCTAGCCTCTAAGAATGAGAAGGTTACATTTTCCATGTTCTCAAAAATAGAACTTTTCTGGATGTCCCTGGGCAGAAAGCCACAGCTACCTGAATTGGATTTTCTCCCGGGGTTTCTCTTTCTGACCCATTTGTCATTTTTAAGGGTGGAAATCTCCGAGTGGGATCATAATAGAGTTGACATGTACGGAGCAGGTTGTGTGTTATGCGTCCTGCCTGTATAACCTCATTCATTCTTCCTTTTTATTATCATTATACTTTAAGTTCTAGGGTACATGTGCACAATGTGCGGGTTTATTACATAGGTCTACATGTGCCATGTTGGTTTGCTGCACCCATCATCAACTTGTCATTTACATTAGGTATTTCTCCTACTGCTATCCCTTCCCCAGCCCCCACCCCCTGACAGGTCCCAGTGTGTGGTGTTCCCCACCCTGTGTCCCTGTGTTCTCCTTGTTCGTCTCCCACCTATGAGTAAGGGCATGTGGTGTTTGTTTTTCTGTCCTTGTGATAGTTTGCTTAGAATGATATAACCTCATTCGTTCTTCACAAGCACTCCATGGAGTAAATTCTGTGTCATTCCCATTTCACAGAGGAGGAGACTGAGGCTCAAAGTGTTGACACGACTTTGCCAACATCACGCGGCTTTAAGCAATGGAGGTGGGATTTGAATTCAGGCATTCTGTCTCTAGAACATTGCCTTTTCCTGTAGCAGCTACAGCCTTTTAGACTTATCTCTTCTCTACAGGTGGCCTCCTTCCTCACAGGCCTCCGAATTGTAAACCTCTGTGTGAGGAAAAGTGAACCAGATGCAGCAAGATTATAAATAAGTCACATAATGTTGAGTAATTCAGCAACAGCACAGCTATTGTTGGAAGGAGAAATAACTTGGTTATTAATAAAAGCAGGAGGCCACAGTAATTGATAGCAATTGAACTCATGGTGTGTGGGGGAAAACAGCTATGTTATTTCTCTCTCTCTCTTGTTTTCTATTGACATAAAGGGAAAAACCTGCCTTTGCAGGTGGATTTGAGCAACTCAGGAACTGCAGTTTCATTACTTTCCCTTGTTCCTTTTCCTCCCTTCCTCCCTCTTCCTTCCTTCCTTCTTTCCTTCCTTCCTCTTTCTCTTTCTCTTTCTTTTCCTTCCTTCCTTCCTCCCTTCCTTCCTCTTTCTTTCTTTCTTTCTTTCTTTCTTTCTCTTTTTCTTTGTTTCCTTCTTTCTTTCTTTTCTCTCTCTCTCTCCACTTCCTTCCTTCCTCTTTCTTTCTTTTTCTTCTTTCTTTTTTCTTTCTCTCTTTCTCTCTCTCCATCCTTCCTTCCTCTCTTTCTCTCTCTCTCTTTCCTCCCTCCCTCCTTCTCTTTCTTTCTTTCTCTCTCTCTCCTTCCTTCCTTCCTTCCTTCCTTCCTTCCTTCCTTCCTTCCTTCCGTCCTCTTTCTCTCTCTCTCCTTCCTTCCTTCCTCCCTCCCTTCCTCTCTCTTTCTCTTCTTTCTTTCTTTTTCTTTCTTTCTTTTTTCTTTCTCTCTTTCTCCTTCCTTCCTTCCTTCCTTCCTTCCTTCCTTCCTTCCTTCCTTCCTTCCGCTTTCTCTCTCTCTCCTTCCTCCCTCCTTCTCTTTCTTTCTATCCTTCTTTCCTTCTTTCTTTTTTCTCTCATTTCTCTTTTGTTTGTTCTCTCAGTTCAAATCCCAGCCTGCCTCTTACCGAAGGAGTGACCTGACAGATGGCTCAGGTGAGGCAGTTTGCCCAGGGTCAACTGGTTAGGTCAGCACTCTTTCAGCTAAATCACTATTTCCAAAACCACTGTCTCATGCATCATTAGATCTGCAAGAGATTCTGTAAAAGCATTCTGAGGCCAACTAAATCTGAACAGAATTTTCCCTTCTTACAGATTCATAAGATATACTTTAAAGGCTCTGAGAAGTCCTGCAGTTAAGAAACCGATTTAACCAAGCATTGACCAAATTGATGTGATACATTATTCATTTTTTCCCAGTGATACTGATGACCATTCCATAGAACAGCTGCTACGAGGTGCACCTTTGGGGAACTCTGATCCCCACCTGTGTGGCCGGCTGCTCTGCCCTGCTTCACACCCATCTGCCACTGAGAGAATTACTGACTCAGCCCCGCCCTTGCTGGCGTATTGGCTGGAGGCTGGCTTCATCTCAGACATGCAAATGGTTCCTAGGAAATAGAAGAGACAGAGAAAGAGCAGCGTGCCAGGCTGTTGTCTTCTTTTTAGAGAGCCTTCCCTTGGCCTCCATAATAAGGGAAGATCCAACCAAACCTTGCTAACATGGTCATGCTAGGTCCCTGCAGCCTCAGGGGCTCTCTTAGATGTAACACCTTAGCAGGAGTGCAGATGCTGAGTTAAGTGTTCAAGGGCAAAGGGTTCATGCAGGAGGTGAATCCAGGAAGGACCGGGAGGGCAGTGAGGAATGGAAATGGGGCAGGAAGGCAGGAACTGTGGGCCCACCTGCTATGGGGACCTGTTTCTCCCTAGCAACTGGAAAAATGGCTGACAACCAAAAGCACACACCAGAAATGATCTCAAAGAGGCTGTGCATCTGGCTTTGTGCAAAAAAGTAGGAACAGCAGAAACAGGAATTGGACCCAGATCCGATTTGGGCCAACACCCATATTATTGCCCAGTTCCTTTTCTTCATGCCACAGGTGCCAACTCAGGGTTCTTGACCTCCCCTGGGAAGACAGTTTGGTCACCACCCATGTCTAAGCAGAGATAGAAGAATCCATGGGATTGGATTTTGTGCACCGGCCAGCCTTCGGGGAGCTGATAGTAGAAGATGCTTTTCCTGGCAAAGCTCCCTGTGTGCCCACCTGGATTGCACCAGCAGCACGCATCTCAGCTGCACCTGCAAATATCCCCCCTAGGCGAGGCAGGATTTAGAGAGTCCAGCTAGCATCCATTAACCACTCTTCTTTTCAGAAATATCAATTGCCAATTTCCTTTATGACTTCTTCCAGCTCATCGAGGCCAGAAAGGTCACTACAATTGCAAGTGTCGAGAGAGCAGGCGTGGAGTAGAGCAAGAGGGGACAGGACCTCACCTACCTAGAGAGACATCTCCTATTTAGTTCACTCTCAATCCCCAGCACAGGAAGAAGAAAGTCTCATTCAGTGATAATAGCCTTTAACACCTCTCTCTAATATTTGCTAATCTCCCTTCTTAACAAAGAGAGGGCAGAATTCAGGCTCACAGGTAACCGTATTTAATTAGAATCTAATGACATTATTGTGCTTATGTAATATTTGTTTCTACTTTCTATTTATGGCAGGTGATAATGAATTCTCATTTAACATAGGGTGATAATATTTCTGTTTACAATTTATTTAAGTGAAAATGAAAAGTGAGTCCATTTAAAAGTAGAGTCACAAAGATATGGCAAAAAAGATGATATCTGAAGGACTGATTTTGGTGGAAATGTAGTTCTTCCACTTAGTATCAGCCTGTTTTCTGGTGACTTCTCTCAGTTAGATTTTTAATCTATAAAATGAGATTAATAATAGAGCTTTTTAGGACTCTTGTGAAGATTTAATAATAACAATAATAATAATAATAAATAACTACAACTAACAAGTACTGAGCTTTTTCCATGTGTCACTCCTGGAACAATAACACGGGCTTTTTAACAGTAAAAGTCATGAGCTGAACAAAGACGCAATGTTGAATAAAATCAGGTAAGTGAATGAGAACTGTTATCATCACCATCACCATCATCATCACCACCATACCATCATTGTCACCATCAACACTGTCATATCGCCACCATCATCACCACGACACCATCATCATCACCATCAACACTGTCATATCGCCACCACCATCATCACCACCACCAGCACCATCACCATCATATCACCACCACCATCGTCACCATCACCATCACTATCATCATCATCACCATCACCATCATCACCATCACCATCATCATCACTATCATCACCATCATCATCACCATCATCATCACCATCATCACTATCACCACCATCATCATTACCATCATCACCATCACCATCACCACCATCATATCACTACCACCGTCATCACCATCACCATCATCACTATCACCACCATCATCACCATCACCATCATCATCACTATCATCATCATCACCATCATCATCACCATCATCACCATCATCACCATCATCATCACCATCATCACCATCATCATCATCACCATCATCACCATATCATCACCATCATCATCACACCATCATCATCACCCTCATCATCACCATCATCACCACCATCATATCACTACCACTGTCATCACCATCACCATCATCACTATCACCACCATCATCACCATCACCATCATCATCACTATCATCATCATCACTATCATCATCACCATCATCACCATCATCATCACCATCATCATCACTATCATCATCATCACCATCATCACCATCATCATCACCATCATCACCATCATCATCATCATCATCACCATATCATCACCATCATCATCACACCATCATCATCACCCTCATCATCACCATCATCACCACCATCATATCACTACCACTGTCATCACCATCACCATCATCACTATCACCACCATCATCACCATCACCATCATCATCACTATCATCATCATCACTATCATCATCACCATCATCACCATCATCATCACCATCATCATCACTATCATCATCATCACCATCATCACCATCATCACCATCATCACCATCATCATCATCACCATCATCACCATATCATCACCATCATCATCACACCATCATCATCACCCTCATCATCACCCTCATCATTACCATCACCATCACCATCATCACCACCATCACCACCACCATCATCACCATCATCATCACTGTCATCACAATCATCACCATCAGCATCATCACCATCATCATCACCATCAGCATCATCACCATCAGCATCATCATCACCATATCATCACCATCATCATCACCACCATCACCATCGTCATCACACCATCATCATCACTGTCATAATCATCATCATCATCATCACCATCATCATCATCTTCTCCATCATTTTTGAAAGTGACAGGATTTTTTTAAATTAGCCATATTACCTCTCTGAGTCTCAGTTTCATCATCTGTAAAATGACATAGTCTATAAAATGGGGATAATACAGTAATGCTCTTGTGACCAGTGCAGAGTAATTGGCACGTAGGAGGATGTAATACCCTTGGTGACTGGGGCCAGACCTCCTCCTTGGGTAGGGTCAAAGTCCTAGATAAAGTCCTTTTCCAAATTTCTAATTTTGCCATAAGCCAGACTGGCTCATCAGGCTGTCTGCTTGAAGAATTGGGCCCTCATAATCTCTTTCTGATTGATTGAAAAATCTCTGTTGGTGGCTGTGATTCTTATTTCAAAGAAGGAAACACATTTATAGGAAAATAAGAGATGAAAGAAATTTTTTTTAGTTTTTTCTAAGTTGACATATAGTAAGTATACATATTTATGGGGTCCATAGTGGTGTTTCTAAACATATATAGTTATCAGATCAGGGTAATTAGTGTATCCATCATCTTGAACAATTATCAGTTCTTTGTGTTAGGAACATTCAATATCCTCCTTCTAACTATTGGAATCTATATAATATATTATGGTTAACTACAGTCATCCTGCAATGCTATGAAACACTAGAATGTATTTCTCCTGTCTAGCTGTGATTTTGTGTTCTTTAACAACTCTGTCCCTATCCACCCACTTACCCCCAAACAAACCCTTCCAGCCTCTAGTATGCTCTATTCTACTTTATACTTTTATGAAATAAACCTTTGTTTAGCTTCCACATATGAATAAAGAACATGTGATATTTGTCTTTCTGTGCCTGGCTTATTTCACTTAACGTCCTCCAGTTCCATCCATGCTGCCATGAATGACAAGACTTCATGGTCTTTTATGTCTGAATAGTATTCCATTGTGTATATATACCACATTTTCTTTACCCATTTGTCTGTTACTGGACACCTAGGTTGATTCCCTCTCCTGGCTATGGTGAATAATGCTACAGTAAACCTGGGGTACAGATGTCTCTTAGGTGTACTGATTTCCTTGGGATAAATGTTCAGTAGTGGGTTTGCTGGATCGTACGGTAGTTCTATCTATAGTTTTTTGAGGAAAGTTCATACCGCTCTCCGTAGTGGCTGCACTAGTTTACATTCCCACTAACAGTGTCTAATAGTTCCTTTTTTTTCTTTTTTCATCCTTGCCAGCACTTTTGTATTTTGTCACCCCATCCTACTGGAGTGAGATGATACCTCGTTGCGGTTTTGATTTGCATTGATTTGCATTTCCCTGATGATTAGTAATGTTGAACATTTTTTCATGTATTTGTTAGTGAAAATGTTTTAAGGATGGCACTATTATTTGTTTTAAGAAGTCATTTATTAGCCGGGCGCGGTGGCTCATGCCTGTAATCCCAGCACTTTGGGAGGCCGAGGCGAGCAGATCATGAGGTCAGGAGATGCCATCCTGGCTAACACAGTGAGATCCCGTCTCTACTAAAAATGCGAAAACAAAATTAGCTGGGTGTGGTGGTGGGCGCCTGTAGTGGTGGGCACCTATAGTCCCAGCTACTCGGGAGGCCGAGGCAGGAGAATGGCGTGAACCCGGGAGGCAGAGCTTGCAGTGAGCTGAGATTGCGCCACTGCACTCCAGCCTGGGCGACAGAGCGAGACTTCATCTCAAAAAAAAAAAAAAAAAAAGTCATTTATTTTTATTTTTATATGGATTAAAAAATTAGTGCTCAACCATGGTAAAAAAAAAATTGGAAAATATAAAATCCCCTTACCTAGCAGTGATGGTTAATATTTAGCTATATTTCCCTTTTATTACTTTTTACAGCAGTTTAGAATGATTCACACAGTTGGCATCATACTATGACATCATTTTCTAATCTGCTTTCCACTTAGCATTCAAATGTAAGCATTGTCCATGGTATGCAGGGTCTTCGTTGCTAATTTTAAATGGCCTTATAATAGTCCAGAGAGTGGCTCTCCATTGATTCTTTAATCCCGGCTGCTTCCGCTCCCCACCCCGTTACATTCCAGCCACACTGGTTTGCTTGGCATTCCTTTAACACACCATGCTCATTTCTGCCCCAGGACCTTTGCGCTGCCTCCTCCTTCAAACTCTGAAACACTTTCCTGGTTCTTTATGTAGTAGCTCCTTCTCACCCTTCATAGCTCAGTTAATATATCACGACTTCAGATAGAGCCAGCTTTGACCACCATAGATACCAAACGACTCCTTCAGTCTCTCTTGATCTCAGCACCCTGCTTTAGTTTCTGTTTGGCAGAGAGCAGAGGGAACTTTATAATTTTATGGCCGGAAATGATCTTATCTATTTGTTTACTTGTCTACTGTCACACTCCCTCAACGGACTATAAGCTCCATGAGGACAGGCACTTTGTTTGCCTTGCTCATTGATTTCGGTGGCAGACACAGTGCCTGTCACATGGAGGGAGCTCAGTCAACATGTACAGAGTAAGCAGATGGCTGGTTAGATGGTTGGATGTGTGATTAGATGAGGAGTTGAAAGATAGGTAGGCGGCTTGCAGGGGATAGTGCATGCCTGGATGGATAGGTAAATAGATACGTGGGTGGGTGAATCAATCATACTTTTACTAACCATTCCCCAATTTCACATTTAGAATGCTTCCCCATGATATTTTTAATTGCTTTGAAAAAGTAAGCAATACAGGCCGGGCGCGGTGGCTCACGCCTGTAATCCCAGCACTTTGGGAGGTCGGGACAGGCGGATCACGAGGTCAGGAGACCGAGACCATCCTGGTTAGCGTGGTGAAACCCCGTCTCTACTACAAATCCAAAAAAATTAGCCGGGAGCGGTGGCAGGTGCCTGTAATTCCAGCTACTCGGGAGGCTGAGGCAGGAGAATAGCGTGAACCCGGGAGGCGGAGCTTGCAGTGAGCCAAGATGGCGCCACCGTCTGGGCGAGAGAGCGAGACTCCGGTCTCAGGAAAAAAAAAAAAAAAAAAAAAAAAGAAAAGAAAAAAAGAAAGAACAAGTAAGTAATGCAAAAATGCAAATGGCGAGGAAGTCTGATAAGCAAGTCTCTTGGGAAAGCTGACTCCTCCAGGGCCATTGCCTAGGGGCCCAGGCCTGGGCGGTTGTCCAAGCTGCCTGCTGAGGGGGCTGGCCTGGAGATTGGGAGGGTGCTGAGATTCTCCAAGGTTCTCTTGGGCATTCATCCACCCCATGCCCAGGGCCTCACTGCCACGCCTCTGTTTTGTCCCCTGTGCAGTGGGCCGGAAGCAGTTCATGAGGTTTGAGTGGGCAAACTATGCAGCCGAGGCCCTCGGCTGCGAGTATGAGGAGCTGAACACGGCCACCTTCAAGCACCACCTTCGACAGATCATCCAGCAAATGACGTTTGGGCCAAGCCAAAGGGGCCTCGAGGACGAGGAAACCAGCTCAGGTACATGGCTGATGCCTCTCTGGGTGAGCTGGGCCCCCCTGGGCCAGCTCCTGGGGATACACCAACATTCTTTAACTTTTTTTTTTTTTTTTTATCAAAGATTTGTTAAGGGCCTACGCTATGAAGGCCTGTGTTAGGTGCAGGGGAAGCCATCGTGGGTGGAAAGGGACATTGTTTCTACCTGGTCAATGCTAATGCTCAAATAACTACCTCAGTTCAGTGGTCATGAAGGCTGCTGAAACCTGGCAGGGAGATCCGCGCTGTGGGGAGGGGATGCCATGGGCAGGGCCAATGGACCAATGCATTTCCATTGGATTTCATGTTTGCTGAGCACCTGCTAGGTAGGGGAAAGACTAGTCTTTCTGTTTGAGGAATGGAAATAAAGCCCGAATGGCTGGTGCAAGGTGGACGGATGGGAGAAGATGAGGGTGGAGAGCAAGGTGTGGTCAGCTCACTAAGGGTTTATAAACGAAGGTTTTTATTCTCAGACCCTTGGGAAGCCATGGAGTGCCTTCAGCAGGGGGATGGCATGATTTGGCTTTAAGAAGCTCAGCCTGGATGAAGGTTGGGGAGTGAGTGGGAGAACGGAGACCCACTGGGAACCTATAAAAATCACCAGGTGATAGGTGGTGGTGGGAAGTGCTTGTGGAGATGGGGCAGGTGGGGACAGATTCAGGGTCTGGTTTACAAGCTGAGGTGTTAGCGTGGGCCCTAAGAGAAGGGCAGAGACCAGCAGTGGCTGCTAGGATTTTGGCCTGAGTAGCTGGAAGAACAAGGGCGTTTTGAACTGCAGTGGGGGAAAAGCGGGAGGACTTTGTACTGTACCTGCAAGGATGTGATCTGCCGAGTACCAAGTCTGCAGCCTCTGTGCATCTTTGGGAGCTCTCTAAGAACAGCTGTCCTTGAGACAACAGAGTTTGGGATTAATGAGTAGAAGTGTTGTGAGCTGTGGTTTTGGGACCCGTCTCTTGGAGCTCCTTTGCACCTTTGGCATTGCTTCCACCTTCCAGGGACTTCGGCATAGGGGCTAATGTCACTTGGACCCCATTGGCCCTCTGTGTCTCCTTTCAGGCCTGTGCTCTGGTGTGAGCTGTGGTTTTCTTGAAGATTACCTCTCCTCTTCGACATACACACACATTCACAGAAGCATGCACATATATGCTTGCACACACCACACATATGCACAGCACAAGTTGTGTATGCACACCTGTGCACAGATACACACCACAGAATCACACACATGAGCACACACATGCACAGACACCAGCACACATATACTGCAAGCATGCACACCACACACACATGCACAGATATGCATGGCACGTGTGTGTGTAAACCTGTGCACAGATATATATGACACATGCACGTACCACACAACTACACACACATGCATAGACACAAGCACACATGTGCACACATATGCACAGGCACAAACACCACACACATACTTAAGGACGGGCGCATCACAGGCACAGACACATGCAGTCACCGCTTTGTGAGTCTGAGTTAACCTCTCAGGCTGAGGTCTCAAGAGTAGATATTAAGCAGGCAGGGGACCTTCGGGCTTAGGAGAGAGGCTGGGAGGCTGCGGGTTGCCTAGCAACAGCCCAGGTTGGGGGTGGATTCCGAGGAGGGGTGGGAAATGCTTTCGGGGCTGCAGTGGGCTGCCTGGAATGTACAAGCAGAATTACTCCTCCAGGCACTAGTGCGCACTGATTTGGAAACTGTGTTTTCAGTTTTTTAGACGGAACTAAAACTTAAGGGACATAATTTGTGATCTGACCCCCTACACTCCTCACTCTGCTTTGTTCAATGCACCCTAATCAAGGCTGGTGATTGTAATGGGATGCGTATACGTGCGTGCATGCGTGTGTGTGTGTGTTAGAGCAAAATCGAGTCCACAACTGTAATTATAGTTTTTGAGCTTTTATATTCCTCCTGACATTCTAGGTAGGCACTTTTCCAATCTCATTCAATATTCTTCATACCTGACTTTAAGCATTCCTTTGTACGGGCAGACTACAAATTACCTAACCCATTTTCTATTGTTGAGCACTCAAGTCATTTCAAAAAAGTGATTTTTGCCAATTTAATCAACAATTGGAAGAACCTATGTCCCCAGCAAGCTTTATTTCTCTGAATGTTTCATTAGAATAAAAGCCTAGGAGTGAAATGATTAGGTCCCAGTATACGAACATTTTATGACTTCTAATACAAAATAGCCAAATTTCTTTCCAGAAAAGGAATCATAAACACTTACTGAGTGTCTACTCTATGCCAGACACTGGCAATTTAAAGATCAATAAACCCAGGGACAGGGTCTATCTTCAGGGCACACCCAGCCTCATGAGGGAGACACAGGTTAATAAAATAACTATACTAGAAAGATTATGCTATGGGAAGTGCTATTAGAAGCAAGGTAGAGCTGGGGATTGGCCTAGTGGTGGTGGTGGTGGTAGTCAAGGAAGGCTTTCCTGAGGAGGTAACATTTGGGCTGAGCCCTGAGGGATGAGCAGGAGATCACTCTGGGGTGAAGGTAGGGCAGGTTACATAGGACCCTGTAGGCCCTGATAGGACAGTTAGACTTTGTCCTAAGAACCTGGGGAAATAATTTCAGCAGTGGAGGAATGTGGCAAGAAAAGAAGGATTTTCTAAGCTGAGTGGCCCCTGCTGCTCTGCAGTGATGTCCTTGGCCCCAGGCAAGATCCCTAACCGAGAATGCTGATTCTGTCCTCTTTCCCAGGGCTCAAGATGACAGGAGTGGAGTGTGTGGAGGGGATGGCCTCGGGCCTGTACCAGGAGCTCTTTGCGGCCGTGGTCTCACTCATCAACAGGTAACAGTGCCTTTCCCTAGGCACACAGTTGGCCTCTTGCAAGTGCACAGATGAATTCACATACCGGGCAATTGAGCAAAGTGGCAGTTTTTCAGCTGGCGAGAGGGTTTCTAAGGTGGACAGTGCTGGGTTTAATTTCCACCTCGGCCACCCACTGGCTGTGTGGTCAGTAAATCAGTTCACTTTTCTGATCTCCCTTTCCTCGTCTGTACAATAGCTCTCTCCCCAAGGACTGTTGTGAGGATTAAAAGAAATAATGAATTTAAATAACTCTTCCTGGCCAAACGTGGTGGCTCATGCCTGTAATCCCAGTACTTTGGGAGGCTGAAGTGGGAGGATCACCTGAGATCAGGAGTTCAAGACCAGCCTGGCACCATGGCGAAAACCTGTCTCTACTAAATATTACAAAAATTAGCTGGGCATGGTGGTGGGCACCTGTAATCCCGGCTACTCAGGAGGCTGAGGCAGGGAGAATTGCTTGAACCTGGGAAACAGAGGTTTCAGTGAGCCGAGATCACGCCACCGCACTCCAGCCTAGGTGACAGAGCGAGACTCTGTCTCAAAACAAAACAAAACAAATTCTTGTAAAAATACCAACAATAAAAGCTAAGCACTTTTGAATGTCTACTGAGGGCCAGGGATTGTACTAATTGTTTAACCTGCTTTGCGTCACCAAGTACTCACATGGACCCATTGTACAGAGGAGGAGACTAAAGCGTGAAGGGGAGAACCGAGATGCAAACACAATGCCACATTCTCATCTCATACTTTCAGTTCCCCTGAATAGCCTAGCACATTGTTCTCATCCATTTATTTTTCAAAATTGTCTTGCTGGGGATGGGAGCAACATGGTAGAAATTTGGAGTGGGCCGGGGTGTGCCTCTGATGTGCCTCTGTGGGGCTGCAGGCCAGAGGAGCCTCTGTTTTCTATCGTTATGCACAAGGCACTGAGCCCATGCTTGGAAACCCTGGAAGCCGTTTTTTCAGCAGAGCTAATCCAGAGCCTAGGCAAAGGCTTGCCTTCCTCCTCTGTGAAAGCAGAAAGCATAATTAGGCTTCTGAAATCCTGTTAAAGGGATGAGGCTGGCGCGTAGCAACAGAGCAGCCGGGTTTCTCCAAGTTGTCGTGGACACAGAATCAAGTCCCTCTGACGCTGCCGAAGTAATTACCATCTGAGCCCACAGACATATTATCTAGAAACCAAGGGGATCATGCGTGCTTAGAGAAGGGAGTACTGGGAGTGGGAAATGAACTGCTGGCGGAGGAAACTGCCTTCACCAGTGAAGGGCAGCTGCTTCGAGGTTTGGGTTCTCAGAGGCCACGTCTGTGAAATGCTGCACTGATGATCAAAGTACCTACTACAGCATTTATAAGCACCTAGTAGGTGTCTGTGTTGCCAAGAATTAACCGACTTCATCTTCATGCATGTCTATGTGGTGGCTGCTCTTATTATCCCCATATTATAGTTGGAAAACCTTGGCAAACAAGAGAAGAACCAAGGTTCAACTAAGGGCCCTGCAAAGCTCCTAGCTGATCATACTCATGGTGATGATAGCAGGTGGCATTTACTGAGCACTAACCACGTGGCAAACTTTGCTTTCACGGCCACGGAAGCTTATCACACCCAACCCTCACAACAGCCCTCTGAGCTAGTCACCATCATTAACTGAGATGGTGGCTGAGACGGTGGAGGCTCAGAGAGGTTGGGCAACTCTCCAGAGACGCACATCCTCTCTGTCACAGAGCAAGGATTGAAGCCCACATATGACTGGCTCTAAAGTCTCTTAAGTCCTGATTTTTGATGTGAATAATCCCTGCTCTGTCCACCCCTACAGATTCATCAGGAGAATACAAGGAGGTGATAGCTTGGAAGAATTTTGTAAACTGATGTATTAAATAAAATAGTTTTTTGATTTTAATAGGCCTCTGAAGAAAGAAAAGGAGGTCCTAGGTTTCACATGGTAGCCAACTTGCTGGGTGACCTTAAGCTAGTCATTTTTTTTTTTTTTTTTTTTTTACTTTGGGCCAGTGGGAGGCAGTTTAATTCCTTTAGTCCTTATAACTGTCCCTGGGATAAATCTACTCAACCCCATCCTCATTTAACAGTTGGGAAAACCCCTGCTCAGAGAGGTTAAGTAGCTTGCCTGAGGTCACACAGCCTGTAAGAGTTGAGCTTAGTTTTGAAACCAGTTCTACTGGAGGCTTGGATGAGTGTGCTCCTAGATTCCATGCCATCTCAGACATTTCACCTCCCTCTTCTCTGTCTAGATCCTTCTCCTCCCACCATCTCTCCATGGCCTCCATCATGGTGGTGGACTCTCCAGGCTTCCAGAACCCCCGGCACCAGGGCAAGGACCGGGCGGCCACCTTCGAGGAGCTGTGCCACAACTACGCCCATGAGCGCCTGCAGCTGCTGTTCTACCAGCGGACCTTTGTCTCCACGCTGCAGCGATACCGAGAGGTAGGCCTGGGCTGGAGCAGGGCCCTCACCAGAGCTCCATGGAGGGTGTGAGGTCAGATGTGAAGTGTGGGATTCCCATTCCCCAGTAGCATGCAGCTTCACCCTGTTCGGTTCACCAGGGAACAAAGCCCTTTCCCCAGGCCTGGCTCCCCAGAACTCTGCTGCTCCCTCCACAGTCCAGCCTCCCCCCGCCACCTTCTGAACCCTGCAGCCCAGAAGCATCAAGGAACTTGGACTTCCCCAGGCCTTGCTTCCATGGCTGTCCTTTCTTTGGGATGACTGCTTCATCCTCTCCCACTTCACTTAAGCAAAACACTCCTGCAAGAGTCAGTCTACATCTGCCCGAGTGGGGAATGTCCTTCGAGTCCTGTGGGTGGGTGGAAGCAATGGGCTGCACACCCATCTGCAGCACAGCACGGTGATTCTCACAAAGTTGAAGGTGCATGCACCCCAAAACCCAGCAATTCCTCTTCTAGGAGGCACCTGAGAGAAACTCTGTGTGTGAACCAGGAAGCATGTACAGGCCTGATCCTGCCAGATCTTATTTTCTCATGAAAAAAGAAAAAAAAAAAAGGTTAAGTTGAAATATAAGGCCAGGCACAGTGGCTCATGCCTGTAATCCTAGCACTGTGGGAGGCCGAGGTGGGCGGATCACCTGAGGTCAGGAGTTCAAGACCAGTGTGACCAACATGGCAAAACTCCATCTCTACTAAAAATACAAAAATTAGCCAGGCGCAGTGGCGTGGGCCTGTAATCCCAGCTACCCAAAAGGCTGAGGCAGGAGAATCACTTGAACCCGGGAGGCAGAGGTTGTGGTGAGCTGAGATTGTGCCGCTGCACTCCAGCCTGGGCGACAAAGAGAGACTGCATCTCGAAACAAACAAACAAAAAATTACAAAGAAAAGGGCATAAATCAGAAGCATATAGCTCAGTGAATTTACCCAAATGAACATACGTGTGTCTCTATCACCCACGTGAAAATGAGAGGATTTTCAGTTCCCTATATGACTCCCACCTTCTTCCCTGAAGGTATGACCACTTTTATTGCAACAAGTGCTACTGGCAGAATATTAAAAATGGCCATATTGTTCATCAGTTCAATAATATAGAATAATAAGTATTGAAGTTACATTCTTTTCTTTAGTTGGTGATAAAAATAAAGCACCAACATAAATGGATCTCAAACAGATGACGCTGATGAAACCTGAGGTCTGATCCCAACTCTGTTGCTTATTGGCTGTGTGGCCTTAGGAAAGGCACTTACCCTCTCTGACCCTCGATTTTTTTACGTGGAAAACAGAGATAATAATACTTTTGTATCAGTTACGATTTGCCATAATAATGCTACATAATAAACTACCCCCAAATGTAGTGTTTTAGAAAAAATCTTTGGTTGTTGCTCACAAGTGTCTGGATGGCCTGGACAGCTCTCTTGGTCCGGGATAGTTCTTGAGCTTGTGTTCAGATTCAGTGTAGGTTGGGGTAGATGGCTCTGATGATCTTGGCGGGGCTCTCTCACGTGTGGGATCAGCTGGTCGTGAGCGGATCTAGGCAGGCCTTGTCTGGGGTAACCTTGTCCCTGCTCTACAAATGTCTCATCCTCCAGCAGGCTAGCCTGGGCTGTCCTCATAGCGCTGGGCAGGGCTCCAGGAGAGCAAGCAGAAGTGGGCAGGGAACCTTGAGGCCTAGACCTGAGGCTTGCACAAAATCACTTCCACTGTGTTCAGTGAGTCACAACAGGTCTAAGGCTGAGCATGGATTCAAGGGGTAGGAAAACAGGCTCCACTTCTTGATGGAGGCACTGCAGTGTCACTGCAGAGAGTATGGATATAGAAAAGTGCAGAGAACTGGGGTTGTTTTATGGTCATTGTTACCATACTCCCCAAAGGGGCCGTTTTGAGCATTTAATGAACAAGAATAAAGAGTGTAACAGCTATTTTATTTTTCCCATAATATTTCACTTATTTCTGATTATCAAAGTAATACATTTTTAATTAAAACACTGGAAACTTCATATAAGTACGAAGAAACTAAAGATACAATCTCCTTTAGCCGTCCCATCCAGTGGCAACCACTGTTACCATTCTGGTTTTTTTTGTTTGTTTGTTTTGTTTTTTTTTTTTTTACCATTTTCCCTTTATTATGTTGTCTGTGGATTTTGGATCTTCCCGTACACGTGAGTTTGTTGTCTGTCATTTTCCTCACAGTATTACATTGTTCACATCACCTCCCTTCACTTACAAATCTTAGTAAACCTGCTTGCAGTGGTTGCATCTGATTGTATTTCCTCTCCTATAGACATCAGGGTGGTTTCTAAGTTCAAGGCTTTGTAAACAATACTGTGATGAACATCTTTGTCCACAGCACTTCCCAGACATTTCTGGTGACTTTTTAAATTTTTTGTTTTTTAGATGGAGGTTCGCTCTTGTTGCCCAGGCTGGAGTGCAATGGAGCGATCTCGGCTCACTGCAACCTCTGCTTCCTGGGTTCAAGTGATTCTCTTGCCTCAGCCTCCCAAGTAGCTGGGATTACAGGCACCTGCCACCATGCCCAGCTAATTTTTGTATTTTTAGTAGAGACAGAGTTTCACCATGTTGGCCAGGCTGGTCTCGAATTCCTGACCTCAGGTGATCCACCCGCCTTGGCCTCCCAAAGTGCTTGGATTACAGGCGTGAGCCACCGCACCCGGCTTCTGGTGACCTTTTTGTGGCAACTATTATTCCTCATAGTTTACACTTGTTACTTCCAGCACCGAACACTCAGCCTCATTATGTTCTCAATAAATATTTTAAAAGTGTGGACTGAGTTACCAGTTTCTGATAAAGCTGTCAGCGTGATGGCTGACACCCTGTATGATGAGCAGAATGTCATTGGAGCATTGATTGACAATTTTTCTTCCCACACAAAGACTAAAAGGTGATGAATAAACAACCTCATTAACAACTGGGAAAATTAATTAAACAGACATTTCTCCAAAGATTTACACAAAAAGAAGCTCACCATCACAAATTGTAAGAGAAAGGCAAATCCAAACCACAATGAGACACCACCTCCCACACATTATAATGGCTACTAAAAAAAAAAATCAGAAAATAACAAGTGTTGGGGTGATGTGGAGAAATTTCAACCCTTGTGCGGTATTGATAGCAATGTAAAATAGTGCCACTGCTGTGGAAAACAGAATGGTGGACCTCAAAACATAAAAAAAATAGAATTCCCACGTAATTCAGCAATTCCATGTCTGGGTATATACTCAGAAGAATTGAAATCAGGGACTCAAACGGGTATTTGTGCACCAAACTGCAACATTATTCACAATAGCCAAAAGGCAGAAGCAACCCACGTGTGGATTGCAATTGACAGGCAATGGACAAGCAAAATGAGATATGCACATCACGAGATACGCACTTACTAGGAAGTATTATTCAGCCTTCAAAAGGAAGGACATTCTGACAAAATGGCACAGGCTGGATGAACCCTGAGGACTTTATGCTAAGTTACGTAAGTCAGATACAAAAGGACAAATACTATATGATTTCACTTACATAAGCTACTTAGAAAAGTCAAGATCAGAGGCACAGAAAGCAGGATGCTAGGGGAGAAGGAAGCAGGGAGTTAAGTTTCCTGGGTACAGAGACTCCGTTTTGAAAGATGAAGAAAGTTCTGGAGATGGTTGCTGGTGATGGATGCATAACAACGTGAATGTATCTTATACCACTGAACTGTATACTTAAAATGACTAAAATGGTAAATTTTTTGCTATGTATCTTTTGCCAAAATTTTTAAAACCATTTTTTTAAAGGGCCAAGAGGTGATGGAAGTCCTCTCCTCTTTTTCCTTCAGAAGTTTTCTTCCCCCTTCAGCTCACTGAAAGCGCTAACTTTTAAATCCTGTGATTTTTTCCAGGAAGGTGTTCCTATGCAGTTTGACCTCCCGGAGCCCTCCCCAGGGACCACTGTGGCTGCTGTGGATCACAATCCCTCTCAGGTAACACGGGGCCCAGCCAACCCAGGCTCTCAGATGCCGGCTGGCCATGTTGAAATGCTCGTGGATTTGAGTCTTCAGTCTACTAGTTGTCAATGCCGTCTGCACCTAGAGTCACCCCGGGATCACTGGAAATGTGGATGCCTGGGACCCACCCCCAGATTCTGTGTAAATTGGTCTGGGTTGTGGCCTGAACAATGGAAGTTTAAGCATCATCAGGTTGAGAACCGCTGCTCTCCTTTATGTCTGAGTCTATGTCTTAGACTAGCCCCATGCCTGGGAGGCTGAGGCCTGAGCCAAAGCGAGTTCAAGGCTCATGGCCAGGGGCCTCCAGCCACTCTGGCCTGCAAAGGTCAGATGTTTGAATGAAGGTGCTGTTCCCAGAAGAGACCGGGGACCTTGGGGGACTGGAGAACAGGGGACCATGTTGGGTGCAGGGCCCTGAACTCATTTAGGGGCAGACAGGTGTTAGTTTGAGGGAAGCGGAGTCTTTACCTCACTCTCTCCATCCCTAGAACTCACTTTGCTACCCCAGATCTGCACCTCTGCTCAACTCAGAACTGCCCGTGACAATTTCACTTGATTTTTTTGTCTTCCTCTTCACATTTTAGTACCAAAGTGCTTGGGCCATGGAACCTGCCATGCTTGGGTCCAATCTTGGTGACCTTGGGCATGTTGCTTCACCTCTCTGAACCTCAGTTTCCTCATTTCCAGAATGGGGATGCTACTTTCTCTGGGTTGCTGTGAACATCAATGAGATATTGCACATAAGGCACCTGACATGATGCTTGGCACACAGGAGGTACCCTGCGGGTGGCATCTCTCCTGCCATCTGACACTGCAGGCTGCCGCTGTCCTTTTCTTCCTTCCTTGTCTCCTGCTGACCAGAGTTGGCTTGCAAACTTTCTCTTGGCACACAGTGGGCTGCACCCATCATTGCAAAGCCCTCTTCTGTGTAAGCCCGGCTGGCTGTTCTCGGCTCAGTGTGTTCTTCTGGTTGGCATCTGTCTGGTTCATTTCCTTCCACACTGTGCTTCCTCACCTGTGCCTCTCCTGGGAAAGGGTGAGCCTGAAGGGCTGATTTAGCAGTGTTGGCTGGGAAGGGCAGGGGGCAGGGTAGTCTCCAGGACCTGTGGCTGCAAACAGCTTCTTTCCTTCCTTCCTTCCTTCCTTCCTTCCTTCCTTCCTTCCTTCCTTCCTTCCTTCCTTCCTTTCCTTCCTTTCCTTCCTTTCCTTCCTTTCCTTCCTCCTTTCCTTTCCTTTCCTTTCCTTTCCTTTCCTTTCCTTTCCTTTCCTTTCCTTCTTTTCTTTTTTTTTTTTTTTTTTTTTTTTTTTTGAGGCGGAGTCTTCACTCTGTCGCCCAGGCTGGAGTGCAGTGGCACCATCTCGGCTCACTGCAAGCTCCGCCTCCCGGGTTCGCGCCATTCTCCTGCCTCAGCCTCCGGAGTAGCTGGGACTACAGGCGCCCGCCACCGCGCCCGGCTAATTTTTTGTATTTTAGTAGAGACGGGGTTTCACCGTGTTAGCCAGGATGGTCTCGATCTACTGACCTCGTGATCCGCCCGCCTCGGCCTCCCAAAATGCAGGGATTACAGGCGTGAGCCACCGCGCCCGGCTCCTTTCCTTCTTTTCTTTCTCCCTTCCCTTCCCTTCCTTTCCCTTCCCCTCCCTTCCATTCCTGTCCCCTCCCCTCCCCTTTTCTTTTCTTTCTTCTTTATTTTGAGACAGAGTCTCACTCTGTCACCCAGGCTGGAGTGCAGTGGCGTGATCTCGGCTCACTGCAACTTCTGCCTCCCGGATTCAAGCGATTCTCATGCCTCAACCTCCTGAGTGGCTGGGATTACAGGCATGCACCAACCATTCCCAACCTTCACAGCTATTTTCTGAGGACCTTCTGAGCATGGGCTGGCTATCAGTTTCAGCCCCAGTGAAAAAGGCCAAGGTGAAGGATGCCTGGGATCCAGTTCCAGCTCTGCATCTTTGGCTCTCCATCCATGAGACCCTGGATGTGCCCCCTTCCCCTCTCCAGGCCTCTGAGGGGTGTGGATTCCTCAGTTAGGGTGACCAACTATCCTGGTTTGCATAGGACTTTCCCAGCTTTAGTACTGAAAGTTTCATGTCCCGGGCACAGTAGGACAGTTGGTCACTGTGCATATTGCATTTCCTCTATAACCACTTGCTGGCCTTCTTTTGGTTGTGCCAACTCCTTGTGGGCCCTCAGAGAGGCCCTTTAAACTCCCCCGGCCTTTCTCAGTTTCCCATATGCACCATTACAGGGTTGACTAGATGGTCTCTGAAGCTTATGGCTAGGTTTAAAATTCTACATCTGTGCTATTGAATCATGTTCACCTTCTCTGAAATGTTCTTTGAGTGCTTACTGTTTTTTTTTCCTCCCCAAGATTTTAGTTTAAAGAATACAAGGACTTTTTAGAGGAAATGATGCAGACAGAATTAATCCTTTCTCGTTTGATTGTGCACAAATAGACCAGCTACCTGTATGTATCTAGAAATGTGCAATGTCCAGAGGGTTCCCCTTGTTAAATCCTCACCACGGCCCTCCAAGGACAGTCTTCATTACACAGGAGGAAACAAGGCTCAGAGAAGTGTAGTAAGTTGCCCAAGACCACACAGGAGGTGAGCACAGAGGCAGGATTTGGACAGTTTGCAAATGAGCAGTTGCTGTCGTTTTGTGGCTTCAACACTGAGAGTCTGGGGTGAATGGGAGCATGGTTTTGGGTAGGCACATTCTGAGTCCTGATGCTTGAGACTTGGATGCTCCCATTCCCCTTCGGTGGGAAGAGAAGCCCAAGACAGGCCTCTGATGGGGATCAGGGCCCTTCAATGAATCCTGGGTCTCCCACTAGGTCCGCTTACCAGCTGGAGGAGGTGCCCAGGATGCCAAAGGCCTTTTCTGGGTCTTGGATGAGGAAGTCCGTGTAGAGGGCTCCAGTGACAGTGTGGTGCTCGAGCGTCTGTGTGCTGCCTTCGAGAAGAAAGGAGCTGGGACTGAAGGTAAGGAAGCAACGAGCTGGGGAGGGGGCCTGAGTCCAGCCTGGGTGTTGGAATCTATCCTTCTCAGCTGCAGAAAAAGGCCTGAGAAGGCCTGCACAGGGGCTCCAACGTGCAGAGGTGAATGTGCATGAGCCTGTGTGTGCTTTCATTCATTCCAGTATTCAGCGAACACATTGGGCAGCCACTGTGTGCTGGGTACTGTTCCATGTGGTAGTTAACCAGCCTGGAGTGGGCCACGTCCTCATGGGGAAGGGACGAGCTCACAGCCAAGCACACGTGTGCACACTGAGCCTGCAACTGCAGTCTGATGGGGCGCATCAGGGTGCATCTCATTTTTCTGGTAGCCAGGGGGAGATGCGTGCAGATGAATCTAACAGAGAGCCAGGAACATGATGCAGGACAAGTTTGGAGATGGCTTCTGGGCTCAGACTGCAGAGACCCTTGCTGGCCATGCAAAGGTCTTAACCCTAGAGCGACGAGAAGCCATGAAGGATTCTAGGCAGTGGGAGGCGTGATGAGCTTCACATTCTGGAAAGTTCCCTGAGGCTATAGTGTGAAGATATGGTAGGAAGGCAGGTGGCCAGGGTGAGAGAGGAGCTGGCTGTGGCCAGGGTGAGAGAGGAGCTGGCCTGCCCCAGGAGGTAGAAGCTTCCGGAGGCGTTTAGCAGGTAAAGTCCATAGCACTTGGTGGGAGTTGGATTGGTGGAAGG
Organism: Macaca mulatta; assembly: GCF_049350105.2. Classification (NCBI taxonomy): domain Eukaryota; kingdom Metazoa; phylum Chordata; class Mammalia; order Primates; family Cercopithecidae; genus Macaca; species Macaca mulatta. The sequence goes on along the minus strand of NC_133415.1, from coordinate 25,740,845 downwards.
GGGAGCAAGAGGGGAGATGAAGACATGAAACCAGAACAAAGTGATCATGAGATTCGGTATCCATAGGCTCCAAGTTGAAGTCTAGTTATTTCTACTTTCCCCTGCATGATGTGGGCCAAACTTCTCGTAGTCTTAGTTGATATGTTTTTAAAATGGGGAAAGAAGTCACCCCTTACCCCTTTTTCTCTACCATTTCTGCTATGATGATTGGGTCATATTATGTGCGTGCAGAGCTTTGTCACCAGGGGCAAGGTGTTGCAGGTTTATTGATGAGAATGAGGATGCCGATGGTGACGGAGAACATGATGCCGGGGTTGGGGAGTGTTGCATTGCTCCACTCAGCTGCATCCTCAGCTTTATGGATATCTTCTGGTAGGATTCTGCCCCACACTTAGAGATACATATTCTTATTCCCAAACTGAGTTCCAGAAACGCTTGTGCAAGGTCACCCAGAGGAGAAGGGTCAAAAGGCAGATTCAAAACATGGTTTGTCTGGATCTGAGACACAGATCCCCACACCACTAGGCACTTAAGAAGGCAAAGGTACTGGCTGGGCGTGGTGGTTCACGCCTGTAATCACAGCACTTTTGGAGGCCGGGGCGGGTGGATCACTTGAGGTCAGGAGTTCCAGACCAGCTTGGCCAACATGGTGAAAACCTATCTCTACTAAAAATACAAAAAATTAGCTGGGTGTGATGGCGCATGCCTGTAGTCCCAGCTACTCGGGAGACTGAGGCAGGAGAATCTCTTGAACCTGGGAGGTGGAGGTTGCAATGAGCCAAGATCGCACCACGGCACTCCAGCCTGGAAAACAAGAGTGAAATTCCATCTGAAAAAAAAAAAAAGAAGAAGGTAAATGTACTTAGTGATCTTATCAGTCCCAACCCTCTTTGAGGCCACGATGTGTGCTCTTCCTCACTCATTCCTTGGTCCATTCAGAAAATATGGATGGAGCACCTAATACGTGGCGGCCACTGTCCTAGCCCAGGAGATGCATCAGTGAAGAAAACACACATCTTCACCCACATGGCACTGCCCTTCCAGCAGAGAAGAGACAGTAAGGCGGGTGCGTCTGAAAGAAGAAGACTGAGGACTGTGGCTGTGGTTGAGGTCACTGAGAGAATGACGCTTGGCTGAGAAGATGTCCAAGGACTAGGTTCTGGGACATTCCTATGTCAAGGTGTCAGGGACAAGGTAAACAACCAGCGCAGGAGACCGAGGTGTGGTCAGGGAGGCAGGAGGGAAACCCAGGAGAATGTGACTCCCTGAAAGCCACAGGGGGAGGGAGGGATCGACCTTATCAAATGGGGCTGAAAGGTCAAATGAGGTGTGGGCTGACGAATGACCATTGGATTTGGGCACGTTGAAGTCATTGGAGATGTAGACAGATGCATCTTGATGGAATGTTTCGGGTGATTGTCCAACTGGAACAGCTTATAAGAAATTGGTAGAAGAGTCACCATCCAGCGAGTGAGTGCCGCCAGAAGCTTCCGCCCTATGATGACCAGCAGAGGCCTCTGTCTGAGACTTTCATGGTGGATTCCTGTGCCTACATCCGGACAGGATTGTCTAACCAGTGAAGCAGCAACAGCATCTGATGCCTGCAGCTCTCCCTGGAGCAAGCTCACAGTGCAAATCCCTCAATTATTCCCAGAGAGCTTGGCTCTGCCAGTGACTGGCACAGAGCTGACTTCTCTGCCCATCATGGAGGCACAGTGCCTGGTGTTCTGGGGGCCCATGAAAATGTGGTTTTAAATTGTTTTAAATTTTAAGGTCAGGGGTACATGTGCAGGATGTGGAGGTTTGTTATATAGGTAAATGTGTGCCATGGTGATTTACCCATCACTCAGGTATTAAGCCCAGCATCCATTAGCTATTCTTCCTGATGCTCTCCCTCCTCACCCCACTGTGTGCCCAGCGTGTGCTGTTCTCTCCCAGAAAATGTTTTAATTTCTGGAACGAAAAAGAACTTTTAGGTCAAGTCAAGTGCAATTCTTTAATATATGCCTATATATTAAATTATATATATGCACACATATGTGTGTATATATGTGTAATTTATATGTATCTATAATGTGTGTATATAGACATATATATGTATACATATATACATATATACATATACATATATACACACATAGAGAGAGAGAGACGGAGTTTCACTCTAGTCACCCAGGCTGGAGTGTAGTGGCACGATCTCGGCTCACTGCAACCTCCGCCTCCCGGGTTCAAGCAATTCTCCTGCCTCAGCTTCCCGAGTAGCTGGGATTACAGGCACCTGCCACCACGCCTGGCTGATTTTTTGTATTTTTAGTAGAGACGGGGTGTCACCATGTTGACCAGGCTGGTCTGGAACTACTGACTTCAAGTGATCCACCCGCCTTGGCCTCCCAAAGTGCTGGGATTACACACACAGTCATGCACCGCCTAGCAATGTTTCAGTCAACGGACTGTGTATACAAATGGTGATTCCATAAGATGATAATACCATATTTTTACTGCACCTTTTTTATGTTTAGATGTGTTTAGATACACAAGTCCTTACCATTGTGTTATGGTGGCTTACAGTATTCAGTGTGGTCACATGCTGTACAGGCTTGTAGTTAGGAGCCATGGGCTGTACATACAGCCTATGTGTGTGGTAGGCTGTACCATCTAGGTTGGTGTAAGCATACCCTATGGTGTTCCCACAAGGGCTGAATCACCTAATGATGCAGTTCTTGGAGTTCTCACTCCAAAGGCCAGGTGGACTCGTGGCCCTCCAGGCTGTCAAAGGGACCCCTGTCTCTAGGTATGATATGGGCTCAGGAGTGGAGATTTTGGGGAGGCAGGGAGGCATCTCCACCTCCCATTGCACAACCGTATGTGTGTGTGTGTGTATGTGTGTGTATATGGGTATGCCTGTGTGTAAATATATGTGTTTGTGTGTGAACATGTGTGTATATATGTGTATATGTGTCTATATGTATATGTGTGTATTCGTGTGTGCCTGTGTGTGTGTGCATGTATGTCTAGTTTGTATATGTGAGGGTGTGTATGTAGTGCGTGTGCTTGTGTGTATATATGTGTGTGTATATATGTATGTGTGTATATATGTATGAGTGTATATGTGTGTATATGCTTGAGTGTATTTGTATATATGTGTGCATGTGTGTGTATTTATGTATGAGTGTGTTTGTATACATGTGTGTATGTGTGTATATATGTATGTTTGTGTGTATGTGTGTATGAGTGTGTATAAGTGTGTGCATGTGTGTATATGTGTGTATATATGTATGTTTGTATATATGTGTGTATGTGTGTATATGTGTGTATATATGTGTGTATGTGTGTATATGTTTGTATATATGTGAGTGTGTTTGTATACATGTGTGCATGTATATATGTGTGTACATATGTATGTGTTTGTATATATGTGTGTATATATGTGTAAGTGTGTGTATGTGTGTATGTGTGTATATATGTGCATATATGTATAAGTGTGTTTGTATACATGCCTGTGCATGTGTGTATGTGTGTGTGTGTATATATATTTTCATGGAGGAAGGTGTCCAGGAAAGCAAAAGTGCCTAGGACCTAGGAAGTCGTGCCGTGGCCCTGGCTGTGCTCACCCTGCAGGGGTCCTGGCATTTACTTAATCCTGGCAATGATGGATTCCCCTCCATGCAGGCTGGGGTGTGAGATGCGTCTGCCCCTTTGCTAGCTGGGAAAGGAGAATGAATGAGTGGCAGAAACTGCTAGTTGTGGAGCCCTTGGTTGGAGCCAGGCCTGTGGGCTTCACTGCACCCCAGCTACAAGGAGGTGATTGAGTCCTTGCTGAGGTCCAGTGGCTTCCCAGAGCCCTGTAGGCGCCGAGCACAGGGCTAGCACTGAACCTGGGCAGCCTCACTCCAAAGGCCAGGTGGACTCGTGGCTCTCCAGGCTGTCAAAGGGACCCCAGTCTCTATGTATGATATGGGCTCAGGAGTGGAGATTTTGGGGAGGCAGGGAGGCATCTCACTCACATCTCAGAGTGAGATCCATCTCACTCACATCTCAGAGTGAGATCCATCTCACTCACCCAGCCAGGAGAAAGAGCTGGGGAAGCCCAGGCTTTGGGCCCCAGAGCCCTGAGGTGGCTCCTGCTCAGTGCTCAACTGCACCATTGGTGACTCCTGGAAAGTCTCCTCCCGGTTCCGTAGGACAGCAGTCCTGGTGAAACCCAGGGGCCGTGGTGAGGATGAAGGTGCTGCCTACACACAGCATTTCCGCCTCCCGCTCCTTCAGCTCTCTGCCCAGAGCTCCCCCTTTAGACGCCTTTCCTGCCCTGTCTGAAGCTGTCCCCCTGGCAGCCTCACGACCCCATCACGATTCCGTTTCCTCCTTCAGGGCCCTTGCCAGGCTCTGTGAAGTTGTGGTTGTTTTCTCTGCTTGCTTGCTTGTTGCCATTCTCCCTATGACCCTGCGCTCCCTGAGGGCAGTTGTTCCCGTTCACTGTCTCCCCAGGGCCCTGATCATAACAAGGCCGTATCTGCATGTTCCCCTCCCCTCTCCTGTTCCCATCACACAGCTCTCTTTGCTGCTCTTCAAACATACCATGCACATTCCCACCTCTGGGCGCTGGCGTCAGCAGCACCTTCTGCCTGGAGGGCCCTTCTGCCACATTCCAGCCCAGTGCTGCCCATGGCCTTTCCCTGACCTCCCTGTGGAAAGCAGTGACCCCTCCCTGCCTGTGATCCTGGCTCCCTCCCTGGTTTTTCTCTTCCCCGCTGCTTTGGTCACCGGGGCATGTCCCACACTTGCTCGTCAGTAATTTCCCCTTGGGGAAGGCCAGCTGCGTGGTGACAGGGGCGAGGCTGGTCACCTCTGCGGGGACGACAGCTGGCACAGCTGGCGGGATGAGGTGCACAGTGAATCCTTTTTACAAAACTGATGAATATGTGAAAACTCAGTGATCCAGAATCAATGAAATGTATTATCAAAGGGAATGTTTTCTGGATCCTGCCTTGTAGGCAAAAGAGATGGAAAGTAGGGTTGGAAGCAGAAGGCATAGGGCAGAGTGAGGCTGGAGTGGGCAGAAGGGGATGTGGTTAGATTTGGGGCCCCTCCCCTTTATCCATGAGGTCTGTTGTGTCAGTCGCAGACATCCCTAGGAGGATGCTATAAAGCCCTCAGTTCCCAAGGCAGAGACTCTGTCCTCATCCTTTGCCTTAAACCCCCTGATAAGACACATTAATTATGACATTTTGTTTCAAAAGAAAAAATAGTTCTCTTCCCCTATTGCTTTCTGGTTGGCTCTGAGTTAATGAGAACATTCGATCATCCAGAACACTTGGGGCATTCCGGCTGACCCAGGGCTCGCTGTTTATGACCTCTTTCCCTTACCTCAGGTACATTTGCTGAGTGTTCCCACAAAGGTCAGCAGGGATCAGCCCTCATGGAGCCCAGGCACAGTGGACAGTCAGGTGACAGGCCCTCATCAACCTCTGAGTGTGACCTGCAGAAGCTGAGGGAGCCCTGTCTAGGAGCCCCCTCAGCTTCAGGCTCCTGGGGGAGGTGACGAAGCCTGAAGTTGTGAGAAAGATATGCTGGATAAGGCTCCATCTTCCAGAAGTATCCATGGGGCTCCCGAAAGCCAAAGACTTCATGGGAAATGCTTTCATGGACAAAATTGTGGAATAAAAGTCAACTTCAGGATAGAGGAGTGAATGAGGGGAACAAGCAGGCCTGGAACTTGGGTACTGTTTTCCAGGACATTGCCTGGGAAATGTGGCATGTCCATGTGCTGGACACCACCCTGGACAGAGGCAGGCTTTTGGACCAGCAGACCTGTGGCCTCATCCTGCTGTGCGCCATTAGCCAAACTGCCTCATGTCTCTGAACTTCGGTGTCATCTTCTAGAAACCAGCCCAGAGATGCTCACATCACCAACCAGAGTGAAATCACTCATGCTGGCATGTCCAGCAGAGAGTGCTAGGAGCCGGGGCTTAGCAAACATCAACATCCTTTCTTGTTTCTTCCCTGTCCCCTATTCGGTCATAATCCTCATTCAGAGCCCAGCCCTGTACTGGCTGCTGAGCCTAACAATGAGTCGACCAGTCCCTGCTCTGAGGTTGCTTCCAGTACAGTGGAAGGAGGCAGCCAGGTAAACAGATACCTGTGGCATTGCAAATGCAGCGTGGACGTTTGCGCCAAAGCCTGGTGTGTGCTTTGTCACCTTGCTCCCCGTGGGTGCTTTACTCTCCCATTGGAAGGGGACTTTCTTGAGGGCAGGGACTGCATGGCTCTGAAAGCCTCACAGGACACTCTTGAAACAGGGAAACTTCACTTCACTAGAAGGGTTCTGTGCTGGTAACTTCCATTATCCTGGACAGGGGCAATCTGGGAAGTGAGCACAGAGTACCTCTAAGCAACCAAACAGGTGGCAGATGCCACGCCCTTTACTCCTACACAGGCTCACGAAAGCTGCAGACTGCTTTTTTTTGCAGGGAGTTCCAAGAAATGCAGGTCCTTTGTTTCCTAGCTTACTGGAGTTTAGAGGCAGCAAATTAGGATTTGAGGGGAAGACTTAGGACCCTAGTGCATGCGAGTACGTTGGCAATAGCAGGATGGGAAAGCAAAGTAAGATCGTTCCGGATACATCCAAGAGTCATGATAATCTGACCACTCTTAATAGGAATCCACCTGGGGACCGGGTGCAGTAGCTTATGCTTGTAATCCCAGCATTGTGGGAGGCCGAGGCCGGCAGATCACTTGAGGTCAGGAGTTCGAGACCAGCCTGGCCAACATGGTGAAACCCCGTCTCTACTCAAAATACAAAATTAGCTGGGCATGTTGGTTCACACCTGTAATCCCAGCTACTCGGGAGGCTGTGGCAGAAGAATTGCTTGAACCTGGGAGGTGGAGGTTACAGTGAGCCGAGATCACTCCATTGCACTCCAGCCTGGGCGACAAGAGCGAAACTCTGTCTCAAAAAAAAAAAAAACAAACCCCAAAATCCATCTGCAGTCATTCAGTGTGGGGACAGCTATCCCAAACCTGTGATTGCAACCTGTGAGCATCACAATAGTTAGAGTGATATAATAAATGAACAGCAATCCCTTAATTAATTAATCCATGCATTCATTCTGCAAGCACTTCTGGACTCTCCCTGTGCCAAGCATGACGCTGGGCACTGAGGATGTGAATATAAAGCACACTTTGTGATTCGGAAACACCAGCAAAGGTTTAAGTGCAGTGAAGGGCAGTGACAACCGTTACAGCTGACTGAGTGACCATTATGTGCTGGACACTGTACTAAAATATTTTACGTACATTATCTCCTTTAAGCCATAAGCCACTCTGGGAGGTATGCATTATTTAATCCACATTTTACAGTGGAGGAAACTGATGCTCACAGACTTACAGGGCTTGACACCCTTCACACAGTCATAAATGGTAAAGAACCTAGGATTTCTCTAGCCCCCAAGATCAGGCCCATTTGTTTCTCCCACCCTGTCTCTTGAAACCAATGTGCCCGTATCTCCCAAAAGTATTCCCTGTATTTATTTGGTTGATGGTATTCAAAATGATTTTACGTGGCATACAACTAAATATTTTAAAAATATTTCATCATAATTGCCATGCATGTCAGAAAACGAACATGTCTTGCACATCAAATCTGCAATATGATTCTTCTTTTAAAATGAATGTACTGTACTTGTGAAAATGTAAGTCGATTTAAAGAAAACATTAAGTAAATCACAGCCCAGGTGATAGGTGGTTATATATATAGAAAATCTCGAGGAGATTGAGTATGCAGATGATGTTTGGGAAAAACAGGTATCCTAGATTTAAGAAAGCAAGAAAGAATAAAATCCACTTTGGAAATAATGTCCACAAATTCACCACAGCAGGAGAAACGTGGGTGCCTTCAACCATGAGCTTTAGCTATCTGGGAACACATTAAGATGGATACTGTGTGTTTAGGGGATGCCAGCTGATTGCAATGTGTCCCCACCAGGTCCTAGCACTCATGCCACCATGTCTCTTTCCAGGGTCCTCTGCCCTGCGGACCTGTGAGCAGCCCCTCCAGTGTGAGATTTTCCACCAGCTGGGATGGGACCCTGTGCGGTACGACCTCACGGGCTGGCTCCACAGAGCCAAGCCCAACCTCTCAGCCCTGGATGCACCCCAGGTCCTGCAACAGTCAAAAAGGTGAGTTGGACCAGGGCTGGGGACGGGGATGGGGCATTGAAGGCACTGTGTTTTCCTTCCCACCTAAACTATGCAGCTACAACAACACAGTGTGGGAGGGCCAGCCCAGGAATCCCATCCCTCCATAATGGAACAAAGAACCATAACTTGAATTGGAGCAGTGCAATGTCTCCCTGGGGCCAGAGCGAATCCAGCCGAGGAGAAAAGCTGGCCTTCTGGGGAGGTGGAACAAAAGCTAAAAAGCCGTGACTTCTTATTTTGGCACTTTGCCTTTCATTAAGTATCTGAGAGATGATGTGACTGGAACAACTTTTATGGACATTCAAGAACTAGGGAGTCGTAAAACTGAAATGATACGTTTTGTAGCATTAAAAAAAGCTCACCATGTTCCCTGGCTGCTCAGCCCAGAGTGCTGGCATGAGGCTGGCAGCATTCTCTGCTTTTAGTTCAGAGGGTTATTGGAAAATGCTGTGTGTGTGTGTGGTATGTGTGTGTGCATGTGTGTGTACGTGTGTATGTGTGTGTGTGCACGCATGCTCCCAAGTTCAATGCTGGAATTCTGCAGGGGTAGAGCTTAGAGACAAGAAGAGAAACTGAGACCACCAGGGAGGTGCTGGTGTCTCAGGTGGGCACCAGAGTGAGAAAGGACCACTTGCTCACTACCCCCTATATGCCTCGGATCAGCATAAATGCTTTATTAGTATCCTCTTAATCCTTATCACAACACAAGATCCTTAGTCCCATTTTACACATGAGAAAAATCGAGGCCCTGAGCGGTGAAGTGGCTTGCCTTTGCTCAACACAGCAAAACAGAAGCACAGCCAGGACCCAACTTGAGTCTAAGAGATGCTTGGAGAATTCCCAGCACCTTATGTCAGAGCTGACTAGAAACCCATATCCAGGAGTGGGGCTCGTGAACATCCAGCTCCTGGAGAGAGATCCAGGCCAGGGATGGGACAACAGGAGCTGTGAGCACACAGAGGACTGAATGATGACCTAGGTGGCCCGGGTTGAGTCCCAGCCCTGCCCTTTGTCACCTGAGTGACCATGGGCAGTCACTCTCCCTTCTCTGGTTGTTTCTGCTTCCTGCACCATAAATAAGAGTTGGATGAGGCTACAAGACTCAATGGCTATAGCCCAGCTTTGGAGTCAGGAATATGCTCAGATTCTGTTTTTCCCTCTTTTAAGCTACATGACCTGGACCTCAGTTTCATAATCTAAGAAATGGGAATGGGGTCCCAAAGCTCCCATGTCTGATCTAAGAAGGCTTTGGTGACGTAAAATAGCAGATGACCTGTTAGACAGCCTGGTTCATAGTTGGCTCATGGAAGAGGGCAGGCCAGCTCTGTTTTATTGGAACAGACACTTAAAAAGCTAGCACCTTGGCCAGGCGCAGTGGCTCACTCCTGTAATCCCAGCACTTTGGGAGGCCAAGGCGGGCAGATCACGAGGTCAAGAGATCGAGATCATCCTGGCCAACATGGTGAAACCCTGTCTTTACTAAAAATACAAAAATTAGACGGGCCTGGTGGCGGTTGCCTATAGTCCCAGCTACTTGGGAGGCTGAAGCAGGAGAATCGCTTGAACCCGGGAGGCAGAGGTTGCAGTGAGCCGAGATCACATCACTGCACTCCAGTCTGGCGACAGGGCAAGACTCTGTCTCAAAAAAACCACCACCACCACCACCACTAACAAAAAGCTAGCACCCTGGCCACTAACCTCAGGGATGCTGAGGGAAGGCACTATCTGCTCAGGTGTCAGTCTGGGTATTTATTTATTTATTTATTTATTTATTTATTTATTTATTTATTTTTGAGACGGAGTCTTGCTCTATCGCCCAGGCTGGAGAGCAGTGGTGCAATCTTGGCTCACTGCAAGCTCCGCCTCCCGGGTTCATGCCATTCTCCTGCCTCAGCCTCCCGAGCAGCTGGGACTACAGGTGCCCGCCACCACGCCCGGCTAATTTTTTGTGTTTTTAGTAGAGATGGGGTTTGATCGTGTTAGCCAGGATGGTCTCAATCTCCTGACCTCGTGATCCGCCCACCTTGGCCTCCCAAAGTGCTGGGATTACAGGTGTGAGCCACCGCGCCCGGCCCAGGCTGGGTATTTATTTGACATTATCTTGCAGCTCCACAAACTGCGTGCCCAGCCTGAGTCATTCCTTCTTGCATGAAACACATGGCGCGTGCCTACTGTGTGCTAGGCCTGGTCGAGGAATAGCAGAGAGGAGTTTGCCCTCTAAGAAAGTATAGGTGTCGTAGCCTTGCTATAGGTATGTAAGTGACAAGAATATCCATAGGACAGATGCTCTAAGCCGAGGGAGGGAGGGAGCATTTGCAGGTAGAAGACGGGCATCGGGAAGGAGCTGGCATTTGCCATGAAGCAAAGCCTCACCTGGCAGGAGAGACTGTGAATGAAGGAGAGCAGCTGGGACACGTGACTGTAGAGGAGGCTTTAGGAAGCAGAGGAGCAGGACGCAAGAAGGCTTGTTCTCTTTGCCACCACCCAGGCCAAGGCTTTCCCAAGAACTTCCTAAAGCTCCTCTCTCTTTTCCCTCCTCCCCACCAGAGAGGAGCTGCGGAGTCTATTCCAGGCCCGAGCCAAGCTGCCTCCTGTGTGCCGGGCTGTGGCAGGCCTGGAGGGCACCTCCCAGCAGGCCCTGCAGAGGAACCGCATGGTGAGGAGGACCTTTGCCAGCAGCCTGGCCGCGGTGAGGAGGAAAGCCCCGTGCTCCCAGATCAAGCTGCAGATGGTGAGTAGGCACCCTGTCTCATGGTGTCCTGGCCTTCGCTGCCTCCATCCTCATCTCCTCTGGGCTGAGTCATGTGCCTACATCATCTCTAACCTCCCCAGCAAGGCCAGAGGGGCGAGCGTCACCCCACGCCCCACAGAGGAGGAAATGGGGGCTCCCAGCAGCAGTGAAACTTGACTCTGGTCACACCCCCGGGAAGTGACTGATCCAAGTCTGAGGCCTTCAGCCTGTGCTGCTTGGTGTTGAGTTGAGAGGCCTGGAGGAGTTCCCACAAGCTATGAATGCCCTCTTGACTCCAGTGACACATATGAGAGCCAGACCAGCCCTGTCTGCCTTGCTCACCACCAGGTTCCCCTGGGGCAAGGCGGCAGGGCCCAGCTGGATGTAAATGTGGTACCTAGACCTGGAATGTGAATCCGTGAATAAAGGAAGGCATGAGATTGGTCAGTGGCCAGGCTGAGCACAGATGAGAATGGGCTGAGACAAGGGAAGGACACCTTTAAATAAACCTTGTAGTGGCCTGGCGCAGTGGCTCACACCTGTAATCCCAGTGCTTTGGGAGACCAAAACGGGCAGATCACAAGGTCACGAGTTCAAGACCAGCCTGGCCAATGTGGTGAAACCCCGTCTCTACTCAAAGTACAAAAAATTAGCCGGGCGTGGTGGCGAGCACCTGTAGTCCCACTACTTGGGAGGCTGTGGCAGGAGAATCGCTTCAACCTGGGAGGAGAAGGTTGCAATGAGCTGAGATCGTGCCTCTGCACTCCAGCCTGGTGACAGAGTGAGACTGTGTCTCAAAAAATAATAATAATAAATGAATTAATTTTTAAAAAGAAAAAAAATGAACCTCCTGGTGGGTTATAGTGGAAACACCCTTAGCCTTAGTCCTGAGTTCTAGTCCTAGCTCTTCTGCCCCTGGTCTGTGTGACCTGGGTCCACTCACTTGCTCTCTCCATGCCTCAGTTTCTCCATCTGTTTCAACAAGGACCATTATTTCTCATGAATCCAAATCAGACTGTAGGGAGCTCCTTGATGTAGGGCATAGGGGCCCCAAAGATGCCCAGGTTGGGCTTAATGAATATTTGGGGAGGGTCCAGTCCCCTTTCTGTGTCTCTCTGAGACAACTGGCCCTGACTTCCCTCTGTTTGGTCCTAGGATGCACTGACCAGCATGATCAAAAGGTCCCGGCTACACTTTATCCACTGCCTGGTACTGAACCCTGTGGTGGAAAGCAGGAGTGAGCAGGAATCTCCTACACCACCACAGCCTGGTAGAGACAAGCCTGGGGCAGGTGCACCTCTGGCCCTGGATATCCCAGCACTGAGGGTGCAGCTTGCTGGGTTCCACATCCTGGAGGCTCTGCGTCTACACAGGACAGGTAAGAGACAGCCAGGACAGAGCACCTTGTCTCTGACTCCTGGGACATGTCCACCCACCAGTGGCAGCCAAGGGATGGGAGCCCCTGCCACGTGCTAGGAGCTTCACACCCAGCATCCTGGTTACTCTTCCCAGCAGTCTTCTGAGATGAGGCCACTGATGCTTAGGGAGGTGGAAGTACTTGCTCATGGTCACCTTGCCTGGACATGGCAGAGTCTGGATCAGGACCCAGGTCTCTTTGAGTCTGAAGTCCACTGGTTTTTTTTTTTTTTTCTTTATTTCTTCTAAAAAACACACACACACACAAAACGGGATACATGTACCACACATACAGGTTTGTTACATAGGTATATGTGTGCTATGGTGGTTAGCTGCACCTGTTGAAAAAGCCCATATTATTTCTAGAATTGCCTGTACGCTCCTAGAAGACTACGGCTGTGTCTTCCTTTTAGCCATGAATTTCTAAGGAGCATTGTCTTGCAATAGAGGGTGGAATTTCCGTGATGAGTGATATTTTGGTGTTCATGATGCTCAGTTTGGTTTGGGAGATTGCTGTGATCCCAGGAGACGATGATAGGATTTGATGAGGGCTCATATCACCCAGGGATACAGGAGGCCCTGAGGCCTAGAGGAGGGAGCTTCGTACTTTCACTGGGAATCTGGGGAAACCTCACAGCAATGTAATATCATAGTCAGGCCTCGAAGCATAAGAAACTGCTCACCTCTGGCAAGAGGAGGAAACATTAGGCAGAAGGATCAGAAAGTATGAAGGAGGGAGGCATAAAAGGGGCAGGTTTTTCAGAGAAGTAGATTCAGAGTGAGTGAGGAGTTGTGGGAGAAGAGGCCGAGACATCCACCAGCACAGGCTGCGAATGCCTGTGTTGGGTTATCACCAGGTCCACCTGGGGAGATGATGGGCTGACAGGGGGATGGAGGGGTTCTAATCAAGGGATTGAAATTTTTGGGTCTGTATTTTAGTAAGCAAGTGTGCACCTGATGTCCCCACATCAGCTAATCTTAGGAGTTGAGTTTGATCTCAGTCCTTGCTATCCTTTTCTGCCTCTCAGTCCCCAAAGGCCACCGCATTGACTCCCCTCTCTGACAGTCAGAAATGGCTCAGACACAGCCATGCTGTCTGCAGAGGACAGAGTGACTGGGACACGCAGAAGTCTCAGGTGGCCACCTCGTTTGGTTAAAGTCTCCGTGGTCACTAGTGCCCTAGTGTATGGTCGCTTCCCCCACCTCCCCCTGCTGGGTTAATAATGGACCCCTGGGCACAGAGTATTTGACTGCGAGCAGCTAGAAGCAAAGGTGAGACCCTCACTCCGCTGAGCATATCAATGATTTTCCCTCCCGCCCGCACAGCCACAGAGCAGGGAGACAGATAATGTCATGAGAAGAGGGGGACGGTCACAGCCAGTGGCTGGTCCTCCACACTGAATCGATTCTATTTGGCTGCTTGGCAGGAAGTGCTGGGCCTTTGCAGGCGCCCTGGACCTGGATCAGACTGTTAGAATACCTGTGTGCATTCAGGGTCAGGGCGTCCCGTTCCTGTGTCCGCAGGACCTCACGACACTATCTGCCCTCTCTGTTCTCAGCACAGCCCAACTCAGCCAGGATGAGCTTTCCAACTAAGCGCAGGCTTGATATCTCATGGTAGAAATGTCCAATTTCTGTCTCCTAGACCTGGTTCGTTTCCTCTCTTTATTTCTATTGTAAGTCATGTCTGTCTCTTTCACACTCACATGAGATATATTTGTATGCATACACAGATACATCAAATATTTATTATTTGGAATCTGTGCATATTATATATATATGCCTATATACACATGCATGTGTGATACATACCCATGCACGCTGTTTATTGAGTACCTACTACGTGCTAGACACTGTGTTGTCAGATATAGCAAATGAGATCATTCTCACTGTGCTAAAGGTATGTAGTAAACTCATTAAACATTGCCTATTGTGCAGCCTGGTGGGCATGGCTCCAACTCTGGAGGGAGATGGTTTGGCCTTGATTCTGGCCGCCACCTCTCACCAGCCGTGTGACTCTAGGAAATTCGCTAGGGCTTATCTCCCTTTCCTCTCCTATAATAGCTCATACCTCTGAAGGCTGCTGTGGGGCTGGGTGCGTTAATAAGACAATAAAGCTTAGAAGAGTGGCAGGTTGTGGAAAAGCACATGATACCCATTAGCTGCTTTTACTATAATTGTCATCGCATTTAATCCTCATAGTGACCATGTGAAGATAGATCTTGTTATTCTCATCTGACAAGTGAAGCAATTGAATCTCAAAAAGGTGAATCATTTTTCCAGTCATGGGGCTCGTAAGCACAGAGATGGGACGTGAACGCAGATAGGTCTGCCCTAAAGGAGGCTTGTAACCTCCCGGGTCCCCCATCTCTGTGCTGTCTGCGTCCTTCAAAGTTGGTCTGAGACCTTCCTCTTCCCCAGGAAGTCTTCCAGGATTAGCCACACACACGATTGCTGTTCTTCCTAGTTGATGCATCTGGCTTATCGTGAAGTCTCAAAAGTGGAGTGAGATTTTACCATACCTTTTCTGATCCAGTCACGCGAGGGGTCTTTCTGAAGCAATCGAGGCTCTTCTTGCACCCAGGGAAGAGTCTAAATCTCGAGACCTGGAATTTGAGTTCAATTTCCTTTGGGACCCGGTTTCTGCTCTTCTTTGGCTACTCTCTACTGCCTGGGTTTGAGTCCCAACTGAGACAGTTACTATTTTTGCTTGTGTAACTAGGTGAATTCATCTCTCTGGGTCTCAACTTCCCCTTTTGTAAAGTGAGGATAATAATATAGGCCCATGAGTGTCTGTAACACGAGGAAGGTGTTACCCTAGTGGTTTGCACACATAAGCTCTCAGTAAATGCTGGCTGTTACTGTGGACTATAAAATAATTGATTTTCTTTTTTGGAACAGTGTCTCGCTCTATCACCCAGGCTGGAGTGTAGTGGCACGATCATGGCTTGCTGTAACCTCTGCCTCCTGGGCCCAAGTAATTCTCCCACCTCCAGAGTGGCAACAACTACAGCATGCACCACCATGACTGGCAAATTTTTGTACTTTTTGTAGACACCATGCCCAGTCTTAGAACGTATCTTATACTTCCCTGATCTAGGTCTTGTTTGTACAGCCCCCTCTGCCTAGACTTCTCTTCCATACAAGTTCTTTTGGAAAACCCTATGGCTTCTTCACAAACTGAATCTAATGTCATTTTCTCCCAATAGCTTTTCAGGCACCCCTTCTCTTCCCAGTTCCCCACATAGAAGGATGCAGCTGTGTCCACCCTGCATGGTAGACTTACAAAAGCCCTTAGATACTGCCCAACGCAGCATGCTTCACATAGAGCGTATGGGGTGGTAATTCGTGTTAAACAAAACACTTTCCTTTGTCAAACAGGTTTTGGAACCTCTGGGCTAACGTTGGGAAACTCAAGGCTCATCGGGCATCTGCCCTGCACGAGTTCTCAGAGTCCTTGACTTGGATGCTGACATGCCTCTTCCAAGAGGCAGATGAATGTGCAGCTTTTTCAAACTTGCAGTGGAGCATTTTATAGGGTTTGGGTTCTCAGGAACGCCCCTGGGAAGTGCTGATCAAATCTAGTCTCTTAAATTAACAAGTGGAGAAACTGAGGCCCCAAGATATGAGTCCATGCAGGAACTTAGTAGCCAGGCTGGGAGCAGGACCCTGAGCTCCTGTCTGGGGGTTTAGGGAACCGGGCTGGGTCTTCTCATCTGGACTCTGTGCTCTTCTCCTGCCTGCTCCTACCTCCCTAGGCTATGCTGACCACATGGGGCTCACTCACTTCCGCCGGCAATTCCAGGTGCTGGACCCTCCACTCCTGAAGAAGCTCATGTCGACCTCCGAGGGAATAGATGAAAGGAAGGTAGGTGGAGCACATGCAAGAGGGGTGAAGGCCCCAGATACGGATATGTTGGTTATTGGATATGTTCCAAGGCTGGGCATGGTGAGTGGCTCATGCCTGTAGTCTCAGTGCTTTGGGAGACCCAGGTGGGTGGATTGCTTGAGTCCAGGAGTTCAAGACCAGCCTGGGCAACATGGCTTTGACTGAGGTCTGATGGGCTTGTGTTCCATAAGGGATTGCCCCAGGGGGCATCTGGACCAGCTGGAATCTGAAAGCAGGACCATGGGGGCAGTGCTGAGGGCAGCATGAAGTTTCGCTCAAATCCTTGCTCTAGACCAAACCCACACAACAATGTCATTTGGGACCCGACCCAGCCCAGGATGACACTTCTGGCCCCTACATAAGGAACTTTAGGAAAAGAATAAGAATAGAGTCATGAGAAGACAGCATCCCAGCTAAAAGGGTGAAAAGTCATCATTTGCAAAGTATGTTCCATTCAGCACCAGCACCCTGAGGTGGTCTATGAAAAGAGCGCTTCGGGGTCTAAAATGTTTAGGAAATATTTACATCAGGGCTCCGTGGTTGAGAATTCTATGAACATCACGCCTTAGGGCCTTTGCACGAGCTGTTTTCTCTGCCTGGAGCACTCATTCCCCAGTCTTTGCATGGCTGGTGTCATCTTGCTGTTCAGATCCCAGCTCAGATCTCATTCACCATCCCATCCTCTTGTTTTGATGTGTGTGTAGCACTTATCTGAAATAATGTGAATCTCCTCTATGTTTTCTGGCTTCCAGCAAGAGCTCAGTAATTTTTTTGTTGAGTGAATGAATGAATGAATGAATACCTAGGCCTAACTTTGTGTTTTTGTCCCTGTGTGTCTTCTTTCTCCAACTACAGCGTAAACTCATGGAATCTCATCTCTACTTCCAGTGCCAAACTTTCAATAACTGTTTCTCTTAAGAATGGTCACAGGCTTATCAATGATTAGAGACCTTGTTAGAATTTGCAAAGCCCTATTTCATCTTCATAACAGCCCTGCAAAAGAAGAGCTATTACTCCCCATTTACAAAAGAGAACACCACGTTTCTTAGAGATGAAGTGGCGCTCCCGAGGCCACACAGCCAGGCATTTGTGGGTTTGCTCCTTGGACTCAAGTTTCTCCATTCCAGGGGACGATAGTTTAAAGAGCATAGTTCATAAAGGGAGGTAGTTCAAACCGACCTGAATTTGATTCCCAGCTGGGGCTGTGTGAATGTAAACCAGTTATGTCATCTTTCTGCCTCCCTTTCCTCATCTGTAAAGTGGGAAGGACCACAATGCAGAAAATATATAGGGGAATCCACATAATTTCAGGATAAGTGCTACCAAAACTAATTAAACAAGCGGATGTGATGGGGGGTAATAGCTAAGCTGGGATCTGAATAGCAAGATGAAAGAGTACTCCATGCCACTCAATGGAGTGTTCTGAGAATGGCATGTAATAGTATAGTTCATTTACTCAGGGCCTGGGACATAGTAAGGGCTCAATATACACTAACCACCGTCATCAACATCAGCAGCAGCACCATCAATGTCATCATCCTCTTTCAGATCCAGGGTGATGACACACAAGTCGCACAGACCATGTGTTCACAATCCTGTTGCAACTGCACGTGCCTGCGTGTGCCTGAGATCATCAGCACTGCAGTTCTCAATGAATGAGTCAGAAGAGTAGAAGTAAACAGAGTCACAATTCTTAGGTGTCTTCTTAGTTCTTCTTTGCAGTGGGCACCGGGGCACAAGCCACTTTCAGTAGACAAGGCAGTGACTTCTGCAGGGCCCTCCTAACTCACTATGGAGGGGACGTGATCCCCAGATGTCTGTGGCACAGGGCTATCCCTTCTCTGGGTAGTGGCCCATTTTGGAAGCCATGAAATCCTGCCTGACTTGGTGCCATCAACCTCTCTGTACCAGTCTTCGTTCAGGGGTTCCTTATTCTTGGTCTCCCCAAATTTGACTTCATTCAGAGGGGCTGAATGGAACCACTGAGAGGGTCTTGGGCTCCTCTGTGGTTGAAAATGGTGCAGGAGTCAGGTATGGGGGAGTTTTTTTGTGGAGGGAAAGGGTATAGCATATGGAAGCGTTTCTGTTCTGAATGAGTCAGCAGTTCTCTGTTGTAGCCAAACCAAAACCACCTCCATACATGCTAGAGGCCTCAGAAAATGGAAAATTACAAGGAGAATGGACTTGGTTGGGAATTTTTGCTGCTTCTTATTCTTTTTTTATTTGCTCACAAATTTTATTTGCTGCAGCATAGAATTTTGGTAGCAACAAAAAGAAACACCATCCTGCCTCTTATGAAAAAGCTGATAAATATTCATTTGTCAGGCCACATGATATGCCATGAATTATACATGAACACGTGCTCGGGTGGGCAAACTATCAGTTTCTGTGTGCAAAGCAGTTAAGACCTCAGGATTTAATAAGACGAGGTTGACAGCTAGAAAAGGTCAATATTGTCATTAGACACTAGACGGCAGCAGAGGGGATTCATTGTCAGGGTGTAAAATGGGTCTTGGTGAAGTCCCCTGTGGGTCTAGCAGGTGAGGTCTGAATGTTGGTGTTTCATGCCAAGACTGTTTCCCAATGAAGTACTCTCATTTGGTGGCTACCTGATGGATATATTGTGTTCCTGAAACAGAAGTAGCATATGTCTTTTATCACGGATGCATAAACTCTCATTACAAAATATCAGACATACTATGAAAAGGTTACAGAGCCATGAGCTAAGACAGTATTCAAAATATAAAGCCTTCCCACTCTGGGAATCATCGTCATTTCACAGCGTAGGCAGCTGAGGCCATGACCACCCAGCCAGGTAGCAGTAGAGCTGGGATGTGAACTCAGGCTCTCAGATTCCTGACATAGGGCTTAAAAAAAAAATTATGGTAAAATACACATAACAAGAACTTTACCACCATAACCATTTTTAAGTGTATTGATCAATGGTATTAAGTACATTCATATTTTTGAGCAACAATAAGCACCATTCATCTCCATAACTACTTCTTGCAAAATCGAGACTTGGTACCCATTAAACAGTAATTCCTGATTCCTCCTCTTCTCAGGCTCTGACCATCATCGTTCTGCTTTCTGTCTCTATAAATCTGACTATTCTAAGTCCATCACAGAAGTAGAATCATGCCGCATATGTCCTTTCGTGACTGGTTAATTTCACTTTGCATAATGTCCTCAAGGTTCATTCACATCGTGGCATGTATCAGAATTTCCTTCCTCAGGCTGAAAAATACTCCATTGTGGATGTATACCTTATTTTACCTGTCCATTCAACTGTCAGTGGATGTTTGGGTTGATTCCATTGTTTCCTTTTTAACTTTTATTTTAAGTTTGGGGGTACAAATGCAGGTTTGTTGTAACAAACTTGTGTCATGGGGGTTTGTTGTACAGATTATTTCATCACCCAGGTGTTAAGCCTAGTACGCATTAGTTGTGTTTCCTGATTCTCTCCCTCCATTAGTTATTTTTCCTGATTCTCTCCCTCCTCCCATCCTGCACCCTTCAACAGGCTCCAGTGTGGGGTGTTCCCTTCTATGTGTCTGTCTGCTCTCATCATTTAGCTCCCACTTATAAGTGAGAACATGTGATATTTGGTTTTCTCTTCCTGCATGAGTTTGCTAAGGATAATGGCCTCCAGCTCCATTCATGTTTCTGCAAAGGATGTCATCTCACTCTTTTTTTCGTGACTGTATAGTATTCCATAGTGTCTATGTACCACATTTTCTTGATCTGGTCTGTCACTGATGGGCATTTAGGGGGATTCTATGTCTTTGCTATTGCAAATTGTGCTACAATGAGCATATATGTGCATGTGTCTTTACAAAAGAATGATTTCTATTCCTTTAGCTATATACCCAGTAATGGGGTTACTGGGTTGAATGTACAAATATCTCTTCAAGACCCTACTTTCTTTTTTTTTAACTCTTGTTTTAGGTTCAGGGGAGGTGCACATGCAGGTTTATTATAGAAGTAAATTTCATGTTACAGGGGTTTGGTGTACAGACAAGTTCATCACCCAGATAATAAGCATGGTACACAATAGGTAGTTTCTCAGTCCTCACCCTCCTCCCACCCTTTACCCTCCAGTAGGCCCTGGTGAGACCCTGCTTTCAGTTTTTTGGGGTATATACCCAGAAGTGGAATAGCTGGATCATATGGTAATTCTATTTTAAATTTTTCGATGAGCTGCCATACAGTTTTTTATAGCAGCTGTACCATTTTGCATTTCCACCAATACTGCATATGGATGGCAATTTCTCCACATTCTTGCCAACATGTTATTTTTTGTTTTGTTTTTTGATAGTTGCCATGCTAATGGGTATGAGATGGTGTCTCAGTGTGGTTTTGATTTGCATTTCCCTCATGATTAGGGGTGTTGAGCATCTTTTCATGTTCACACAGGACTTGAATGGAAACCCTCTGAAGGCAGGCAAAGTATTTAGTGCAGTTCATTACAGGACATGCCATTCATGGAT
Organism: Macaca mulatta; assembly: GCF_049350105.2. Lineage (NCBI taxonomy): Eukaryota > Metazoa > Chordata > Mammalia > Primates > Cercopithecidae > Macaca > Macaca mulatta. The sequence goes on along the minus strand of NC_133415.1, from coordinate 25,720,123 downwards.
ATTAACTTTAAATAATTATCATTAATTTCATCCAACTTTAACCAAGTGCCTGCTTTTCACCAGATCCTGTGCTAGGCACCAGCAACTTCCATACAGAGCTGGCTTTGGTACACCCCAGGAGATGCCACTAAAACATTTGATGTTTCCAAGGGAGGTGAGAGCGGGGCACTCAAGGAAGACATCTCAGAAGTAGGTGATGCTTGAGATGAGGTCTGTGAAACTATCTGGAGGAACTGAGTAGGAGGAGGGTTACCGGACATTCTCATGTTAGGTACAGGATTGCAAAGATCTGGAGTCACGGAGGTGCATAGATAGTTTCATGGTGCTGGAGCATAAAAGATGCCAAGTGCCAAGAAAAGGGGCTGAGGACTTTAACAGAAGCAAATTCTGGGTTCTTGTTAGCCAAGCTGGAGAGTCTGGGCTTTATCAGGTGTTCAGCGATGCTCTTCTGAAGGGTTTCAGCAGGTGCATGGCATAGCAGACCTGATTTTTATGACTTGGACTGGCTTCAGCAAAATTATGAAGGAAGCGAAGTCCATGCTGCCCATTCCATGGTCCTCTCTAGGAAGCAGTGTCCTCATGCTGACCTCTGGCTATTCCAGGGTCCCCTGTCTCCTCTAGACACCCAGGCACATACTGAAGCCTCCCAAATGACCCTGTCTTCTCCCTCTAATCATCTTCGGTTCCATTCCTGTCTCCCAGGCTACTCCCTCTGGTTAGATGATGCTTTAACCTACACCGAAGCCTACATAGAGTGAATACAAGGGTGGAATTTCAGGCAGGTCAGTGAAGACGCTCTTTCAACTCACCTTGGCTAAGTCCCAGATTCTGGTCCCTTCCATTTTTCTGCTGCTGAAGCAGGAGTTGCCAAGTCTCTGATCGATGTGAGGAAACCCTTGGGCCTACCCTCCTCCCCGCAGAATGTCTACAATGTTGATTGATTTTAGCCGGCAAAATCTCTGTCCCTGAGGACTTGAGCTGAAGAACATAATTAAGGGCTGTCAATCCATCTTCTTGAAGGCGGCCACTGTTATTCTGTCTCCCACCCTGGTGGACACTCCCAGTTTCCTGTGAATTCATCTCAAGAGTCTTTATCTGCTGGGAGGAAACCCTTATGAGCCCATGGCCAGAGAGGAAACTGTCTGCTGTCTAGGTGCTGAATAATTATTCAGGGGCTCCCACCACCTTTGCTCCTGAAATTTATTCATCATCCCTTTCTTGTTCACCTTGCTGTCTCCCTCCAGTTTGGGTCTGTTGTTTTGTTTGTTTTTTGAGACAGAGTCTCGCTCTGTCGCCCAGGCTGGAGTGCAGCGGTGCTATCTCGGCTCACTGCAACCTCTGCCTCCTGGGTTCAAGCAATTCTCCTGCCTCAGCCTCCTGAGTAGCTGGGGACTACAGGCACGCGCCACCACGTCTGGCTAGTTTTTGTATTTTTGTAGAGACTGGGTTTCGCCATGTTGGCCAGGCTGGTCTTGAACTCCTGACCTCAGATGATCCAGCCACCTTGGTCTACCAAAGTGCTGGGATTGCAGGTGTGAACCACCGCACACTGTGAGCTGGGTCTATTGTTTTAATTATTTTACATGTTTTCCACTTAATTTTAATCAACCCAATTACATTGGTATGTGCATGTGCATTTGGTTTTGGGATAGTTTCTGCCTTTTTCCAGGCATTTCATTTATAGCCTTGAGCATAAATAGTTAAAAAACAGACACAGTTAGCACCCTTATGGAATGATTTGGCCACTTGTGAGAGAGGCTCAGTGGTTAAAGTATGTGATTTAGAGTCAGATAGACTTGAGTTCAAATTGTGTCTTCTTCCTGTCTCTCTCTATGAATCCACGCCCTTGATACTTGATAGATGTATGACCATTGGCAACATATAGTATGGCATAGCAAAGTGTCTGGTACATTGTAGGAGCTCAACATATGGAAGCCATTGGACCATGGTGTGGGCTTCATGGGGGCAGGTGCTATATGAACGGCAGCCAAATGGTTCACAGGATAAGCGTCCTATTCCATAGACACAGATTCTTCATATCAAGCTGTTCATTGAGGAGTGAGTTGGGGAAGCACTTTGCAGCTATGGCTCTTCATCATTTCTGGAGTCTCTGCGTGTCTGGCATATACAGCTAAATGTGAGGTGTCAGCCCATATGCTTTTTGGGTACACTCTTCTTCAACATTGGAGAGAAAGCTCTTTGCAAAATTCTAGGAAACAATGGAACAGTGTAAGTGGGGGCTGTGGGTTGGATGTGACTGAAATCTATTAGACCCCGAAATCTGGGCTCAATTTGACACAGGCTATTGGAATATTCATACTTAAGGCGGAGAGATCTCAGGTTTGCCAAGAGCCATGTTTGCTGAGGTGTAATGTTGACTTACAGTGAAGACGATGACCCATCTATGCTCAATGCCTGGGCTGCTTCATTGAATGAATCTTACCGTTTGTGAATTCGAGGTGGGATAGCTTAGCAGGTTAAGGATACAGATTCTGGAGTCTGGCTTTCTGAGCACGTATGGTGTCTAATCTGCTCACTGGCTGTGTGACATTTGACAAGTCACTCGGCCCTTCTTTGACTTAGTTTTATTATCTTAAAATGGCATACTAATAGTCTCTAATACTCTTGATAGGAAGATTGAGTAATTTAAGATATTGACATGGTGACTTTCATATATACAGAATAAATAATAAATATAATCAATTACGATTTTGTTGTAAAAATAGTAAAATTCTACTATTTCTATGGATTTTAATGCCCCTGCTATACAATGAAGGCTTTAATCTTTGCCTTAGAAACCTCAAATAATTAAGATAAAATATTTTTTGATTAATAGTAGTAGATATTTAATCAAATGATCATCTCTAGACTACATTTGAATAGTTTTTGATTTTCTGACTATTATGAAAAAGGATGTTGTGAACCATTTGCACATCAGTCTTTGTGTAAAAATGTGTTTCTACTTCTTTTGGGTGCATTCTTGGAGGAGAATTGCTAGGTTATATGGTAAATTTATGTTTAACTTTTAAATATAACTTTTAAAGAAACTGTCAAGTTGTTTTTCAAAGTGGCTCTACCATTGTTCATCCTCACTGGCAATGTATGAGGGTTTCACTTTCTATCCTTATCAATACTTGGAATTGTTTGCCTTTTTGATTTAAGCCATCCTGTTGTATACAAAGCGGCATTTCATTGTGGTTTTAATTTGCATTTTCCCTAATGATGTTGACTTTTTTTTTTTTTTTGCATGTGCCTAGTAGCTACTTTATCTCTTTTTTTGTGGAATCTCTATTTTTTTTTTGCCCATTTTAATTAGGCTGTTTATCTTATAGAGTTGTAGTAGTTCTTTATTTGTTCTAGACATAATTATTTATCAGATGTATCTTTGAAAATATTTTCTTCCAGCCTGTGGCTTGTCTTTTCATTTTCATAGTGGTGCATGGAGATTTTAATTTTTATGAAGTTCAGTTTACTAATTTTTTAAGTGACTGGTGCTTTTTTCATGTCTAAGAACTCTTTACCTACCCCTAGGTTACAGAGATATTCTCCCATTTTCCGCTAGAAGATTTGTAGTTTTAGCTCCTCCATGTAGACATTTGATCTGTTGTGAGTTAATTTTGTGTACAGTGTAACATACATGCCTACATTCATTTTTTTGCATATGAATATTCAATTGTCCCAGTACCGTTTGTTGGAAAGACTATTATTATTTCTCCCAGTGAATTGTGTTGGAACCTTTGTCAAATATTTATTGGCCGTAAATAAAGAGTTTATTTTCATAATCTAAATTCATTCTATTGGTCTGACTGTGCTAATTAGTAGCATCTCTTTCTTTCTGCCTCTTTATTCCTTGGTCAGTGTAAATAAACTTTGTCAATTTTATCTTTTCAAAGGACAAACTTTTGATTTCACTGATTTTTTTCTCTGTTGTTTTTCTGTTTTCTTTGGTTCTATTGTCTTCTATTGATTTCTACTCTATATTATTTCCTTCCTTTCACTTGATTTGAGTTTAGTTTTCTCTACTTTTCCTGGTTTCTTAAAATGGAATCTTGCTCAAATTATTGATTCAAAATCCTTCTCCTTTTCCAATATACATGGTTAAAGCATACATTTTCCTCAAAGTACTACTTTGGCTGCATTACATAAAAATGTTCATTTAGTTCAAGATATTTTCTAATTCCTAGTGTGATTTCTTCTTTGACCCATTGTTTATTAAGAAGTGTATTAATTTCTACATATTTGGAACTTTCTCACCTTTTTTCTTGTTGGTTTCTAATTTAATTCTGTTTTAGTTTGAGAACATATTTGATATGATTACAGTACTTTTACATTTATTTTTGTTTGTTTGTTTTATTGAGACTTATTTTATGGCCTAATATTATATATCTAGGAGAGTGTTTAAGGTGTGCTTGTAAAAAACATGTATTCTTCAGTTGTTGAGTTGTCTATAGATGTTAGTTGGGGCGATTTGGTTAATAGTATAGTTCAAGTCTTATATATCATTGCTATTTTTTTTTTTTTTTTTTGAGACAGGGCGGTGTCTTGCTCTGTTGCCCAGGCTGGAGTGCAGTGGCACGATTATGGCTCACTGCAGCCTTGACTTCCTGGGCTCGAGTGATACTCCTGTTTCAGCCCCCTGAGTTACTCAGACTACAGGCATATGCCACCACACCTGGCTGATTTTGTTTTTTAGAGATAGGGTCTCACTGTGTTGTCCAGTCTGGTCTCGACCTCCTGGGCTCCAGGAATCCTCTGGCCTCAGTGTCCCAAAGTTCTGGGACAACAGGTGTGAGCCACTGTGCCTGGCATATTGCTATCGTTTATGTTTAATTGTTCTGTAAATTATTGAGAGTCAGGTATTACGCTCTCCAACTATTACTGTTAAATTTTCTATTTATGCTGTCATTCTATGCATTTTTGCTTCACGTGTTTTGGGGCTCTGTGGTTAGGTACAGACATATTTATAATGCTGTATCTTCTGGATGAATTAACCCTTTATTGCTATAAAATGTCTCCCTTTCTTTCTAGTAATGATTTTTGTTTTCAATTTTAAACAAAATTTAAAACAAAATTTGTCTGATAATAGTGTAGTCACTCCAGCTATCTTATGTTTAGTGTTTACATGATAGATCTTATTTCATTTCCCCCCTTCCGACCTATCTTTGCATTTAACTGCAACTCTTACAGATGGTATATAGTTGAATCTTCTTTTTGCAAAATCCAAATTGACAATCTCTGCCTTTTTATTAAGGTGTTCAATATATTGATCTGTAATATAATTTACACATGACATTTTGCTATTTTCTATGTGGGCTTCACACCTTCTTTTGGTCCTCTCCTCCTTTACTTCCTTCTTTTGTGTAAACTAGATATTTTCCAGGGGGCCATTTGACTACCCCTTCTAGTGATTGTTCTATGGATTACAGTATGTTTTGTAATTCAAGAGGCTGCACTTCAGATTAATACTAACTTAATTCTGGGAAAATATAGGACCTTTGCTCCAATATAGCTCGTGTCTTCCTCCTACCTTAGTGATACTATCGTAATACACAGTCTACCCTCCATATGTATCTGTGGGTTCTACATCCACAAACTGAACGAACAACTTACTGAAAATATTTGGAAAAAAAAGAATGGTTGTGTCTGTACTGAACATATATAGACTTATTTTCTTGTCATGATTCCCTAAACAACACAATATAATAACTATCTGTGTGGCATTTTACATTGTATTAGGTATTATAAGTAATCTAGAGATAAAGTATATAGAAGGGTATAAGCAGGTTATTTGTAAATACTATGCCATTTTATATAAAGGACTAATGCATCTGCAGATTTTGGTATCCTTTGGGGGTCCTGGAACCAGTTCTCCGTGGATACTGAGGGATAACTACAAATCACATCTATATATGTTATAAAATCAACAATAAAGCTTTATGATTTTCTTTTATTTAATCTTATGTCTTTTAGGTGAGTTAAGGGAAGCAAAGAAAAAAATGAAGATTTCTTTTATTATTATACTTTAAGTTCTAGGGTACATGTGCACAACATGCAGGTTTGTTTGTTTTATATGTATACATGTGCCATGTTGGTGTGCTACACCCATTAACTCATCATTTACATTAGGTATATCTCCTAATGCTATCCCTTTCCCCTACCCCCACCCCATGACAGACCACGGTGTGTGATGTTCCCCTTCCTGTGTCCAAGTGATCTCATTGTCCAGTTCCCACCTATGAGTGAGAACATGCAGTGTTTGGTTTTTTGTCCTTGTGATCATTTGCTGAGAATGATGGTTTCCAGCTTCATCCATGTCCCTACAAAGAACATGAACTCATCCTTTTATATGGCTGCATAGTATTCCATGGTGTATATGTGCCCCATTTTCTTAATCCAGTCTATCATTGATGGACATTTGGGTTGGTTCCAAGTCTTTGCTATTGTGAATAGTGCTGCAATAAACATACGTGTGCATGTGTCTTTATAGAAGCATGACTTATAATCCTTTGGGTATATACCCAGTAATGGGATGGCTGGGTCAAATGGTATTTCTAGTTCTAGATCCTTGAGGAATCGCCACACTGTCTTCCACAATGGTTGGACTAGTTTACAGTCCCACCAACAGTGTCAAAGTGTTCCTATTTCTCCGCATTCTCTCCAGCACCTGTTGTTTCCTGACTTTTTAATGATTGCCATTCTAACTGGTGTGAGATGGCATCTCATTGTGGTTTTGATTTGCATTTCTCTGATGGCGAGTGATGATGAGCATTTTTTCATTTGTCTGTTGGCTGCATAAATGTCTTCTTTTGAGAAGTGTCTGTTCATATCCTTCGCCCACTTTTTGATGGGGTTGTTTTTTTCTTGTAAATTTGTTTGAGTTCTTTGTAGATTCTGGATATTAGCCCTTTGTCAGATGAGTAGATTGCAAAAATTTTCTCCCATTCTGTAGGATGAAGATTTTTAATTTTCCTATGTGTTTTTATTTTCCCATGCTCTTTAGTTCCTTAAGAATTTGAATTACATGAGATATGATACCTTTCATCCTGAAGGCCTTCCTTTAATATAAGTGAAACAGTAAGGCAGGTCTCATAGCAATAAGTTCTTTCAGCCTTTGTTTACCTGAGATGGTCCTTACTTCACCTTCATTTTTGAAGAATAATTTTGCCAGATACAGAATTCCTGATTGACTTGTTTGTTTTTTCCTTTCAGCACTTCTAACATGTAATCTCACTGCATTCTGGACTTCATTGTCTCTGAAGATAAGTCAGCCACTAATTGTTTTGATGCTTCTCTTTACACAATAAGTTATTCCTCTCTTTCTGCTTTCAAGATTTTCAATAGTTCATAATAAATCTTGGGGTGGCTTCTTTGTGTTTATTCTATTTGGAATTCAATGACCTGCTAGGATGCATAGATTTTTTGGGGGCGGGGAGGAGGGTCAAATTTGGGAAGTTTCTAGCCATCGTTTTTCATACTTTTAAAATCTTTTGCTGGGTGCAGTGGCTCACGCCTGTAATCCCAGCACTTTGGGAGGCTGAGGCGGGCAGATCACGAGGTCAGAAGATCGAGACCATCCTGGCTAACATGGTGAAACCCGGTCTTTACTAAAAATACAAAAAATTAGCCGGGCGTGGTGGTGGGCGCCTGTAGTCCCAGCTACTTGGGAGGCTGAAGCAGGAGAATGGCATGAACCTGGGAGGTGGAGCTTGCAATGAGCCAAGATCACACCACTGCACTCCAGCCTGGGCAACAGAGTGAAACTCTGTCTCAAAAATAAATAAATAAATAAATAAATAAATAAATAAATAAATAAATAAAATCTTTGTCTTTCTCCTCTTCTTCTGAGACTCCTATTATACATATATTGGCATGCTTGATTTGCCATACATGTCTCTGAGGCTTTATTTATTTTTCCTCCTTCCTGTTTCTCTCTGTTCTTCAAACTGGATAATTTCTATTGATCTATTTTCAAGTCTGCTGACTCTTTCATCTGACATCTCAGATCTGTTGTTGAACTCCTTTGGTGAATTTATCATTTCAGTTAATTTACTTTTCAAATGAAGAATTTCCATTTGGACCTTTTAAAAATAATTTCTATCTTGATATTTTGTATTTAAGGAGTCATTATTATTACACTGTCCTTTAATTCATTAAACATTGTTTCTTTTAGTTCTTTGAACATATTTACAATAGCCGTTTTGAAGTCTTTGGCCATTAAGTCCAAATTCTGAACCCACAAAAATACTTTCTACTGTTTCCCCTCACGCTTAGTTTGGATCACAATTTTACATTTATTGCACATCCTATCCTTTTTGCTAAAGACTGGACATCTTAGATGATATGTTATAGTAACTCTTCATTCTGATCTTTTCTTAATCATTTAATATTATAACTTGTCTTGACTAAAATTATGGAATCTGTGTCCTCACAATGTGGAACCACTGATATCTCTGCCCAATTTTTAAAAATTTGTGTTTTTATTTTAAAGCTGACTTCCTAGGAGTTGCTCCTGTGTCCACATAGCTTAGAGTCAGCAGAGGTTGTTATCAAACATCTTGAATATTTAAGCCTTTTCCGTTATCCTTTTGGATCCATGTGGGGGTTGGGAAATGCATTCAGCATTCAGGTAGTTCCCAGTTGTGCTTCAGCCTCTACTTTCTGTTTGGCCCTTTCACATATTTTCTGCCTGTACACATGGCTTCATGTTCAAATAAATAGGGATATGTAGATAGCCAGAGCCTTCTCCAGTCTCTCTTGTTCTTGTGTTTAGCCTGGAGCCAGGAATATATGGGAATTTATCAAGCCCACTGTGGCTGTCCTATTTCCTGTATCTCCTGTTAAATTTCTGGCTTCTTTAAGGGCTAGTGCTTGCCTCAATCAGGACAACAACCTTAGGCTTAGCTGTGTCATTGGCCTTCCTCATTTGTTTCCTGCCAAAATTGCTACTGTTTCTGACAGTGCTCCCAGGTGTGGGTTTTTTCCATGCTTTGCCCCATACAGGTGAGCCCCTTCTGGAAGCAAAGCTGCTGTTTTTCAGAGCTGCCTCACCCTGGAAGGACTACTGCAGAGAGAGAGAGAGAGAGAGAGAGAGAGAGAGAGACAGAGCTGGGGTGGGTGGTGAGTGGGAGAACCTGGAATCAATATTGCCTCATTGTTTCTACCTAAGATCCAATAGGTTTTCTTGAATAAATGCTTCTCAATTTGTCGTATCCCATTGTCCAATTTCCAGAGTATTGAATTTGTGGTGATTGGAAATTTTATCCATTTTTATCATGTTTTGGGAGGGGGAGAGGATTTATTAAGCTCCTTCCTCCACCGTTCTGGAAATATCTCCCTTACATGCTGCTTATATGACCTTATTAAATCTCCACTACATCCTTGTCAGACAGGCGTAATTACCCCATGTTGTAGAAAGCAAACTGAAGACCAGAGAGGAGGAGAGACCTGCCCAGGGTCACACAGCTAGTGAGTGGTGGAACTGATCCCAGCATTGGAGGGTGGAGAGAAGATCAGGAGCTGATTCCTTGGGTTCAAACCCCCTACCATCACTTCCTAAACATGTGAGCTTTGCCAAGTCATTTCATTGCACTGGAAGGAAACTCGGTTACGGTGGGTTGAGCACGTGCTTTGGCAGGGTTTGAAGTGTATCTGAGAAGTGGGAGCCTTCATTCATGTTTTGCAGCACCGTTACAAGGTTTTGACCAAAACAGAGGTGACTATGAGGATGCAATAACTCCTAACATTTACTGAGTGCTTACTGCACGCCCAGTGCTATATAATGCCCTGCACAAGCACAGCCTCAGAATTTTCTGAAACAGGTGCTGTTATTGTCCCCATCTTTCTGAATGGAGTCTGAGGCTCAGAGTAAAGCACTTCCCCAAGGCCACACAGTTTATGGAGTGATAAAACCAAAATCTGAACCCGGATGGATCTAACTCTGGATCGTGATTTTTTTCCCCCTAAAACATCTGCCATAGACTTTACCTTCAAGGTACACTTAGAAAAATTTCATTGGTCTTATATTTCCTTTTAAAAATCCATCCATCTTATCTTGAGTCAATTTTTTATTTGTTTTTTTCTTCTTGTGCAGAGAAAAAAGGCCTTATATTTTGGATATATTGGTTTTATTCATTTCTACCACCTACAGCTCCCTTGGAACATGTTTGGCTAAAATGTGATAAGCGAAACCACCGAAATTTTGGAAGAGTGTCATGGAATGTTCTTCCAGGAGGTCAGAAGATGGAGCTTCCTTCCTGATTGCAGTCTGGGGCTAGACTTTTAATAGGGATTTTTTTTTTTTTTTTTAATCTTAGGAAGTCTTCTGTGATGCCTTTGACCCATGGAATTGAAACTCATTTACTAAATTACTCCAGCCTCATAATACCTTTTGCTTCCTGAGCATTGCAATTACTTTTCTGACAGTTTATTCTTAAAATAGACTTTCCGATTTTCAGTGAATGAAAGACCAGTGAGGGGTGGTATGAGGGTGGGTGGGAGGGAAATTAGCAGTCACTAAGCAACCAGGCACAACCTGGGTTTATCTGAGAGTCCAAATCACTGGCTGATTGTTTCGAAGCCTGTACAACTATTCGACAAGGGGAAGATTCCATTAAATGGCGATTGGTCCATGCTGCATCCAGAAATCTCTTTGAGTAAAATTGTTTCTCCTGCATGGGGCTACTTTTCCTCCCTGTGGAATCTCTCTGGTTTGGGTGTTTATTCATCCAGTCATCCTATCTATTGAGCTCCTATTGTGTCTATAGAACAGTACTATAGGTTGGGCACAGTGGCTTACACCTGTAATCCCAGCACTTTGGGAGGCTGAGGCAGGTGGATCATGAGATCAAGAGATGGAGACCATCCTGGCTAACATGGTGAAACCCCATCTCTGCTAACAATACAAAAATTAGCTGGGCGTGGTGGCACATGCTTGTAGCCCCAGTTACTTGGGAGGCTGGGGCAGAAGAATCCCAGCCTGGCGACAGAGCAAGACTCCGTCTCAAAAAAAAAGAATAATACTATAGTGCAGTACAGAAAACACAGGCTCCTCTGCCATAATGTAGGTCAGGCAGGTGAGGTTAGTGACCATGTCATTTATTTAGCAAGTATTTGTGGGAGAGAGGCAGTCACCAGGAAGTGCAATGAGAGAAGCATAGAGTGGGGAGGCTGTCACAGGAGGACTTAGTGAATTACTAGGCATGCACTACAGTTCAAGACATAGGTGTGGCCAGAAAGAACTTAATGGGAATCTGTCTCTGCCCTGTGTGTAAACTTGTAATCTTGAAAAAAAAAAAGCCCCTTCATTTAGTTTTTGGTGTGTGTGTGTGTGTGTGTGTGTGTGTGTGTGTATGTGTATGTATTAAAATATATATAACATAAAAGTTAATCTTAACCTTTTTTTTTTTTTTTTGAGACGGAGTCTCACTCTGTCGCCCAGGCTGGAGTGCGGTGGTGCAATCATGGCTCACTGCAAGCTCCGCCTCCCGGGTTCACGCCATTCTCCTACCTCAGCCTCCTGAGTAGCTGGGACTACAGGCACTTGCCACCACACCTGGCTAAATTTTTTGTATTTTTAGTAGAGACGGGGTTTCACTGTGTTAGCCAGGGTGGTCTCGATCTCCTGACCTCGTGATCCGCCCGTCTCAGCCTCCCAAAGTGCTGGAATTACAGGCGTGAGCCGCCGCGCCCGGCCCATCTTAACCATTTTAAGCATAGAGTTCAGTGGCGAGAAGTATATTCTCAATGTGGTGCAACTATCACAACATCCATCTGCAAGATGCTCTTCCTCTTGCAAAACTGAAATGCTATACCCATTAAACAATAAGCCTTCATTTCCCCCTCTCTCCACCCCCTAGCCACCATAATTCTTTATTCTATCTCTGTGAATTTGGTTACTCTAAGTACCTCATTTATAAGTGGAATCATGCAGTACTTGTCCTTTTGTGACTGACTTCTTTGGCTTGGAACAATGTCCTTGAGGTTCATCCATGTTGTAGCGTGTGTCAGAATTTCCTTCCTTTTTAAGGCTGAATAATATTCCATTGCATGGATAGACCACATCGTGTTTATCCATTCATCCATCAGTGGACATTTGGGTGGTTTCCACCTTTTGGGTATTGTGAATGATGCTGCTAAGAACATAAATGTATAAATATCTCTTCAAGACCCTGATTTCAATTCATTTTGGTATATACACACAAGTGGAATGGCCAGATCATCTGGTAATTCTGTGTTTAATTATTTGAGGAACCTCTGTACTGATTTCCCTAACAGCTGCATCTTTTATTTCATTTCGTATCTTTGGTTTTCTGCTCTGTAAAATAGGAGGATGGAAAAAATAGGTGTGTGCGTGAAGATAGAGTGGATGGTACACAGTAGGTGCTCAGCATCTGCGCCTTCCTCTGTGAGGTGGTGGGGCTCTGTTAGCCGAAGCTCACAGACATGTGGGGTCATCCTCCGTCCTGGCGCATCAGCCATCGAGCCAGCTTGACTTTCCCCTTTAGGATCCTCCTACCCTCTCTGCTCTCCAACTTCTCTCTTCTTTTCTCCCCAGGCCGTGGAGGAGCTCTTGGAGACCCTGGATCTGGAAAAGAAGGCGGTGGCTCTGGGGCACAGCCAAGTGAGTAGAGCCGCTTTCTTACAACATTCTGCCTGTCACATCAGGGACCCAGAGATGACCTGATTCTTGTCCTACCTCCATTGTCCATTATCTCTGTATGTCTCCTTTTCCCAAACTGAAAGAGGAGCTCATGATTTTCTGCCCTGCCTATCTGACAAGGTCATGAAGATAAAATGTCATAATATGGGTTGAAGTCACACTGGGAAATATCATTTATTGGAGGCTTCACTCCTGGGGACCCCAAGTGGTCTGGAAGAATTAGCATCCTGGTCCTCAAGATGACCTTCTGAGCCTCAGAAAGAGCCGCCATTAAACCTGGGAAGAACTGCTCGTCTTCACTCACAGCCTTTTAACTTCTACTTTGCAACCAGCTCTAACACAGCTATCGTCATAGCTGATGAGCAGCAGTAAGGGAAATGAAAGAAGGGGCTCGAGAAGAAAGCCCGTGATTATTCAAGTTGACAGAAATAGCTTTTCCCAAACTGGTGTTGAGCCAAGAGCTCTTCTAAATATGCTCAAAAGTTTATAGCAGAGTTTCACACTTCCCTGATATGCTTATATACGCTGAAGTTTTCCAGGTGGGAAACATGGTATTTAGGGATTCTCAAACTATTTGACTGTGGAACCCCTCGCCTTTTGTTTGTGTGGAATACCCAGTACCGTCTTCTGGAGCTAGTGTTCCATGGCTGATAGTTTGGCAAGTGGGGCACGGAGATCCTAAACTCAAGGACCAAGGAGGTGGGGCGGGGGAAAGGGACACAGTTTAGAAATACAACCTAGAGGCTGGGCGTGTTGACTCACGCCTGTAATCTCAGCACTTTGGGAGGCCAAGGCAGGCGGATCACCTGAGGTCAGGAGTTAGAGACCAGCCCGGCCAACATGGTGAAACCCCCATCTCTACTAAAAATATAAAAATTATCTGGGCGTGGTGATGTGTGCCTGTAATCCCAGCAACTTGGGAGGCTGAGGCAGGAGAATCGTTTGAACCCAGGAGGCAAAGGTTGCAGTGAGCCGAGATTGCACCATTGCACTCCAGCCTGGGCAATAGAATGAGACTCTGTCTAAAAAGAAAAAAAAAAAAAAAAAAAAAAGGAAGGAAGGAAAGAAAGAAGGAAGGAAGGAAGACTGGAGAGGAACAGACCAAAAGAAAGACTACTCCACACGTTCCCCCACCTAGTTACTTACTGGTTGACTAATGCCATCTAAGAAACCTTTGTCAATTGCCTTCCACCTCCAGGAGCTATGTGAGGTGCTGGGAGGGTCCTGCTCTCCAGGAGCCCGCAAGGGTGGCATTATTGGCTATTTGTACTTCATGGAGCCCTCCCTATCATATGCATCCCTGAGAGCGGGTCCTTTCCTCAGGGAGCTCACAGTCATATACACTGGCTACCAGCCCTCGGCCCACCCTAAACATGCTAGTGTCTCCCCACTGGCCTCTTGGTCCTGCTAAGGTGTGTGGTGGAAGCTGTTATTCCGCTGTGATCTCAAGATAATTTCTCCTGATAGGAGTTGCAGCATCTCAAGTCTTTGAAGGCTTTTTCAGTAGAGAGGATAAACCTGTCAGTTACTGGACTCCCACGCAAGCCAGGTACTATGCGAGGCAACTTCACGTTTTGTTCTTTGATCCTCACTCACAGTCTTCTGTGAGATATCAGGTGTGTTCCTGCTTTACAGATGAGGAAGCTGTGCCCCTGGGAAATAAGCCTCTTTCCAAGGTCCTATCTATAGCCAAAGGTTCAGACTCCATGCAAACCTGCATTGGCCCAAATGCCGGGGCCTTTTCCATGCCCTCTGGGTCCTATTGTTTATGAATGGAAATACGGTCATGTGTGGTTTAACAACGGGGATGCATTCTGAGAAATGAGTGCTTAGGCAGTTTCTTCATGTGGGAACATCACAGAGCGTACTCACACAAACACAGATGGGATAGCCTACTACGCACCTGGTAGATGCCACAGCCTATTGCTCCTGGCTGCAAACCTGTACAGCATGTGACTGCACTGAATACCGTAGGCAGTTGTAATACAATGGTAAGGATCTGAGTATTTAAACATAGAAAAAGTAGAGTAAATGTATGGTGTTATAAGGTTATGGGATCACTGTTGTATATGCATGCGTCTATTGTTGACTGAAATGTCATTATGCAGTGCATGACTGTACATAACATATTCTTTACAGATAGGTCTTTACGGTCCTGAATCTGGGGAATTGTTCTTCATCTCCAGGAACTTCATCCTTCTAGCCCAGCAGTTCTCAAAGTATGGGCCCTGGACCAGCAGCATCAGCATCACCCAAGAGCCTGCTAGAAACACATTCTCGGACTCCACCCCAGACCTAGTAAATCAGAAACTCTGGAGGGGGACAGAGCTGGCAGTCTGTATAACAAACCCTCTAGGTGATTCCAGTGCATTCAAGTCTGAGAACCACTGGTCTAGATAATGACTCAGTTATGTTATAAATGTGAAAATCAGGGCCTATAGTCCTGGTAGCTCTTGCAGAAGAAGAAAGAAAACAGTCGTTACACACAGTTTACACTGGCAGGAGCAAGAAGTCCGTACGCCTAAACATTCAGATAATAAAACATGATTATTATTGAATAATACTTGGTATTGACTGAGAAACTGTCAAGAGCAAATCAAGGTCAATGTGTCCTTTTGGAGGCCAGGCCGGGGGATAGACTGAGAGCGTTAGGGGCAGATGCAGCATCTTATGCATTGCAGGATTGGCACGTAATAATGGAGAAGGCTATGAAACTCAGGGCACAAGAGAATCGGCTGACCCAGTCCACACCCGGGCACCACCACTTCCTAACTGCGTGAATCTTGAGTGACTGGTTTAACTTCCCTGAGCCTCAGTTATCTCATCTGTGAAATGAGGCCATTACTTCCTACCTCCCAAGATGACCGTAGGGATCCATAAAGTGTCATGTAACAGGTGGTGTCTGCCACTGCTTGCTGAATACATTTGTCAGTGGGGCAAGAGGCTTATCAAACAGGATAGCATTTTAATGTTTAAAGAATTAAACTCCTCTAATCTGTAACGTGACTAAGAGGAGAGGAGCTAATTCCTCGGCGGTACCAGATATGGAAGCTGTTGCCATATCAGATTTTTTAAAAACCTGGGCCTTCCGCGTTTTTAGAAGAAAAACAGTTTACAGAGTTGTGTCCCCTGTGGATTCCTTAAAGGTGGGGCTTTGGGGATGTTACACGCTGTTTGCCTCTGATAAGCTGCTGGACCCATGAAAAGCAAATAATTTAGATTTTTCTTCGTGATTTTTCAGCCTCTCGTGCCTTATCAAGGCTTGTGCCGAGGGCCATGGCATTTGTGGAAAAGGTGTGATTCTACATGCAGTCGGCCCTGGTCGGCAGTATGCTCTTTAAGTGGCCAAAAAAAAGAAAAAAAGAAAAAAAAAAGGGGAGAAATTGAGATAAGATTCTGCACAGGCTTATTCCCATTCTGTGTATGGTTATTTCCAATTATCTTTTTAATGAAAACTTCATAATCAATAGTGGTTTTGGCAGCACCTGCCATCTATTGTAATATACGAACTGGAGCTGTCATCACTTTGATCATTGATTTTTTTTTTATAGCAGCTTTTGGGACTCACTAGCTTGTGAAATTAATACAGTCATTATTGAAGCAATCTGATAGGTAATGAGCCAATCGTGTCTTTATTTCAATGAGAGTAATGGCCTTGGTGGCCCTGTCTGATAGATAGGAAGTGTTCTGCAAAGCCATGGAGGGTTAGGAAACAGAGTTAGTACTGACTGGGTGTGCTGATTTTTATTTTCCCATTGAGAAAAGGCGTAGTGCAGGATGGTTGGAGATGAGTAGTCTCCATTACGAAAAATAGGTTTAGGGTAATGGAGAATCGATCCAGACCCTTTGTTCCACCTGGAATCAAATTGCAATTGAACCTCGCACTTCAAGTGCTTGTATCATAATGAATGAGAAAAGGCAGCCTCATGTTGACAGACATTGAGAATGGGTGCAGGAAATAAACCTGAAGTTGTAGGCTCAGGTCTCAGCTTTGTTGGCAACTGATTGTGTAACCTTGAGTCAATTTCATAACCTGCCTAAGCCAGTAGATTCCTCATAGAGCTGTTTGAGTATTAAAAAGAGACCTAGGAGAAAGCACTTTGGAAAATGTAGATGCCGTGCAAACGTTCACCCTATTCAGTGATCATTGTAGTCTTGTCTGAAGTCAGATAGAGGAAAATAAATCCTGGTGTTACCACTTGCTTGTAAAGGATCGTGGGCAAATACCTTTTTTTTTTTTTAAGCCTTAGTTTTTTCCTTCATAAAATGTGAGAATCATAATAACTACCATATAGGATTAGGCATGTAAAACGTTTTACCTGCATGTCAAGTAGTTGTTGAGTCCAGTTCCAAAACACAGTAAATGCCCCCTAAATGTTATCCATTAAATGATAAGTCATCAATTAATATAGAGGTATCCAGTGTCTCCGGATAAACCCCCTTTGTGATTATAAACCACATGTGACAAAGAAACACATGGGACTCTTTTTAGAAATAAGCAGCATAAGGGCATCAGAAAAATGACTCCTTCCCCTGTCACTGACTCAAATCCCACTATAAGAGCATTTTTCCTCTGCCTCTCGGAAGATGAGAAAACGACCACAGCAAACCAGAACTACCCTTACGCATCGGCAGGAGCAGGCCTGGCCCAGAAGCTTCAGGTTCTCATAGAAAAGCATTTAATTCAAACCTCCAGGACTCTCTGCCTTGATCTTTTGCTAACAGTCAGTCCTGGGGTCCCAGCTTCCCTCATTCCTGTTCCTTGCGGTCTACTAGAAGGTGGCTCTGTGGGGTGCCAAGGAGGCATTGATCAGAGTGCTGCAGAGGCCATCATCCATTATTGATGAGCTACGGCCTGGAAATCGTGTACCAAGAGCTGTTTCCTGCTAGATCCCTCAGCACCTCCGTGGGTGGCACCAGCCCAACCCCATCCTCTCCCGACCAAGAGGACTGTCATCCCTCCCCACACTGTCTCTGCCCCTCCTTACAAGGCTGGACTGAGATGTTTCTTTTTTTCTTTCCTTTCTTTTTTTTGATGGAATTTTGCTCTTTTTGCCCAGGCTGGAGTGCAGTGGCACTATCTCGGCTCACCACAACCTCTGCCTCCCGGGTTTAAGTGATTCTCTTGCCTCAGCCCCCAGAGTAGCTGGGATTACAGGCACCCACCACCACGCCTGGCTAATTTTGTATTTTTAATAGAGACGGAGTTTCATCATGTTGGTCAGGCTGGTCTCAAACTCCCGACCTCAGGTGATCCGCCCGCCTTGGCCTCCCAAAGTGCTGGGATTACAGGCGTGAGCCACCGTGCCCAGCTGGAGTGAATTGTTTCTAAGCCCCTGCTTCACTCAGATTGCTGGGGGTGCTTAATCAAAATATTCACATTCCCAGGCCTGGCCTTAAACCCACCACCCAGCCTTTCCTGGGGTCTGGGACTCTGCATGTACTACACTTTCCAGGTGGTGACCGTGTACAGAACAGTTTAGGCAAGTCCATCCTAGCAGTGCTTCTCAGAGGAATGTGAACAGGAATCCCCGGGGGATCGTGTTAAAAATGCAGGTTCTGATTTAGCAGGTCTGGAATGGAGTACGAGATTCTGCAGTTCCAACAAGCACCCAGGTGGTGCCAATGCTGCTGGTGTGTGGCCCACACTGAGTATCCAGGGCCTAGGGGATGGGAGAGAGGAGCCATCAGCAGACAAAATGCTTTGATAATTTAGACTCCCCCACCTCCCAATTAAAGGGCAACTGCCAACAAATATTGCAGGTGCGTGCAAGAGAAGTGGGGTCTGAGTTGCAAGCACTTCCCATTGTAGACAACCTTCTTCAGCAGAGGACTCACCTGAAACCTTCCCTCTCCCCAGGTTTTTCTCAAGGCAGGTGTGATCTCCAGACTTGAGAGGCAACGAGAGAAGCTGGTATCTCAGAGCATCATTCTCTTCCAGGCGGCTTGCAAGGGCTTTCTGTCTCGCCAGGAATTCAAGAAGTTGAAGGTACTGCATGCTGTTTACATGCGGAGTCTGATCCAACAGGTCTGGAGCGGGCATAGGGTCTGCCTGTCCCTCAGGATGATGCTGGTGCACCTGGCCCAAGGATCCAGCCTGAGCAGTGAGACTTTTTAAGTGAGGCTTTGCAGGATGTTATGACTGTTTCTGGGAGATTGACATCAAATTATCCATGAGGTCAGCCTTGCACTAGGTAGCCATGAGGTTGTCCAAGCCCTCCTGGGCCAGTTCATGCTTTCAACCTGTCTTGTTTCCGGAGGAAGTCACTTTCACAGGTCAGCAGACAGGGCATGACCAGGGCCCAGCCACTGAGGTTTTGGGGACCAAAGGCCAAGTCGAACTTGAAGCACTGACCCATTTAGGGTCACCATCTTCAGAGATCCCTGTAGACTGAATTTCCTCTCTGTAGCTGCACAATAGAGAGAAAACCACATGGCTCTGGTAACAAATAATATATATGTTCGAATTCCACCTCTACCTCTTAGTAGCTGGGTGAAGGTGAGATGAAATGATGTGCACTTAGTACAGTACATGGCACATAGTAATTGCTCAATAAACTTTAACTGCTGTTACCTTTGGATTGTTATTCTTAATTACTACTACCATTAGAATGGAGTCTTGTTGTATGTGCCTCCAGTTTATGTGAACTTGTAAACTCAAGTATAGTACTTGGCAGAAAGAGAAAAAAGATGAGACCATGAATAATGAAAATATTATAACCCCACTGGCCTTCTGTACTCAAGTAGCTCACACCTTGGAATGATGTAGAATAGAGTTTCAGAGCCTGGGCTCTGCAGCCAGACTGCAAGGGTTCAAACCTGCTCTGGCACTGAGAAGCTGGGTGGCACTGGGCATGTGACTATACCTCTCTGAATCTCACTTTCCCCATCTGTAAATACATAAAATAACATGATCTTCCCAGGACTATACTGAGGACCAAATTGAGGTGTGTGAGATGCTCAGGGCAGTTCCTAGCACTTAGGAAGCTCAATGTCTGCTGCACAAGAATCAGCTGCTGTGATAGTGATGAGGGAAAAGCATCTTTTGGCCTCTCTGCCAGTCAGTGCTGCTCTGGTTCCCTGCAGTGATAAGAATGAAGTGGGTCTGTGCTTCTCAAACTGCGGTCCCAGGCCAGCAGCATCAGTATCACCTGGGGATTTGTAAGAAAGGCACATTTCCAGGCTTCATCCCAGAGTGGCTGAATCAGCACCTTTGCGGGTGGTGTCTAGCCATCTGGGGTTTAACAAGTCCTCCGGGGGATTCTGATGCACATTCAAGTTTGAGAAGCATGGAATTACTGTTTAAATACACTGTAAAAATAATCTCCCTTCAATATAAGCTAATAACATAATCTTGGACATTGTTATTTGTGGGCAGTCTTAGAGATTTTTCAGTGATAGTTTTTGTTTTGCATGACCTTTAAACCTAATCCCCATGTAAGATGTAACCTATTGTATAGTTTCTTTTACTCTTTCTGCTAGTATTATTTGGCCATGCAAGACTAAATTATGGCATCATGGTTGATGCAGAGAGCCTGACTTATCAAAAGGACTACAAGAAAGGAAGCCTGTGTGTGTGTGTGTGTGTGTGTGTGTGTGTTTTAAGGTATCCAGTCCCTTCCACCAGGAAATAACCCCACTTCCTCCAGCCCCTTTGCTACCCTCTGCCTCCTCTCCTTCCTTTATCCTCACCTGGATTGGAAAGGACCCTCCAGTCTGTGTTCTCCTTCCCTGCAGATTCGCCGACTGGCTGCGCAGTGCATCCAGAAGAATGTGGCTGTGTTCCTCGCAGTCAAGGACTGGCCATGGTGGCAGCTCCTTGGTTCCCTCCGGCCCCTACTTAGTGCCACCATTGGAAATGAGCAGCTCCGAGCCAAGGAGGTCAGTCAATGTGGCAGAAAGGGTGCTGAGTGGCTGCTCCCCACACCCCCCTCCTCCTGCTTGCATCCAGGACCCTGTGCCCCTATTCCTGAACATTCTTGATCTTGGAATGCTCAGCCTAACAGCCTTGATGCCCCTTCCAGATGTTCCTCTGCCTCCATCAACACAGAGGGGTTCGTGAACACTCAGTACTTAACCCAGAGAAGCTCATTGGGCAGTCTTTGAGTCTTTTATTTATTTATTTATTACTATTATTTTTTTTACCTCTCAGACAACACTCTTTTTCTATCATTCTTTCCTGTCACCACCTATCTTTTATAACTGTTTCAATTGGTTTCTGGTTCATGCTTTTCGTTGTTATTATTTTGCAAAAATTAGTAAATATACGCACACATTTAGTTCTTATATTTCTTACATAAAAAGTAGAATACTGGCTGGGCGCGGTGGCTCACGCCTGTAATCCCAGCACTTTGGGAGGCCGAGACGGGCAGATCATGAGGTCAGGAGGTTGAGACCATCCTGGCAAACACGGTGAAACCCCGTCTCTACTAAAAATACAAAAAATTAGCCGGGCATGGTGGCGGTTGCCTGTAGTCCCAGCTACTTGGGAGGCTGAGGCAGGAGAATGGCGTGAACCTGGGAGGCAGAGCTTGCAGTGAGCTGAGATCGCGCCACTGCACTCTAGCCTGGGCAACAGAGTGAGACTTCATCTAAAAAAAAAAAAAAAAAAAAAGTACTATATTCTTCTTCGACTTTTATTTTTTACTTGAAAGGTATTCTGAAAATCTTGCCGTTTCCATTCTTGTGGTGCTCTTCCTTGTTCTCTCTTTATGGCTGCATAGCCTTCCTTTGTGTGTCTGCTCCATAGTTCATTCCACCCGCCTGCTGTGGCTGGGCAGTGAAGCAGCTTCTGAATGGTGCTGTCATAGGCACAGTGCTGAGCCACTGGCAGAAAGGCAATCCCTGGAGAATGAAGTGAGCACAGTGTCCACACTTGGGCATACCCAGCCTCAGGCAAAGCAAGGGACTCATTCTGATTATTTGTGTTCAGCCCCTAGACAGGGCTGGGCTGGACCAGACTTGCATGAACAGAGACACTGAAATTTGGAAGTGGTGAAACGAAAAGTCTCTTGTTGGAACCTAGCACCTGGGTATCTTCATGGATGCTGGCTGAATTACTCACTCCATTCCCCAACCACTCTTTAAAAAAATTTTTTTTTCATCTTTAATTTACAAAGAGTAATCGTACATATTTGTGGGGTATAATGTGATGTTATGATATATGTTTACAATACGAAATGATTAAGCAAAGCTAATTAACAAATCCATCACTTCATTTATCATTTTTTTGTAGTGAAAGCACTTAAAACCTACTTTTTTTTTTTGAGACAGAATCTCACTCTTGTCACCCAGGCTGGAGTATGATGGTGGTATCTTGGCTCATCGTAACCTCTGCCTCCCGGGTTCAAGTGATTCTCCTGCCTCAGCCTCCTGAGTAGCTGGGATCTCAGGCATGCACCAACACACCTGGCTAATTTTATATTTTTAGTAGAGACAGGGTTTCTCCATGTTGGTCAGGCTGGTCTCGAACTCCCAACCTCAGGTGATCCACCCACCTCAGCCTCCCAAAATGCTGGGATTACAGGTGCAAGCCACCGCACCCAGCCAAAACCTACTTTTTGCAAGCAATTTTGAAATATACAGTGCATCATTATTTATTACAGTCACCATTCTGTGCAATAGATTGCTAAGGTTTATTCCTTCTCACTGAAACTTTGTGCCCTTTGCTCACTCCTAACACAGGTGGAACTTAATCTCTGGTCTGGAATGGTTTCTGTTAACGTGTTTGTTTTTGTAGGAGGAGCTTACAACGCTAAGACGGAAGCTAGAAAAATCAGAGAAGCTGCGGAATGAACTCCGGCAGAATACAGATCTGCTAGAAAGCAAGGTATCCCCATCCCTCCTCTTGGGTCCTTGTGGGGTTCTTTATGTATGTGAGATCCGTTTAAGGGGGAGAACAATGATATGCCTGCAAGTGTGCTAATTGCTTTACAAGCACTCCAGAATTACCTGTGAGGCACATACTGTTACTGAACTCATTTTACAGTGGAGGGAATTGAGGCCCTGTGATATTAAGTATCTTCCTCGAGGCTGCACAACCAGCAAGTATAACTGAGATTCAAACCCATGTCACCTGGTTCCAAAGGGGAGAATTTCTTAAGTAAGTCACAAAAACGCAAATCATAGGGAAAAAATGACAAATTTGACTATATTCAAATAATGAACTTTTGTTTATCCGAGCATAAAATGAAGATATATTGGCCGGGCGCGGTGGCTCAAGCCTGTAATCCCAGCACTTTGGGAGGCCAAGGTGGGCAGATCACGAGGTCAGGAGATCGAGACCATCCTGGCTAACCCAGTGAAACCCCATCTTTACTAAAAAATACACAAAAAAATAGCCAGGCGAGGTGGCAGGCGCCTGTAGTCCCAGCTGCTCGGGAGGCTGAGGCAGGAGAATGGCGTGAACCCGGGAGGCGGAGCTTGCAGTGAGCTAAGATCTGGCCACTGCACTCCAGCCTGGGCAACAGAGGGAGACTCCGTCTCAAAAAAAACAAAAACAAAAACAAAAAGAACAGAAAAACAACAAGTATAGGCCAATAATATGAATGGGCAGTTCCCAAGTAAGGGAATCTTGTTTCAAGAGTTCAAGTGTTCAGGAATTCAAATGGCCAATACACTCATAAAAAGACACTCAATCTAATTAGCAATTAGGAAGTGCAAATTAACACCTTAATAGGTACTGTTTCACACATCAGATTGGAAAAATCAAAGAGTGTGGTGTAGCCAAGTGTTGACAGGGCTTTGTAGCAGTGGGAATTCTTATTTACCGCTGATGGGGTCATAAATTGATCTCATCACTCTCGAGCAATTTGGCATTATTTATGAAAGTTGAACCTGTCCATGCCCTGTGGCTGGCAATTCCACCTCTAGGTATTTATGCTAGAGAAACTTATCCATGAATATGTGAAAATACAAGAAGTTCATAGCAACAGGCTTTGTTGTGTTGGAGGAATGTAAACACAGGAAAATAAACACTTAAACGGGAGCTTATTAATACGAGAATAGGTTAATATGTTTTGTGATAGTAAAAACTGGAACTCCCAAGAGTGAAAATGAATGAAGAGACAGGCAAAACTGTGGCTCACTGGCCAAATTCAATGCACCACCAGATTTTGTAAATAAAGTTTTATTGGAACACAGCCATGCTCATTCCTTTATGTGTAGTCTATGACTGCTTTCATGCTACGATGGCAGGGCTGAGCAGTTGCAACCTGAAACTACTCAGCCCTGCCATGTGGCCTGTGAAAGCTAAAACATTTACCCTCTGGATCTTTACAGAAAAAGTTTCCTGATCCTTAAACTAGAAAATGTGTATCAACATGGATTGCTCTTGCAAACATAGTGCCAAAGGAAAATGATTCAGTTACAGAAGAATACTTGATTGATTAGGGGTATATCCTTGTATACTTATGGTATCATTGTATTTATGGGAATCTAACACCAAATTCAGAGTAAGGGTTACCTGGGATATGGTCATGTGACTGGAGAAGGTTATGTTGGTTGAATGTGTGACTGCATTCCCTCTGCTTTCTTTATTTAGTTGGGTGTTGATTTCGTGGGCTGGGGGTGACTACATGAACCAGACAGTTCTTGCTCCAAGAAAGTCACTGCAAATTAGAGACAGACTTCTAGACAAAGTCATATGCTGTGTTAGTCCATTCTTTCACCGCTCTAAAGAAATATCTGAACTGGGTAATTTATAAAGAAAAGAGGTTTAATTCACTGAGGGTTCCACAGGCTGTACAGGAAGCATGGCTGGGGAGCCCTCAGGAAACTTACAATCATGGTGGATTGTTAAGGGGAAGCAGGCACGTCCTACATGGCTGGGGCAGAAGGAAGAGTGAGAAGGGGGAGGTGCTATATGCTTTTAAACAACCAGATCTCGTGAGAACACACTCACTATCACTAGAGCAGCAAGGAGGAAATCTGTCCCCATGATCCAGTCACCTCCCACCAGGCCCCTCCTCCAACACTAGGGATTACAATTTGATATGAGGTTTGGGCGAGGACACGGCCAAATCATATTATGTGCTATTATGTTGCATGTGGTCAGCAAGCCATGGCTAGACCAAAGAGGAGCTTTTCGAGGAAAACCTGCTGTTCCATGTAGACTTTCAGGACTGGGGAAAGGGAGGCACTTATCTAAGGATTAAAATGTAAAGGGTCACCAAAAAACTCAGCAAAATAAATAATATTTTAAAATTGTAAAGTAATGCAAAAAAAAAAATCCCTGATGAACAAAATATCAACATTTTAAGAAAATGCAAAATTTGTAGGCCACGATTAGGGTGAGGCAAGTAAGCATCCTATACAGTGTGAACCGATCTTTATTTAAAATGTTGATGTTTTCTTCATCGTGGATTTTTTGACTAATTGAGATTTTTTAAATATTGCATTAAAATCATTTATCTTGGCTGGGCGCGGTGGCTCAAGCCTGTAATCCCAGCACTTTGGGAGGCCGAGATGGGCGGATCACGAGGTCAGGAGATCGAGACCATCCTGGCTAACACGGTGAAACCCCGTCTCTACTAAGAAATACAAAAAATAGCCGGGCAAGGTGGCAGCGCCTGTAGTCCCAGCTACTCGGGAGGCTGAGGCCGGAGAATGGCATGAACCCGGGAGGCGGAGCTTGCAGTGAGCTGAGATCCGGCCACTGCACTCCAGCCTGGGCTACAGAGCGAGACTCCGTCTCAAAAAAAAAAAAAAAAAAAAAAAAAAAAATCATTTATCTTGATTTCTGAGAGTTTTTTTGGTTTTTTTGGGTGCCTCCTTAAATGTTGCACCCTAGGTAAGTGTTTTACATGCTTCATCCTATTCTCAGCTCTGTTTCTCCATGAAGCTCTGGGTACCTCCAAGGATTCTGTTAAAGACCAAATTAAACCCACGTTTTCACCCACTCAACAAATACATATGAGTATCTCCCATGTGTTAGACATTTGACTGGACACCTTGATAGAGCTAGGAAGGAGGTAAAGTCCCTGTCCTTACACAAGGTCTCCAGGCCAATAGAGGGAGACAACAGACCACAAGCAAGCTTGTCACAGATCATGAAGTGCTATGGCTGTGAAGCAGAAGGAGGTGACAGTGATGGAGGTTGAGCATGGGCTCTATTTACCTAAGTGGTCAAGGAAGAATTCCATGGAAGGGGATGTTTGATTCCAGATCCGAATGATTTGCTGTAATCTATATGCAGATCTGGTAGAAAGAGTAGATATGGCAGGTGCTAAGGTCCTGGGGCAATGTGAGATAATATTTGTCAGTCCAAGACAAAATTTAAAGCTTTCTACACCCGAGAGCACCTTGTGTTGTTATTACTTGCTTATAATATTGTTTGGCTTGGTTGATGGACAATGGTAACTATAAATGGATTTATGATTAAGCCAATAGAACATACTCTTCTTCCCATATTGATAACCCAAGTTGAGCCTGAGATGGCTCACGTGGGGATGTGGAATGAAGTTTGGGAGGAGGCGATCTCTTTTCTGCTGCTTCTCATCTTCCCTGTAAGATTGTGTCCCTTCTCCCCACATTAAAGTGTCAACCGTGGAGTCGGCCAGGGAGAAGACAGAAGCCTTGCTCCTTGCAGGAAGGACCACATCCACACAGAGAGTGAGGAGAGGCTGGGCTGAGATGCACCTTGAGCCTGTGCTCCTCTTGTGCAAAAGACTGTAAGGGGGAGAAGAAATGACACACACGTGCCTGATGTCTCATTCATGTCTTGCGAGAGCAAGCTGTCTGACCTCTCGCCGGCAGCAACAATGAGTAGAACAGCAGAAGTGAAAAATCGGAGAGCTGTGGGCAGGTTAGGAATATCAGGGACTTCCCTGTGGAAATTCCTTCCCACTGAGCTGACATTTGAGGTAGTCATTAATCACGAACTGTCAGGTCGGATTTGCCATGCATCAGTTGTTGGGGGAGATGTGCAGGGAAGAGATGAACATCTTTAGCATCCGGAGCTGCAGTTTATGGGACACTTGGAGAAGGAAGGGTGGAGGCTCAGGCTTCTGCAACCTGAACCAAGCAAACAAATGCCAACACCTACAGCATATTCTGCTCAGCCTCTTTAACTCTTTGCTTGTATCATGGTTACAACAAGATGTATGGGGCCTTGAAAAATTAAGATAAAATTTAAAAGTGAAGAAAGCCAGAGCGAAGGGAAATAAGAGCTGATGAGCGTATGAAGCCAGGCGAAGAGGTAGAAAATGGAAATCCATCTTTGGCCTTGGATGCCCTTTCATTTCATAGCCTTCACGTGTGCTGTTCACTCTGCCTGGAACACTCCCTTCCTCCTCTTCACCTGGTTAATACCTCTTCATCGCTTGTCACTCATTTTAGGTGGCACTTCCTCTGAGAAGCCCTCTTCAACACTCTAAGGGTGAGTTAGGGCCCTACTCTGCTACCACTAGCCTTGTCATTTCCCCTCACAGGATTGATTGACTCTTTCCTAGTGACCTCCTGTATCTCTGTCCCAGCTAGACTGAAACCCTTAAAACAGGGATCAATAATCCCTGCTTTCATCCCTGTTCATCAAATAATCCCAGTCCCTGGCACAGGATAGATAAAGAATGGTCGAATAGAAGCATTAAAGTTGGGCTGAAAAATCCGACACTGAGCTTCCTAGCAGCCAAAGCTAAGAGGGAAACAAGATATTTCATCGACATATTGCATGTAGATTAAAGAAAAAGAAACACCTGTTGCATGAGATAAGTAACTTTTCTGGGTATTGAGGTGTTAGGGAAATTTATTCCATGGATTCTCATAAAAGGGGCACTAAGGGATTTAGCAAAGGATGACTTCAGCAATCTTCACACAGTAATCGAGAAGGGATTGGGTAGGAGCACTTTTGGTACCATCATCCTGAACTGCAAGCCAAAAGCGTGATGTCACTTCTATCAAAAATGAATCAACTGAAGTCAAAGCAGTGCTTTATCCAGGAAGCACATTTGATGACTGAGTATTATGATGACTTTATCTTCCTCAAATCTTTCTCTCCCTTCCCACTTCATCTTCCCCAACTTCCAATGCTACTACTGGTTTATGTTGGTTGCTTTTATGTTAAAAAAAATTTTTAAATAGTTTTAGAGGGTACAATGGCAGTTTTTTTTTTCACATGGATGTATTGCATAGTGATGAAATCTGGGCTTTTAGTGCAACCACCACCCAAATAGCATGCCTTATATTCAAGAGGTCATTACTCTTTTTTAATTAGTTAATTAATTAATTTTTATTTTTATTTTTTGAGACAGAATCTTACTCTGTTGCTCAGGCTGGAATGCAGTGGAGTAAACACAGCTCCCTGCAGCCTCAACCTCCTGGGCTAAAGCGAACCTCCTACTTCAGCCTCCCATGTAGCCAGGACCACAGGTGTGCATCACCATACCTGGCTATTTTTTTCCATTTTGGTGGAGACAGGGGTCTCACTTCTTTGCCCAGGCTGGTCTCCAACTCCTGGGCTCAAGCAATCCTCCTGCCTTGGCCTCCCAGAGCGCTGGCGTGAGCCACCACACCAGGCCTGTAATTACACTTTAAAGAGCATCCTAGTCACCTGGGGAGCTGTTAGTCCTGTATCTTCCCCAGTCCACCTCCTGAGGGTCTGATCCAAGAGGAGGGTCTTGGTATGGGGGGGTGGGGAGCCCTCCAGCCCCTAGGTGATCATGATTCGGCGGGTGACGTTGCTTTAGAGCAGTGGTTCTCACACTTGCAAATGTATCAGAATGCCCTGTAAGACTTCTCAGAATACAGATTGCTAGACTCCGGCCTTAGAGATTCTGAATCAGTAGGCTTGGCGTGGCCTTGGGCAGGCTGTATTTCTAACAAGTTCGAATGCTAAAGGTGCCTGTCCTGGGACCACACTTTGAGACACATTAGGCCAGAGAACAGCTAGAAGATATCTTCTTCCACGTGCATCGGCTTTCTTGGGAGGGAATTTCTGTTAACAGACAAGGAGCAGACAACCCTTCCAGGGCCGTGCATTATGAAGACACCCGTGCTGCGGTTCATGGCCTCTGCATGCCACCCCTTTGTCTCTGGAGGGGGAGAAACAGTACTATCCACATTGCTAACACATGTTGTGTCTCGTCAGTGAAAACTCCATTTGACTAGGCTTATTAAAAAGACAACATTATTGCAGAATGATTTAAGTGCTTCATTTGAAGAAGAGGAGACGAGGAGCCGCTAAGAAGCTGGCTATAAATACGCTTCAAGCATGCAAAATCTGCCTTGGTGCAAACTGGGGTTTTTTTTTTATTTTATTTTCATAAGAAGGCAGCGCTGGTCTTCTTGTTGGAAGCACCTGTAAGGTTTGGGGAGCACACAGGATATCTAATGAGGTGGGGTGTTTTCCCCCACCCCTCTGGAGTAGGTTCTGGATTTCCCCCCAAGACCTTATTTATGGCAAAAGACAGGCCCATGCACTCCTGATTTCTGGCCTCATTAGCCTGAGAGGCTTCGCTTTTGGTAAGACATTGTGGAGACAATCCACCGACGGGGACTGGAGGTGTACATAGGTTGGAAAGTCTGTTTGCAAAGTGCTGAGGGAGTTTGATCATGGGTCATCAGTGTGGCTTCCAGCTTGTCTCTAGCAGGGGGTAGGAAAGTGACTTGTTGGGGTCATGTGATCACTGGTGACTGAGCCCAGACCACATCCCAGGTCTCCTGACTCCTTGCTCCATGGTCCTGCCACAGTGTGATGCTTCTGTGAGGAACTGGACGGGTAGCTCCCTAATTCCCAGGGGGAAATTAGACAGCATGGTTTCTTATCTGTCTTAGGCTATTAGGATCTGTTGAGCCTTCACTGCTGGGACATGCTGGGGAGGGTCTCCTGGTGGACAGTGGCAGAGGCATGGTGGTCATATTCATAGATGGTCCTGTTGGAAGTAACGAAGACCTCTCTGCTAAAGAACAGGTGGTGTATTCTTTCTGACTGTGTGCCTCAGTTTGCCCATACAAAACCGAGTCCATAATCTCTTCTCTACCTGTCTTGTAACACAGATAAATAATTTGGGTACGAGGTAAGGAATGAATACAGTGACCTGACCTTGTATGTCCGGTTTGGAGGGCAGAGGGTTGAGCCAGCTTGAGTTCCAGATGATTGACTTTATACCCTTACTGCTATAAGACTGTGGGCAAATTCTTCAAGTCTCTTAGCCTTTGTTTCATCATCAGTAAAATGGCAGTGGTAATCATTACTTCATAACAGTTATAACACTGCCTGCTATCTAGCAAGCCACATCACCACTATTACCAATAAATGTATTTTTAAAAGTGTTCACCCTCCCCCCCAGTAGAGTGAATTCCTCGAAGATAATGACACATCTTAGACAGTTTTATACCCTTCTGTGTCTAGCACAAAGCATTCAATGCAAATTCAGTGAATGAATGGAGTCATACTGAATTTAATGAGAAACATTACATTTAATGAGTGATGTTCTGTGCCAGCTGCTGTGATAAGTCCTCTCAGCATTGTGAGCATTTACCTGCATTATCTAATTTTACCTTTAACTAAAAGTGTGAGAAAAGTGTTAGTATCCTCATCTTATAGATGAGGCAAGGGAAGCCCCAAGAGCTGAAGTGATTCGCCCTACATCACACAGCTGGTGAATGGCAGAACTGTGATTTGAACCCAGGGCTGGCCAACTCTGAACAGACTGTGATAGAAGAGAAGCATCTACTCAGGTGAGAAGTGGGGTCAGGGAGGGCTTCACAGGGGAGAAGGCTTGAAGGATAAGCAGGAGCTGGCCAGGTGACAAGGTGAGGGGACATTCCAGGGGTATGTGGGTGTCGTGATCTTAGGATTATTTCCTCTTTCTGCTGAAACACTTGGGGGGCCCTAGTGGCCCTTGAAACCCCCTTCTAAAGCCCCCAGAAGGCCATAACTGTCCCTTCTTTCTAGAGGGACCCTCAAGGCCAGTGGGTGGTGTGTCACCCTCATATGCCCAGCTCAGAGGCATAACGTTTCTGCTGGCATTCTTACAAGATTGACCCATTCCCACTGATATCCAGAGCCTATAGAGCCTTCCCATGTATGAATTGCTGTCATGCCCTTATTCGTTCAGTCGACCCATATTCATTGAATCCTCAAGAGTCAGTTTGGCCGCGTGGTTAAGTAGCCACCACCTGGCTGGTGTCCTTGGGTGAGTGTTTGTACCTTGGTGCCTCAGTTTCCCCATCTGCCACCTGGAGACAACATCAGTACCCACTTCTCAGCATTGTGAGCATTCTGTGGGTAAACCTGTGCATGTGGTAAGCACTCTCTGTGGTGGTGATGGTTATTATTATGGTTATTCTATGTTACTATTACTTAGTAACGAGTGGTGAACCCAGCTGGGATGCACAGCAGAGGGCTGGAACTGGTGCCCACCAGGCATCTCTCGGGAAACCGGGAGCCTGCCACTAAGCTGCAGATTTGTTCTGAATTTCCCCTGCTGACTGAGGCAACTCTGGGGCAGTACCATGAGAATGAAGCCATGGCTTAATCTCCTTGACAAACATCCCACAAGCCTGCTGGTGCTGCAGTTGCACTGGTCCTGTATCTACTGCCTCATTTTGTCTTTTCATCACTCAGGTTGAAGGGGATGGGAGTGGGGACTCCCCTTCCACTGGGCATCCACCCAGGCTCTCTTTGGCCAAAGTGCCCAGTAAGGGTGGTTGAGGTCCAGATCTTACTTGCTCTTTGATCTGTACCCACTGGCTACTTAATCTCAGCTCTCTGGGCTATGGCTGTCTGATTTGTTCCAGGTGGATAATTACTTTACTAACGTCCAGATGCCAGAGGGGTGAGGGAGGTTAAAGAAAGGGTCAGATGGTAGATGTGGGACAGAAAATAGCAGAGTTGTTATGAGCCAGGTGCTGGGAGTCAGGCAGCCTGAGCTGGGCTACCTCTGCTACTTACCAGCTATGATCCTAAGCAAATCACTCGCTCTCTCAACTCCTCAGTTTCCTGTTCTGTGAAAAGGGAATAACAAAAATGCCCTTCTCATAAGATATTTGAAGGGCTTAAAGCAGATATGCCAAGTGCTCAGTGCATACCTATCCTCAGCATTTCAAGAGTGTGAGCTGTTTCTCACATAAGGGGTTATAATGAACAGATCTTTCTGTGCAAATTGCAAATTACAGGAGGAAAGCGAAAAGTTGCTGTTTCCTGCTGTCTGCAGGTCAGATGGTTTTTGGGCTTGGGAGTCTGTGAATATAAGAGCTGAGGACAGGATCAAGCCAAGACCCGTGTGTGCCCCTGTGGTTTATTTATCTCTCTGACTGGCCAGTGCGGTCCTTTAGAACAGGACCTGGCACACAACAAGTGCTCGCATAGTGCTTGGTGGATCCGTGAATAACAAGCAACAGTGACAGTCCCAGAGACCCCATGTGTGTCCAGTATTTAACATCCGTGAAATCCCAGTTACTCACTGCTCTCCCAAGCTGCCAATAAGGCCAATGCACAGGATGTATTTTTTCTGTTCCACTCTATACAAAATATACAACAAACGTATTAATTCCTGTCCCCTTCTCTCTGGCAGACCCTTGGAATAATTGTCCCTCAATAGAAAGAATATTTCTGTTGATTTGGCCAAGTGGTAGATCTGGAGAGGTTTTCAAGGTAATTTCTAGTTAATTGGTTCTTGAGGAATCTGCAAGGACTCTTCTGGGTTTGTAGACCAGACTCCCCCCTTCATTAAATTGGTTTTCAATTTGCAATCCCCTGACAGGTCTGAGCACGGTGCCTGCTCCTCACCTTGCTCCAAAGCCGCTGTGCCCCATGGTGTGGGAAGGGATAGGGATTTGTGGGGACAGGGGAAGGTCAGGGGCCACTTGTCTCCATGAAAAGCATGTGTCATTCCCCCCAGCATGAAAATACTACTTGTCCTTTGGGCTCCAGCCTCTGGGTTCTGTGAAACTCAAAATGAACGCATCAAATTAGTTGTGTGCTCCCCTTGCTCAGGCCGATTAGCATAAATTAAATTTCACACTAATTGGCTAAGGTGGAGAGAACACAATCCTGGTGCTTGGAATTAATGCTGATTTCAAGGATGGTGGTTAGGGGTGTGACCTGGGGCATTCCTGGATTGCACCGCCCTGTATCAAGTGTCCAGTGCAAATCAGCACTCTTGCAGCAAGAATGATCTTGCACAGGTAACCAAATTTAACCCCTCCAAATCCAAGTGTGAGGCCAAAATTAGGAGGAGATCCTGGCAGTTTCTAGGGCAGTAATTCTTACATTTTATTGTCCATAAAAATCACCCTGAAGCAAGTTGAAATGTAGATTCCTGAATTATGCTTTAGAGATCCTGGTTTAGGGGTCTGAGAGTCCTATAATTTGCATTTTCTTTTATTTTTTAAGAGACAGGGTCTCACTCTGTCACCCAGGCTGCAGTGCAGTGGTGTGATCATAGCTTACTGCAGCCTAGAACCCCTGGGATCAAGTGATCCTCCCGCCTCAGCTTCCAGAGCAGCTGGGACTATAGGCACCCACCATCTCAGCTGGCTAATTTTTAAAAACTTTTTTGTAAAGCCAGGGTCTTGCTATGTTGCCCAGGCTGGTCTTGAACTCCTGGCCTCAGGTGATCCTCCTACCTCAGCCTCTCAAAGCACCGGGATTAGAAACATGAGCTATCGTGCTCTGCCCTAGAATTTGCATTTTAACAACTCTCCAAGATCATTGCCACGTAAGGACTTCCCCGGTGCACAGTGTAAGGAACAGCAAGAGAAAGCTCCATGCTGGAGACAACCAGGAGCACCCTAGGAGAGTCCCTCATTAATTAACTGGAGGTCCTGACTTGGATCTGACTGGTCTGAGTTCAAAATCTCAGTTCTGCCATTTACGCGTGATGTGACTTTGCAGTGCTTCCCCCAAGCCTTCTTTCTCCTCTGTGTCTATTAAAATGTGCATTTTGGTCTCAGCAGTTGGTGATGCGGTCAACAGGGTGGGAAGCAGATGGGCTGGAGAAGTGAAACAGATGGGGAGCATGGAATGCACAGAGCAGCCTCAGATTTTGTTTTGTTTTTTTTTTTTTCACTCTTTTTGAAAGATATTTTGTTTTGTTTTCTCATTACAAAATCAGTTTAAAAAAACAACAATACAGAAATGCATCACAAGAAAACTGGAGTTCCCTGTGATCCCATCATCCTTCCAGGAAAAAAAAAAAAAAATCCCAATTAACAGTTTGGGAGTGCTTTGTTCTGTGCAAACAAAAATGAGATGACACCAAACATTCTATTCTGCAAATTTGCCTTTTTTTTTTCCCTTTGGCAATATTTCTTGGGGATATTTATTTTTTTATGTCAGAACATAGATCTGCATCTTCCTTCTTCATGGGACAGCTGAATAAATTTTGAGCCTGCCTAAGCTACCAAGAGAGGCTAGCTCAGGAAGGGCAGCTACATTGCTCATTGTAAGAACTATTTACCTTCTCAGTCAAAATAATGCAGAGTTGCCCCTAAATATCAGTCATGATGCAGAGGGTCCGATGAAAGAGTGAGGCGTTCTAACATCTTCACATGCAAAATTTGCAGCAAGAGGACATGTGACCACACCTAATTCAATGCATTTTACAGCTCAAGTGACTAAGGCTCCAGAGCAGGAGGGATTGTCCAAGGTGTTAGTTGTTGAGCCTGGACTCGAACCTTGCACCCTACCTCTTTCTTTTCTTACAATTCCGCTGCCTCCCATAAGAGGTTTCTCTGCCTCTTAGCCACAAACACTCCACTCATATATTTCTCCCCTACGTATTCTGCCATATCCTCAAACCCTGAATGCTTCATTTTGGAACAGTAATGCCACAGAAGCCCTGTGGCATTTGGCATCGGTGGCTGGTCAGTTAATCAGAAAAAAAAAATTCAGTGCAGCTGGGAATTCGTTTAAAAAGTTCTATTTTAAAATTAATTACATGTATAATTGAAATCACTGCATTTCTGAGGCAGGACCCATTGATTCTTTCTTTCTCAAACCACACTCGTAATATACAACTGTATGATTTCCAATTGTGGCTTCTTTAAAACAGAGCCAATGGCAAAGTAATTTGGATACAAAAACCTAATTTTTTACTTCGACTTTCTCTTTAGTTGTTGCAATGCCTATTTGGCAGCATTTTCTAAAAGCAGCTTACCTTTATTAATTCCTTCCGAGGCATTCAACCTAGTGTTCGTGGAAACTCTGTCCAGCCATATTCTATAAGTTTATGTAGTAGCGAACGGAATAGATAGCTACGGTAAAAATGCAACAGGCAAAAACAGTTTGGGAGCACACACACTGATGCTGGATGTGCATGCCGTCACCTGCTAGGGGCAGATGGGCCATGGAGAATTGCAGAGAGGTGGTCTGGCGGAGAGCATTCTGGTGCTGTGGGTATCCCTCAGTGTGTCTTACTGAGGGACAGTGTTGGTACATCCAGTGAGATGATTTGCTAAAAGCTGGTTACAAAGAGATTCCACTAAAATGGCCGTGTTTAAAACTGAGCACTTACTACGTGCCAGCCACTGTGCTAACCTTTCAATGGATTATCTCCTTGAATCCTCAAAATAATGACATAAGTTGTTTTTCCCCCTTTAAGTCTGAGAAAACTGAGAACCAGCAAGGCATCCTGCTTGGTGTAAAGTTACACAGCTAGTGAGTGTTGGACCAAGAGTTCTACCACATCAAGACCAATACAATTCTGAAGTCCATCCTCTTAACCACTTGATTATACTTAAGGGTTGTTTTCCCATGATAGCTGGTGATTTGTCCAAAGGTGGTCCAGTGCATGGGGAGAGAAGGGTTGGTGGCTCCACTGAGTGACCCTTCCTTGATCGCCCCATTCCCCGTCCCAGATTGCTGACTTGACCACTGAGCTGGCTGATGAGCGCTTCAAAGGTGATGTGGCCTGCCAGGTGCTGGAGAGTGAGCGGGCAGAGCGGCTACAGGCCTTCCGGGAGGTCCAGGAGCTCAAGGTGAGTGGTCAGGGGTGGCCAGGGGTGGCTGAACACGGTGGCTAAAAATGGTTGGGTCTGTCCCCCGACCCTCTCATTGGGGATCAGTATGCTTAAGCAAGATGCACAGATTGACTGACTGCTGGGCTCAAGGTCCTGGGGGACACTTAGGTCTCCTAAGGCTTGGCCTTGGGAGTGTTATGGGTGGATAGTCCCTGACTGGAGAGCCAAATAGGAGAGGATTGTGTAGAAGGTGGACAGTCTTTGGCCTTGGAGGTGATTTGGTGAGAAATGTGCCAAAGGTGGCTAGCTCATGGTCCTGGATTCTGCATGGCTCAGGGGACTGTGCAGAGGGTGGCCAATCCGAGCCTTGGAAGCACCATGGGTAAGATGACCAGCCCAGGTCTTCTGTCCAGCTCCAGTTTGGACCTTGAGCCATTTCTTCTAGAGCAAGCATGAACAAGTCCAGAAAAAATTGGGAGACGTGAATAAACAGCTGGAAGAAGCCCAGCAGAAAATTCAGCTGAATGACTTGGAAAGGAATCCTGCTGGAGGAGGTGAGCAGCCTGGGACCCTTGGGGCTGGAAGCTGACGGACAAAGTTGTCTTTTCCATTTATTCAGTCACTCATAGATAGAGCACTTTTTAGGTGCTAGACATCGCATGAGGGACTGCGACTCTGGCAGAGCAAACAGGCACAGTGTTACTCTCTTGGAACTTACAGTCTAATGGAATAAGCAGATATTGATCAGACAATCCAGCAATATCCTAGATAGCAAATTATCCATATGATATGTGCTGTTTAGTTTTAATGCAAGTGATGATTTTAAAATAGTAGCTTTTTAGGCAAGGTATGTTTATGTTTATGTGAATATTTTAAAAATAAATTTTCAGAGGCCTGGAGTGGTGGCTCGCACCTGTAATCCTAGCACTTTGGGAAGCTGAAGTGGGAGGATCGCTTGAGCTCTGGAGTTCAAGACCAGCTTGGGCAACATAGTGAGACCCCATTTCTACAAAAAATTTTAAAATTTAGCCAGGTGTGGTGGCCTGCGCCTGAAGTCCCGGCTACTTGGGAGGCTGAGGTGGGACGATCGCTTAAGCCTGAGAGACCTAGGCTGCATTTCAGCCTGGGTGACAAAGCAAGAGACTGTCTCAAAAAAATACAAATAAAAACAGAATATAAATTTTGAGGAAGGCAGTCTAGTGGTTAAAAGTTGGAACCTATGAAGTTGTATTTCTGGATTTGGATTTTGGGGCAAAGAAATTGTGCCTCAGTTTCTTCCTCTTTCAAATGGAGGTTGGCTTAAATAATTGATAGAAAATGTTTAGCCACATGTATAGCATAGAGTGATGAATAGCTAATAGCTGCTTTACCATTATTATTATGAGGAATAATGAGATCATAGTCCATCCTTATAGCAACCTGCAGAACAGAAACTACAGCTCTCCCCATTTCACAGAGGGTAAAGCAGTGTCAGACACTCAACAGTTACTGAATGACGAGAAGGCAAGAGGACTCTTGGTTTTAACCAGGGATGTTATACATTTGTTCAGTCGTGCCAGGAGTTTCTGGGGGTGTCCTTCTTACACAGTTTCCTGGAGACTTTGTGATTGGATGGCCCGGTGACGTCTTTGCCAGCTTGTCACTGTGCCTCCCCAGCCTAATGGAGTTGGGTGAGAAGGATATCAAGTGTGTCAGCTTCTATAAAATGTCAGCATTATTCCCTCCGTGTGTCCAGGTAATTTGTGCCCTTGAAATGTCAGGGACACTCAGAGGAATGGAGATCAGGGGTCTGTGGAGAAGAGACAATGCGTATTTATTTTCTGTTGAATTCTTGTTCTTCTTCCATCCTGGCTACCCCCGTGGCAGGCATTTACCGGGGAGGTTAATACAGATGAGTTTGAGGCTCTCTTAAAAGCAAGACCCAACAAGGTAGGGTATACATAGGGAGAGGGGAACATGTTGGTATAGAATCAGTAGGGTGGGACAATCTCTGGCCTTGGAGGTAATTTCTAAAAAATCCCCAGAGGAACGCCAGTGTCAGTTCCATCTGCGTGAGATTCATGTCCAAATAATGCTTCCCAGTTTGTTTTCCTCTGTTAAGACTGGGGTGTTAATGAGAGGAGGACATGTGCTTAGCTCATGAGCACATTAGTCACAATGCTATGTGGGCTCTCAGCTCTGGATGCTCATTCCAAGAAGCCAACCCACAAATATTTTGTTTTTCATTATGAAAGTAATACATACTCATTATAGAAAATGTCTAAAATATAGGAAATTTGAAAGAAGCAGTAAAACATTTTAATCATATCATTGCAGTGGTACCACAGCCATCTCTATGGTTCAAGATGGAGTGTGAATTATTTAAAAAATATGTTTTCCTTTATGCATGGCTAAATATTTAAAGGAACCTTTTATGATATGCACTCAGCACTGAGCTGGACACTGTGGGGGTTACAGAGGAATTTTAATTGGGCCCTGCTCTCAAGATATTTGCAAAATAAATGGGGAGATCAGGTAAACTCAGGAAAACACGTTGATTAAGGGTGGCACTCATGGGCAGGGAGATTGGAGGTAGAGATGAGCCTTGAAGAAGAACAGTTTCCCCTCTTGTTCGTGTTGCCCACTCATGCCACTTGCTCTATAGCACATCATGGCACAGAGTACATGGGAAGCTGCAGAAATGCTTTCTGCTGCTGCTGCTTACTTTTGCAGGCCATGCTGCTTGTGATTGTGAGGCTTTTCCTGGTGGAGAGATAGTGTGCTTTTCCCATCATGATGTTTTTATCTTGGTGGAAGCTTGAATAAGCTTTAACTCTTTATTATTATACCATCCTTCATTTGGTTAATGATGTAGAAATCTCTATGGAGGTCACCTCTTTCAAGAACTTAATCCTACCATCCATCTATCTATCCATCCATCCATCTATCCACCCATCCATCCATCTACCCATCCATCCATCTACCCATCTGCCCATCTACTCACCCACCTATCCATATACCCTACCATTTATTTATCTCTCAATCCATGCATTCATCCACTCATGCACCCACTTCTCTGTCTACAGTAACATCCATCCATCCATCCACTACACAACCAACCTACACAACCAACTATTTATCCATTAATCCCCCACCCTATCATCTAGTCAAACATCCTATCCATTCAATTATCCACCTTTCCAGTGGAAGTTGTCGAGCATTTACCAAATGCTAGGCATTATAGTATACTCTGGGAACACAATGATGAACAAAACAAATTTGTTGTCTTATTAATTTGAGTTCTCTTCTTGATTTCTATAAGCTTCTTTATGAAAGCCCTGATCATACTAGGTTTCAGCTGTCTTTTTACTTGTTTCCCCTGCTTGATTATTCTGGAAGGTAGGTGGATATGGCTTCTTATTCATTTCACTATCCCTTGCATCTTGTACAAAGTAGTGTGCTCAATGAGTGTGTGAATGGATGGATGGAAGGACAGATGGATGGATGATAGGTGAATAAGTGGATGGTCTTTATCTTTGGTCATCCACTTGTGGAATGTTTTCCACAGCTTCATTAACTTAATGGGCATTATTCTATTATGCAGATAGTCAAAAGATAAGATGTATCAACCTAAAATAACCCATTCTAATCAGTCTAACAGTTTTAATCAAACCAGCCAATAATTTTTTTGA
Organism: Macaca mulatta; assembly: GCF_049350105.2. Taxonomy (NCBI): domain Eukaryota; kingdom Metazoa; phylum Chordata; class Mammalia; order Primates; family Cercopithecidae; genus Macaca; species Macaca mulatta. The sequence goes on along the minus strand of NC_133415.1, from coordinate 25,680,892 downwards.
GATGTTTACCAAATCGAAGGATTTGGTGTCCATCTTATCTTGTGGAGACATCTTCTGACCAGTTTAGTAGTCTTGAATTATTGCTAATTTACTTATTTGTTAATTGGACCAACAGCCAATGATTATATACTCTGTACAACCCAATAAATTTGGCTAGTAGGATGACTCTTTTTACCTGATTATTGTATTAGGTTCATTAAGCAATCCATGAGCTTGTATCAACATGTATGGGAATCTGCTTGTAGGGAACTCTTCCAGAGGGTGTGAAGGACTCACAGATGACTGAAACAGCTCCCTTGCCCTTAAGGATTATGAAATTTCCTTGGAAAAGGGAAGATATGAATGTACTTATAGAGACAACTAAACAGTATAAGGCAACCAACCTTAGAAGAGTGAGCAGTCAAGAACTTTAGACAGTTGGAGGTGGTCAGGACAGGCTGCCTGAAGGAAGCATTATTTAAAACTCAGAGTTAAAGCATAGTTTCTTGGTCCAAGGTTGAAGCTCAGGGGCTCTGTGAATATTGTGAAATTGCATGCCAAGAGCCAAGAAAGTGGAGGAGAGCCACTCTCACTCTTGCCTTACACTCATTTGGCCTCTTATCCTGGTCTCCCTGACTCCGTTAAACAGCAGACGAGTGGCAAATGCGCTTCGACTGTGCTCAGATGGAGAACGAGTTCCTCAGAAAGCGTCTGCAGCAATGCGAGGAGAGGCTGGACTCAGAGCTGACAGCCAGGAAAGAGCTGGAGCAAAAGGTAAGATGTGGGGATAGTCTGGGCCACAGAAGTGTCAGAGAGTGGGCAAGCTCTCACCTCCACTGTGGGTGATCGAGGTATTAGCTGACCCTGGGGAGGGAGGAAGAGGATACCGGCCACTTCAGGTTTCTCCATCTCCACTGTTATTACAAATGCTGGTCACTGGGAGACGTGAAAAATATTGTCTGTACATGTGGATCTTCTATCCAGAGACTGCTCTGTGGTGTAAAGAACATGGATATTAACTCAGGATATCTGAGTTCCAGTTCCATTTCTACATGAACCCTGTGGAAGTCACTTTAACTCATGTTTCTTATCTATTACATAATTATCAGTGGTCTTAAAACTGTCACGTTTCCCTGTTGCCTCTGTTCTAATCTGCTACCTTCATCTCTCATCCAGACCAAAGCAACAACCTCCTAGCTGTCCTCCTTGCCTCTGGCCTCTCCTCTCAACCACCTGCCACACTGCAGCCAAGGAATGTTTCAGAGTCTCTTTCAGATTGTTCTGTGATCATAAAGCATGCTGACTCTCATGGTGGATTTTTTTCCTTGCATGTTTTGTAAATTTTGTTTCTGAGCTCATCTTCAACAGGTTTCTCTGCTCCTCCCGCAGTAGTCCCAGGTGTTCTGCATTGTGGAATGTTTTTTTTTTGTTTCTCTCCCAGTGAATTTTTGTGTGTGTGTTTAGCTATTTTTTATCGTGAGTTAATCTTCAGCAGGAGATTTAATTTTTTTTAACATTCTATTGATTTTGATGGGAGCCCTTTGATAACAGGGTCGTGGGTGTGTTCTGCTAGAAGAAACCCTTTTTCACTTTCTTTGGCAGCAGTCCCTGAGATCATGCTAAATTCTTGGTCTCAGATTTTTTGCAGCGTGTAAAAATTGTCAGTTGGATCTCTAAACCCACATGAGGCTTAGACCTGGGGTTTAAAATTCTTATGAGAGTACTTCTTCCCCCACCTAGATCCAGGGTGAAAGCAAGCTTTCTTACCACCTTCCAGGCCAGGATGTGGAGCTTTTATTTTCTCTTCTCACTGAGGTGCATGCAGTTCTTTGAGGGGTTTGTCAGTGCAACGGTCTTCATTCCAACTCTTCACCTTCCATGAGCCCAGAGCCTTGTCTTCTGTCTCTGTCTAGACATTGAAACACAAACCTCTATCCTAAAGGACATTTCTGGATCTATCAACTGTTCTTCCCCTTCATCTTCGCCGCCATAATATTAGTATGCACCATTATTGTTAGGGCTTTGCATCCTCTGCATTTCTGATATCCTGAAATGTCCTTCTTTCTTGAAGGTGACATTACAAATCTAATGCAATCTTATCTATATATATAATCTTATCTAGCCTTTCTAGATGAATGTACAGATAGTTTAGTCTCTTTGCTTGTCTTCTGTGGCCTCCAACTATCCCTCATCTACATTCTAACCAGTTCACACTCTTAACAAATTGTGTGCTAGTAAATGACTCCGGAAAAAAGAAAAAGCCCTGATTTGTAGCACTTGCCAATTTCCCTGGTGTAAATACTCCCAGCATGGCCAATTTCAAACTACCATTGTGATGTCACTAACATGGAATTTGAAAGGGATGCACAGAATTGGCTCTGTGCATCTCTTTCAAATTGGTACCAGCCGACTCCAGCACAGCATTGATTCCAGCCACACTCCGTTTTTTTTTTCTCCTTCCAAAAATGTCTGATTCTTTCTCACCTCTGCGACTTTGCATATGCTATTTCTTCTTCCCAGAGCAATCTTTCTTTTTCTCTCCTGCCTAGATATCTCCAACTATTCTTAAGATCTTAGCTTAAATGTCACTCTCTCCAGAAAGTCTTTGCTGACGCAGATTGAGTTGGGAGTCCCTGAGTTGTCTCCCAAAACATAGGCCTCATCATGCTGTACTGTAATTGCCTACGCACTTCATAGTCTCTCCCATTCGATATAAGAGCCTTAGGGTGGAGGTTATATTTGTGTATCTATTCTATTCTCAACGTGAGCAAAAAGTATCATGTGATTGCCTTGCAGAGGTGGGCCTGGGTGAGATCACATGGGATTTTATAAACAATGGAAGTGACTCTTGGTATCCTTTATGCTGGTGGTGATGGTTTTAGTGGTCACTTTCAAGATGAACATTGCATCGTGGTCCTCAAGAGACACTTGAACCATAGATAAACACAGATGGACAACTGCAGGAAAGCAGCCCAGTTCTTTAATAACAAATTACAAAGTTGAGTCAGTTTCCCTAGGGAAGGGGGATATTTATGATACATTAAAAAGTAATAAAACTGCAACCTTTTCTGAGCGGCAGAATATAAGAAAACATCCCATTTGCCTTCAAATACTGAATTTAGAATTACAGGCTTCATTAACTCAGAGTTTTGCTTATTTAAAGCAATTCTGTAATGAGGCCATTTCTTCAAAGCCAGTGTGCTGAGTTGCATGCTCTGCTCTTTCCCAGACCTAAACTAGGACATTTGGGAGAGTGTTTCCTGGAGGAAGATGCAAGAGTCTTTATGTTTGTTTGTTTAAGGCCGTGTGCATTCAGGTGTTAATTCAGTCCATGCAAAGTACCATTTGCTGCTTTAACCTTTAAGGCTTGTCACTTGGGATTCCAGGTCAGATTTTTTAGGTGTGTCATTTTGGCTGCTCTGTGGCTAATCCTCACATATCCCTTCCGATCGTGTCGGCTGGTGGGGATATGAGTTATCTGGTGGCTCAGGGGGTCATCAAGTTGAGGCAGGGTAGGTAAAGTCTGTGGGAGCATTGGCTGGAGATTTAAAGTAAAATCAACCTTAAGAGAGTGATGGAATTATCCCCACTTTACCTCTGAGCAAACTGAGGCTCGGAAAAGTAGCATCCTGGAGGTGGCCCAGGAGGAAGGTAGTCAAGACAGGGTCTCCCCATTCCAGCATCTGCTGTTTTCTCATTACACACCTTGGAAATAGCAACTCCTTGAAATACAAAGTAAAAAGCGCATTCCATGCCCACAGAGCCAGGTAATTCATTCTATTACTCTTACAGCTCGGGGAGCTGCAAAGTGCTTATGATGGGGCCAAGAAGATGGCTCACCAACTGAAGAGGAAGTGCCACCATCTTACCTGTGACCTGGAGGACACCCGCGTCCTGCTAGAGAACCAACAAAGTCGAAACCATGAGCTGGAGAAGAAGCAGAAGAAGTGAGTTGCATCCCTCACCATCACCTGGGCTGCCAGGGTGGGCTACATTGGAGCTGGGGTCTTCTCGGGTATCCAGGTTCTCCTTCTAACTCCCTCACTTCAACTCTCTTGTTTTGCTCTAATCTTCCTCCCTGTCCCCTCACACCTTATTCCTGTATGGGTCTCCCAAGAATCCAGCAAGAAATGATTCTTTTCTCTTAGCCAGCCTCAGCTATGTTGCCAATTGACTGTGTGACCTTGGGGAGCTTTCTTTGCCTTTCTGGGCCTTAACATCCCCATTTGTCGAGCGAAGGGTTTGTTGCGGAGGGTCAAGACAGCGTGGTGATTTGGAGCCCAGGTATTGATACTAAAGTCATCTCATTCAAGTCCTGAAGGTGCCTCTTTCTAGATGTGTGACCTTGAGCAGGTCATTCAGCCCTTCCCAGCCAAATTCCTTACCCGTAGGCTGGGGATAAGATCGCCCCCTTGTGGTGCGGACTGAATGATGCAGTCAGTACATCTAAGTGGACTGGTCCTGGTTCCTATTTCCATTGGTGAAAATGGGGCTAGAGAATATGGCCAAAATATGGCCTTCTCATTTAGGATTTGGACTCTTAGATCATATGAGCCATTCTGGCAGAGACTGGGCCTTGTGCACCAGCAAGATGCTAATCTTGAATCTGCGCAGTGTGGTTCCCATACTTGCGTTCCCGTTGGGTTGCTGTTACAACGGAGTGATGGTGGAGCCTGGATTTGTATCCAGATTCGCACACTCATAGGCTTCTTCATGCAAAACCTCAGAACCTGTGATGCTTGGACACCTTGGCTGTGTCTGAAGTTCTCCAGCTCACTTGGTGAGGGTAAAGGTATACAGGGGTCCTGTTTTGAGCCAGCTAAGACCTAATGGGAGATGTCACAGAAGGCAAATAGGTGGGAAGCAGCCTCTTTTAGAAGGCCCATGACAAAATACAGACAAATGTTCCTGCGTGAGCCAAGACGTGATTTTGTGGAAACTGCCTCCTTTCCAAGAAGTAGGAAGCAGAATTATATTTCCATGGAGGTGGCATAGATTTTGAACTTGATCTGCGTTAAATATCATTTCTCTTATTTATCCTTCAGCTTTCCTGAGCTGGCTTCTTCATCTGAAAAAGGTATTTGGGGGATCGTTAGCTTGCTCTCCACCCTCAAAATAAGAAAGGCTTATTTTGCGTTTATTGATATATTACTCTGTTCCCCTTTCCACCTCACCATGGGTGCTCTGGCTGAACCTTACCGTTGCAGTAGGGAAAATGGCTTGGCTCCATCTTGGCCACCTGCTGTGTGACCTTGGCAAATAACACCATCTCTCTGGGCCAGAAAGCGACTGATGTTTCAGATGAGTCCTTGGACTTAACAGGTCATCTGATCTTGAAGAATGGGTCTGACATATACTCCTGTCTGTGAAACAAGAGGTTTGGACTCCATCATTCCCCAGGTTTCTCCCCGCTGTAACCCTCTTGGCCCCTAATTATGGGTTCTACTCCTGTTCTGAAAGGCCTAACAGAGGGTTTCAGCCCTGGATGAGGGTTTCAGCCAGCCTCTGGAATTTGCACAGCCAGAAAATTCCATCTTTCTGGTCTTTCCTTTTCCCTTTGGACAGAATCCCTCATTACAGGGACTTATGAATCTCCCCAGGATACCCCCCCAAGGAAAGTTCCTATTTCTTCGTATTTGTATGTCCTCCTCTCAAAACTTAGCTTTCTTGTGATGCCCTCTGCTCTGTTACCATCTCTTGGCAGAAGCTAATTTATGTTTTGATGCCAACTGCAGATAGCAGGCATTACCTTTCCAGGTAGATTAGCGTTTATGTCTCAGTCTAACTGTGGAAGTTTGGGCAGAATGATTATGGTGAAGGAAAAATCTAGAAGTCAGTAAATACTTCCTTGCATCTCTCAATGCTTAATCGAAATGTAGATGCAGCTGCCTCCTGAGTTTGCTGGGCCCAGGACAGAGGGACGTCTCCCCATTGGTAGAGTTCTCTGTTTGCCACTTTGGCTTCTAAGTTCAGAGTGGCCTGGAATGGTTTCATTTTGGTTGGATTGTTTGTGGCATGATTACCCTATGGGTCACAAAGCTTGGTTCTGAGGGCTGATGAAACCCCAGGTAAGCCCTGGCTAGACTCACTGGCTCCCACGCTCAAGGGAGGCTGGACCCAAGGCCTTTTCTTAGCAGGGTGAAGATTGTGTGCAAATCTCTCTGGCCTCAGGTGATTGGCTGGTCAGTGTGAGCTGTTTGGTAGGAGTTGGGGTCTGTAGTAGCTACTCTTTGGCGTCAAGTGGCCTGTTAAGTCAAGGACTCCTCTGCACCATCAGTTACTGTCTGGCCCCCACTGTCTTCCCTTACCTGTCCCAGGAATGGACAGGTAGATGGGAGATTAGCTAAGACACTAGGGAAGCTGAGCCCAAATCCACTTCCACCACTTTGGAATTTGGGGCCGAATCACTCCTCCTCTCTGAACTTCAGTTTCCTCCTCGGTGAATGGGTTGAATGACATGTTTCTTGCTGAATTGTTGTAAAAACGACATGGATCCCAGCCCAGGATGTGGCACATTGGGACGGCTGGATCATCACGCTCATCACAATGCTTCCATTCAGAGGCAGCAAATAGTGCCCTTTGGATGATGTCACCAACAGCCAATCAGAAAGCTCCTGAGCTGTTCCAACAGGAGGGCTCCCTTATGATTGGGTCTCTCAGGAGTCTGAGACTTTGAGTGATAGTCTAATATTAAGGAACATTGGATAATCTTATAACAAGAGAGACTTTCTTGTCACCAAAGGCCAAACCCCATGCCCACTTCTGCCATATCAAGATCTCTGGAGCAATGGGACTTCCTGTTTGGGCCAAGGGCAAGTGACTCAAAGTCACACCTTACTGAGGCTTGGCAAGGGCTTCTCTATTGGTTTCCTCATCTGTGATACTGCCAGGAGGCTGAGACAACTGAACAGAGTGACGTAACATCCAGGAAGTGCTTCTCACCCAGTGGTCATCACAGAAGGGCAGGAGGGCCCCTAACAAGGCGTTAATTCCCTGGATGACATTCAGTAGGACTGACTAGGCTGTGTGTTTTCTGCTTGAGAAACAAATGAGGACAAGAATGTATAAATGTCCATCATTTTATCAATAATCAGCATGCTTTAGTGTGGCATAGGAGAGTATAAGCCAGACAATATGTTAAAATGTGAAATGTAGAATATCCTCATTCTACTTACATCCATTTGTTTGCTCACTGGTTAGGAAATAGTGGATGTCAAATGGGACCTGATAGATTTAAGGGGCCTTGACATAGACTGGCAGACCAGGTAGATCAGGTTTTTTGTTTTGTTTTGTTTTTCTGAGACAAGGTCTTGCTCTGTCACCCAGGCTGGAGTGCAGTGGCACAATCATGGCTCACTGCAGCCTTGACCTCCTGGGCTCAAGTGATCCTCCCACTTCAGCCTCCAGAGTAGCTGGGATTACAAGTGCATGCCACGATGCCCAGGTAATTTTAAATTTAAAATTTTTTTAATTTTAAAATTTTTAAAATAGAGATGGGGTCTCACTTTGTTGACCAGGCTGGTCTTTAACTCCTGGCCCCAAGTGATCCTCCTACCTCGGCCTCTCAAAATGTTGGGATTACAAGCATGAGCCACTGCGCCTGGCCATTTTTAAAAATATATCCTTTATATCTGTATATAGTTTTATTCTATTTTCATTTTTGTCCATTTATTTTTATTAGATTTTAGGGTTAGCATTTAGATTAGCATTTTAGTAGGGAGCTGATGAGGGCAGCAGAAGTTTCAGTCTAACGGTGGAAATTCAGTCAGAATGACTCTGGCGAGGGAGAAATCTAGAATAATAAGTTCAAGTATTTTTGTGGCAACTCTATCTAAACCCTAAACATTGCTCTGTGATTTTTCAGATTCCCATCCTACATCCACAGCCTTACGTAAAAGCATTGAGAAAAATTTCCAACTCCTCATTCTTTGTTTCTCTTTCTTCTTCCTTTCGCTCTCTTTCTCATGGTTCTTGGGAATCTAGTAGCCTCTCTGCAGCCCCTCCCTGCCCCTGCCTCAATCACTCCCCTACCCACCTGCCTACAGAGCCCTGACGCATGTTCTGCTTTGGACAGGTTTGACCTGCAGCTGGCCCAGGCCCTAGGTGAGTCTGTGTTTGAGAAGGGTCTCCGTGAGAAAGTGACCCAGGAGAACACCAGTGTCCGGTGGGAGCTAGGCCAGCTTCAGCAGCAGTTGAAGGTAAGGGATAGGGGACACAGAGCTGTTTTGGCTCTTGGTGGCTGAATCTCAGGAAACTCCAGCGCGCACCTGCTGCAAATGGTGACAGAAAGAAAACTTCACAAGGGTATCCTGGTCTGTCAAGCAGCTGGGTCCCAGGGTGTCTTAATAAAATAGCAAACAGTGGCTGGCAAATTGATAATCAGCCTTTATTTGAGCAATCTTGATGTCTTGATCTTGCTCCAGTTACCTGCACAGGTTCCGAGGTGCTTACCTGGGAGGTACGACAGGCTCAGCAGAGAATGAGTTAGCTATAACTTTGTCCAGGAGCAATGCCCTGGTCCATGCAGGCTCCAGTGCAGAGAGATTTTACTAAAATACAGCACGGGTGCCTCACTCAGCTGCTCCTCATCCTTTTGTGGTTCTCTACTACTCGCAGGAGAACCTCTGGGCACTTTAGCCTGGTACTCAGCTCCTTCATGATCTAGCCAAGAGTTATTTGATCCTGGAGCTGACTTTCTAACCTGGAAGAGTCATTTCTGAGCACTTTGCCTCCCTGCTCCAACATCTCAATCCAGCCTCAGAAGGCACACAGGGAAGCTTTAGCGATGTGCCTCCACTTCCCTTATAAATGGGGTCAACCCTTCTTGTAGGTGCTCTGAGATTGAACTCTAGGGACAGTCTACTCCAATCCCACCTCCCATCCCCAGCTCCATGCCTGTAGGAGCAGTACTGAGAGCAGCCCTTGCTGGTGTCCCACTGGGGGCGCTGTGAGGGGCCGTGCGGTCCAGGTGGAGACGGCAGGCACTGGAAAGTGGAAAGCACCACTCCAGCCCCAGTTGACTGTAGAGGTATCTCTGGAGGAGGAGGGAGACATACTCATGTGACTCCGGACCTCTGTCCTCTTTGTCTCTGTAGCAAAAGGAGCAGGAAGCCTCGCAGCTGAAGCAGGAGGTGGAGATGCTACAGGACCATAAACGGGAGCTGCTAGGGTCACCCTCTCTGGGGGAAAATTGCGTTGCTAGCTTGAAGGAGAGGCTCTGGAAGTTGGAATCCAGTGCCGTGGAGCAACAGAAAGTCCAGAGCCAGCAGGAAAACACCATCAAGCAGCTGGAGCAGGTAGGAAAGCCCTGTCCCAGGGCAACACCCTGTTCCATGTCTCCAATGCAGAATGATGTTATTAAAATACGACATGGGTGCCTCACTTGACTGCTCCTCATCCTTCAGTGGCTCCCTTTTATCCCAGGGAACTTTTAAGCTCCTAAGGCTGACATTCAGATCCTTCCTGATCCAGTTTTCTCCTGCAAGGTTCAGTGTCACCTCCTCAGAGAAGCCTGCCTTAATCACCTTGCAAATAGCTCCCACTGTGTTACATTCATTTCCTGTCTCCTTAGCTGGGTTGCTTTCCTTTGTGGTACCTGCCATCATATTAGATAGTATTTTTTAAAAGTTTGCTTTATGCCTTTCACTCTCATTAGGATATAAGCTTCCTGAAGTCAAATTGTTTTTCTGTTTCTCTGGCTTCTTACTGTAATCCTAGAGCCTAGAATGAGGCCAGGTACATAGTTGATGCTCAATAAATTGCTGTTGACCAAATATCTAACCTTCATTGAGTACTGTCTGTGTACTAACCTCAGCCCTAAGCTCTCCCCACACATCTCATGAATCTCCCCAAGAACTTTATGTAGGGAGATCTTAGTATTATCCCCACTTCAGAAGTGGAAGTTGAGACTCAGAGACATGGAGAAAGTGTCAAGGATGGGATTTGGAACCTATGCCATCTGACCCCACACCGCCTTGAATGTCTGCTATGTGCCAGGCATTGTACACAACTTCAAGGCAGATTGAAGTGCTACTCTTTGGGAAAAATAAAATAATAAAATAACAAAGGGAGTAAGACAAAAATATAAAATACTTTGTACCAACACCCTCTGCAAAGTACCAGATGAATATTTTATTTGTCTGCTTGCTTATTTATATGCTTGTTTATTTACCTCATTCTATAAATAATTTGAGGCAGCTTACAAGGTATACGTATAATAGAATACAAAAATTATAAATAAAACAATCCAAACCAGAAAAGTACAAATTAAAATTGACACTAAGGGGGGCGGTGGGGGCAGCAAATTAATATGCAGATAAAGCAAAACAGATGGTCTTACACATGTAACAGTTTTAGCTCTACAATTCCTGGTGGTCAGAGAGAAACAGGAAATGTGAGTTACATGCCTGAGATAAACAAACAAACAAACAAACAAACAAAATTTTTCTGGGGGAAGTAACGCTTTTTCTGATGCTTGGCTCTAAACGAATTTCTCTTGTGGGATTTTGTAAAAGGCAATTACTTTAAAGTGTTTTTTAAAAAAATGCTGGGGCCACCCTTATGCGAGAAAATGTGATCGGGTGTCGTGAATGTGTAAGCAGATGAACTCTGAGCAGCTCTGTTGAACTGAAGTGGGGATGGGTGGGACAGGGGTTGGGGGAGCCAGGGGTCAGCTCTTGCTTCTTGCTGACCACTACTCCATCAAGATGGAGCCTGGTGAGTATCAAGACATGTGGGTGATGGGTATGGGGGAACACGATCCGGAAAGTCTTGGATGCTCACTAAGGAGCCCTTATCGCTGACAAGTCCTTTACTCAGTCCTTTACTAAGTACTTCCTCTGCATCACGCACTCTGTGGATGCTAAGGGTGCAGTTGCAAATAAGACAGACACAATCTCTGCCCTCCCAAAGTTTATAGTCATGCTTAGTGTTAGAGGAATGTTAAACTTGAAGATCTGGCCATGACAGCAGGGTTGAGGGAGAGATCAGGGAAAAATTCCTAGAGGAAGTGACGTTTACTGAAGCGGGAAGCTGAAGGATGAATGAGAATTGGCTGAATGAGAGAGTTCCGGGCAGAGGACCAGCCTGTGCAAAAGCCCGGAGACAGGATACCCGTAGGATATTCAAGGAGCTGTAATACGGGGTCTTTGAGGCAGCTTGTTGCCTATATGACCTTAGGCAACCCCTGTTTCCTCCAGACATCAGTCTCCTTGTCTGTACAATCAAATATGGAGCCTTATCTCTCCCCTAGCTTCCTGCCAGCCACAGCTATGAATCAGTGAAGGTTTGTGAAGAAGGTGGAATATCTGTGTAGGTCTTTAAAGGGCATGGATGACGGTGCAGTGCCATGTAGCAACCCAGTGTTCCTTGTGTTCCTTACATGAACAGGATCTTCCCAGAGCCAAGAATAAAACAAGCCCTTTTGAAAAACTGTGTTAACTCTTTAAGATACCACTGGGGAACCACTTGATGCTTGGAAGCAAAAAATATATTACCCTGGCCTCAGGGACCCAAAACTTAAGGCAACTTCCTGAATTTCCGCGCTCAGTTCACCCAGGAGGTGAGGCTGACTCAACACTTTTATCCGTCTTCAGCTTCACCCATAACCCCAGGCTGCATTGTGCCCTTGTAGACATCCAGTAGATATTTATTGATTATAATACAATACTTTTTTCAGGGAATTTTATGTTAACTCGTATAAGTTTGACATAAATGGTATTGCAGATGTCAAGAATATCCAAGAGGCTAGAAAAAATGAAAAAGAAATATTATAGTTGCTTGCTCAGGCTCCTTGGTTTTGGATTATCTTCCCATAACCCCTGTCATTTTAAAGGAGAAAAAGGCATGAAGTTGACATTTAAAGTGAGCCTACTTTATGCCAGGAACTGTAACAGGCCTCTCACGTACACTATCCTTTTTGCTCCTCACCACGGCATAGCAGGGAATATTATCGACGTTTTAAAAGACCCAGATTGTTTTTTCTGAGCTTAATTTCCATGTTGGGGACAGCACTTGTGAAGTTCCAAAGGCATGGTGAGAGGTGCTGGGACAGTAGAGTAAATGATCAGAAAGTTATAATTTCTACAAGGTAACCCATTGTATTAGTCTGTTTTCACACTGCTGTAAATAACTGCCTGAGACTGGGCAATTTATGCAAAAAAGAGGTTTAATTGACTCACAGTTCCACATGGCTGGGGAGGCCTCAGGAAATTTACAGTCATGGTGGAAGGGGAAACAGGCAAGTCTTACATGGTGGCCGGCAAGAGAGGGCGTGTGAATCAGGAACAGTCAAACCCTTATAAAACCATCACATCATGTGAAAACTCATTCACTATCGTGAGAAAAGCACAGGGGAAACCACCCCCTGTGATCCAATCACCTGCCACCAGGTCCTTCCCTTGACATGTGGGGATTATGGGAATTACAATTCAAAATGAGATTTGGGTGGGGACGCAGAGCAAAACCATTTCACCCATCTACACTATTGAGTTCCAAATGCTTTTTCCAGGTCCAATAGCATTAAAGAGTATAGATAGATAAAGGAAAGCTTCAGGCCGGGCGCGGTGGCTCAAGCCTGTAATCCCAGCACTTTGGGAGGCCGAGATGGGCGGATCACGAGGTCAGGAGATCAAGACCATCCTGGCTAACATGGTGAAACCCCGTCTCTACTAAGAAATACAAAAAATAGCCGGGCGAGGTGGCAGCGCCTGTAGTCCCAGCTACTTGGGAGGCTGAGGCAGGAGAATGGCGTGAACCTGGGAGGCGGAGCTTGCAGTGAGCTGAGATCCGGCCACTGCACTCCAGCCTGGGCTACAGAGCGAGACTCCGTCTCAAAAAAAAAAAAAAAAAAGGAAAGCTTCAAAGCTTTCTTGGGCCCTGTACCCTGGGGATTCTACTCCAGTAGGTCTAGGGTGAAGCTCTGCAATTTGTATGTTTTAAAAATGCGTTTGTAATTCTAATGTGCCACAAAATTTGAGAAGCCAGGACTTGGGCCAGTCTGTCAATCATGCAGATCAGGAAAGTATAAGTCTTGAACTAGACCTAGAACTCATGACTCTTTTGCCTTCCACTCTAGAATCCTTTATATGACTTCACACAGTTCCAGCGTTGTGCACAGATCTATGCCTGCTGCATGTGTTTTGGAGGTTCTTGTGTAAAGACCCAGCTCATTCATGGGATCACACCTCTTAATTATGTCAGGTTGCTGGGGAGGGAGGGGATAGTCTTTTCTGTTTTTGAAATAATGGGGAAAGAGAAAATAATATTTATGTATCAGATACTGTGCTAGGTGTTTTATATCATCTCATTTAATTCTCATAGTAGCATTCTAAGACGGTTGTTTTCTACAGAGAAAGAGGACTAACCCAGAGGTAAAGTGAATTGTCTAAGATAACATTTTGGGCAAGTCATCTTCTTTTCCAGGCTTTCATGTCTTCATAAACTTTTGTCCTACCATTCATCTACCTATCCACCCACCCAGAAAACCATCAATGATGCCTGCTCCAGGAATGAGAAATATGTTTCATCTTAAGAGTGTTGAGAAGGGAGCCAGGCACAGCGGCTCACGCTTGTAATAACAGCACTTTGGGAGGCCAAGGCAGGTGGATCACCTGAGGTCAGGAGTTTGAGACCAGCTTGATCAACATGGAGAAACCCCATTTCTACTAAAATACAAAAATTAGCCAGGCATGGTGGCACATGCCTACTTGGGAGGCTGACGCAAGAGAATCGCTTGAACCCAGGAGGCGGAGGTTGCAGTGAGCCGAGATTGCGCCATTGCACTCCAGCCTGGGCAACAAGAGGGAAACTCCATCTCAAAAATAAAAAAGAAAGAGTGTTGAGAAGGATTCTGAGGCTGCATCTAAACTCAGTGGGAAAGTGTGATTGATATGTGATGTCTGTTATAAGCACAAGAATGGATAGAGGCAATATTTAATCTATTTACCCACCATTGGTGACCTTCCAGGATGCCTAGGGAAATAACTTGACTCTCATTTATGTATTCCAACAATGAAAAATGCAGTTGGAATGCCAAGGATGACACGGAGGGCTTGGAGAGTTAGAGTGGGTCACCCTCACGTGCTGTCCTTGCTGTCCCCCCAGCTCCGCCAGCGGTTTGAGCTGGAGATCGAGCGGATGAAGCAGATGCACCAGAAGGACCGTGAGGACAAGGAGGAGGAACTGGAGGATGTCCGTCAGTCCTGCCAGAAGCGGGTATGTGAGCAGTGAACACAGCTGTACCGTTGGGTCCTGGAAGGTCTGGTATGGATGCCCTTTTCCTTAGAGTGAGGAGGAGAACAGGGTCTGGGATCTGGGGACAAGCTCTTTCTGCAACCACCTGAGACGTTAGCATCGAGGTGCCTTCAAGGGTATAGGAGCGGAAATGCCTATCTTAAATAGGATCTTGGAACTTCCAGAAGCCTCTGGAACCATCCAGCATAATGGCTCAGAGATGTCTACTAAGTCCCCGTAATGCCATGTGACTGATGCCAAGGACTTCTAAATTTCAATAATAGAATCAATTCTTTCTTACTATTTTCCTTACAAGTCAAACCATTTCTTAACATTTTATCGAAGGTCTTTGTAGCCATTCCAGTGTGCAAAAAAGGAATAACCCCTTGACATGTTATCACCTAGAAGCCATCATTATTACTATTTTAAGTGTTCTTTTATAGCTCTCTTTCACTCTGTATACACACATGCAGATTTGTGGAGATACCATTTTCACTAAATGAGACTATGCGGTTCTGAAGCCTGTTGTCTCCGCAGTTTTCATGGCCTCTTTTCGTGTCTGTAAATACAGATCTAACTTAAATGTTTAATGGCTTAACAGTTTTTCACCCAAAGCATGTCCTCAACTTATACAATAAATCCCCTATCATTGGACATTTAGGTTGCTTCCAGTTTTCTGCCCTTATAACTAGTGCCGAGGTAAACATTCTTAGAGCTGTATTGACGGATGTGAATGTAGGGTCTACAAAGTGGAACTGCTGGAAAGCTTCGGGTTAAGCCTCGTTTAACAGGTTCTCGCATTATGGAGTACATAATCTATAATGACCTTCCCTCCCTTCTCATCCCCTGAATCATACCTGTGTACAGAGTACACTCAACTCTGCCTTGCTTGATGTATAGTTTTTGTTATTTTGTGTATTTTTCAAGATGATTTTAGCTTTTCCAGTCTTAATTCTAAAACAGGTATAGAGTGGTTCGTATTTCTCTCACTCCTAAATGAAATTTTTGAAACGAACTTGCTTTCTATAGAAGTGACCATCAATCAGTACTTTTTCCCCCCCTGCATGGGTCAGGAGACGGAAGCTCTCAGTCCCTGCCCATGTTTCTTCAGGTGAAGGTTGCATACATTTCTGGTTTATTCTAAGAATGCCTCAAAGTATGGTGTGCGCCCTCAGCCAGGGCTCCAATGAGTTGGAGATGTGACCCAGACTCTCCGGAGGCTCTTCTCTGGATAGATTTATAAAAGGAGAGAGTGAAGTCAGAGAAAGGTGTTTTTCTCCTTATGACAAACACTGATATTGACTTCTCATTCTGATGACTGCTCTGTTCAGTCTATCTCTCACGTTGGCAGGAAATCAATAGTTAGTGACCTGGGTGGGAATGCTGGAGCTGTCTGGGGTGGCAGAAAGAGCTGGGGTCAGCAGACAGGACACTAACTCCTCTAAACAGCCACTAATTTCAGAGTATGCACTTTGGATTTTCCCTGGGACTTAGTTTGCCCACCCGTGAAATAGGATCTCTGATGGTATGAGGTGGAAATGGAGGATGGAGGGGATGAGATAAGGTACACAACAGAGGCTGGTGGGGGTGGTCTGCAAAGTGCAGCCACAGTGGGGTATTTGCTTTAGTGGGAAATGTCTGTGTTTGCTGGGTAATTGCTGAGAAATCAGAGCCAGTTGCAAATTAAATGAGTTGCTTATAGTCAGATGTCTTAGTTCAGGCTGCTGTAGCAGAATCCCATTGTCTAGGTGGCTTAAATGATAACATTTATTTATCACAGTTCTGGAGGCTGGCAAATCTGAGATCGAGGTGCTGGCAGGTTCAGTGTCTGGCGAGGGCTCTCTTCCTGGCTTGCAGACCACCACCTCCTGTTTGTAGACTCACATGATGGAGAAAGAGAGAGAGGAAGACAGCTCTCCGGTTCTCTTCAGGCACTCACCCCACTGTGAAAATTCCACCTTCATGGCTTCATCTAAACCTAATTACCTCCTTAAGGCCCCACCTCCAGATACCACTGCACTGAGGGTTAGGGTTTCACCATATGAATTTTGGAGGGCCACATATAGTTTATAACACCAAAAAATCTCAAATGCAACTTCTTTTATTGCATCATTGTGTATTTAATAAAGGAGGGGGATGCATTTTTGATATGTTGGTCATAATATTGTGCAGAGCCTTTAAAAATCAGAGTGCAAAGACTTGCAAATATTCAACAGTGGCCATGGCTACAGGAGGGAGGCATCTGTTCTATTGGGAACCTGGGGGAGGGGGTTTCACAGTTAATGGCAAGAGATTCCCCATCATTGACCAGCCCTCCCTTCTGTTGTCCAGCTCCCAAGCTTTTAGGTTCTTAAGTTCTCCCACAGAGACACCACCTGCCAATCACTAGGGCAGGCTCATGGAACAAAGCCACAAGCTGTACATTTTTCCTCCTCCTGAGGGTCCTTGCCTTGTGGGGTTTGTCCGGATGGAGTTCATTTACCCTGTGTATGCTTCCGCTCTGTGTATCCACAGCTCCGTCAGCTGGAAATGCAGCTGGAGCAAGAATATGAAGAGAAGCAGATGGTCCTCCATGAGAAGCAAGATTTGGAAGGCTTGATCGGAACCCTCTGTGACCAGGTAAGGGGGAGACATCGGCAGACATTCAGGAGTGCCTCAGGGACCTATCTGAGAGACGGACTCATGGGGAGAACAGCTTGAGGGATACCCTCTTCTCCATCAGCTCTGTTCCCACCATATTCACTGGCTCTTCAAAGAGAACTTCAGGTGCCTGCAAACAGCAGGGTTTTTGTAAGAACCCATGGGGAATAAACAGAGTGCGTCCAGCCAGGAGCGATGGAGAAGGCTGTCTTTGCCTTCAGCAGCTGTTGGGATCAGAGTGTAGACAGTCCTTCCTTTAAGGGGATGTGTGTGAATGGCCACTGCACACATGACTGCCCTCCTGAGAACATGACATTTGCTAGAAGCAGTCAACCTTGGAGCCAGGCAAATGTAGCTTTAAGCCTCGGAGGGACCACTTCTGTCTACACGGCTTTGAGTGAGCTAGTTAACCACTCCGAGCTTCTGGAGAGCAGAGCCTTATGGGGTTGTGGCTATCACTGTACACCAGGGTTCTCAACCGCCCGTCAGTGTACACCAGGGTCCTCAACTGCACCACTATGAACATCTGGAGCTGGATCATTCCTTGAGGTAGAGGGGCTGTCCTGTGCATTGTGGGATATTGTGCAGTATCCCTGACCTCTACCCACCACATTGTGGTAGCACACACCTCAGTTGTGACCACCAAAATTGTCTAGACATTGCCCAGTGTCCTTTGGGGAAAAGAAATCAACTTCCCTCACTACTGAGAACTGTTGCTTTACTAATGTAGCCAGCAGAGCTCAGAGCCAGCTTCCGATTTCAGAGTTGCAAGGAATGGCTCTTCCACCTCCCAGATACTCTATTCCCTTCCTGTGCTGCTGCTACATGAAATCCCAGTGCTGGAGAGAAATACCTGTGGCTTCTATGATTTCTTTTAAAGTATCAAAGGAGTGTATTTTAATGTATTTGCTTAACATGGGCCCCATGTCTATTAATTAGTAATGGTCTTGTTATCAATATCCTTCCCTAGATTCACTAACTTTATTCACAAAACAACGTGGGTCCACTCCAGATGATCATCTTGGGCAGCCATGCCTTGGACAAAATAAATGCTTATTATGTATTGAAAAACAAATTGATTTAGTGAGTGATTTCCACAGCAGGGACATCACAGCAGCAAGAGTAAGAGTTGGAAACTGAGGGAGTCGATATAATCTTCCTTCGTCTCTGGGTTTTCTAATTTTCCAGCCAAGAAATTGGGACCATTGAATTCAGAGTCATTGAGGTGGCTTTCCTTCAGCATCAGGGCGAGAGCACAGCCCAGTACCAGATTCTAGAATGACAGTGGGCAATCACTGGGAGAAGGCTGCATTCTGTTCAGCACAGTTTGAGAAAACAGAATAGATAATCTAATAAAGCCAGGTTTTTATACATACTGCAAAAATAAATTTTACATGTAAAGAGAAGGTAAGTTTAGATGAATAAAAAGCCAGCTTTGTGTTAGTCACCAAACTGGATCCTTTTAATAAATTAGCACGTTTGATGATTTTAAGTGTTTTTGTTATGACCTTTGCCAAACCCATGGAAAAGCAGAACAAATAATGTAATTGGTGTTTATGAATCAAGCTGTCAGGGTTCACATAAATTAACATTTTGCCACTTCTTATTCAGATGTTTTTAAGGAAACAAAACATTTTAAGAACGGTTGGTGGCCTCTTTACGTCCCTTCCTAATCTCACTCCTGGCTCTGCTTTCCTCTTTCTTTCCTCCCTCCCCAGATGAAACCATTCCCTGGGGTTTGAAGTGTATAATTCCCCTGAATGTATATTTCAACTTCAGCCACAGGTAGCAATATGGTTCTGCACTTTACTTTGTCCCCCTCTATATTATGTTTTTGAGATTAGTCCATAATGATACATGCAGCTCTAATTAATTCATTTAATTTCCACGCAGCATTCATTTTTAAAAATCTCCTTCTTCTATTGGTGGGTAGTTAGTTACTTCCACCCTAAAACCCAAAACTGCAATGCATAGTCTCATATCTGTCTCGCTGTGCACACGGGCGAGAGTCTCTCCAGGGTATGTAGCTGAAAGAGGAATTGCTGGCTCCTGGGAATGTACAATTTGGGAATTATTAAATATCACTCAGATTGTTCCCCAAAGTGATTGCAGCAGTTTCCACCATCACTAGACGTGTCTTGAGATTTTACTTCTTCATGTCCCCACCAACGTGCGGCACTGTCAGACATTTTTAAACATTTTTTCCAGGCATCGGGTGCTAAATGGTATTGCATGGCCCTCATTGCTAGGGATGCTGTGCATTTTTCACATGTTGGTTGTGGCCTTTTCTTATGTGAATTGCCTATTCATAGAATTTTGTCTCATTTTTCTCTATTGATCGTTCATGACCTTTATACAAGATGTGAATCCATTTTTGGTTATGTATTTTACAAATATCTCCTACACTATGCATAATTGTTTCACTTTGTTTATAATGTCCTTAGCTTAATAAAAAATATTTTTAATATAGTCGTGTTAACCATGTTTTATGGTTTGTGCTTTTATATCTTAAGATACTCTTCTTTTATTATTATTATTATTATTATTTTTTTTTTTTGAGATGGAGTCTTGCTCTGTCACCCAGGTTGGAGTGCAGTGGCCGGATCTCAGCTCACTGCAAGCTCCGCCTCCTGGGTTTACGCCATTCTCCTGCCTCAGCCTCCCGAGTAGCTGGGACTACAGGTGCCCGTCACCTCGCCCGGCTAGTTTTTTTTTGTATTTTTTTTAGTAGAGATGGGGTTTCACCGTGTTAGCCAGGATGGTCTCGATCTCCTGACCTTGTGATCCGCCTGTCTTGGCCTCCCAAAGTGCTGGGATTGCAGGCTTGAGCCACTGCGCCCGGCCACTTTATTATTATTTTACTTTAAGTTGTAGGGTACATGTGCACAACGTGCAGGTTTGTTATATATGTATACATGTGCCATGTTGGTGTGCTGCACCCATTAACTTGTCATTTACATTAGGTGTATCTTCTAATGCTATCCTTCCCCCCTCCCACCTCCCCACAATAGGCCCCAGTGTGTGATGTTGCCCTTCCTGTGTCCAAGTGATCTCATTGTTCAATTCCTACCTATAAATGAGAACATGTGGTGTTTGGTTTTCTGTTCTTGTGATAGTTTGCTGAGAATGATGGTTTTCAGCTGCATCCATGTCCCTACAAAAGACATGAACTCATCCTTTTTTATGGCTGCATAGTATTCCATGGTGTATATGTGCCCCATTTTCTTAATCCAGTCTGTCACTGATGGACATTTGGGTTGATTCCAAGTCTTTGCTATTGTGAATAGTGCTGCAGTAAACATAACGTGTGCATGTGTCTTTATAGCAGCATGATTTATAATCCTTTGGGTATATACCCAGTAATGGGATGGCTGGGTGAAATGGTATTTCTAGTTCTAGATCCTTGAGGAATCGCCACACTGTCTTCCAATGGTTGAACTAGTTTACAGTCCCACCAACAGTGTCAAAGTGTTCCTATTTCTCCACATCCTCTCCAGCGTCTGTTGTTTCCTGATTTTTTAATGATTGCCATTCTAACTGGTGTGAGATGTTATCTCATTATGGTTTTGATTTGCATTTCTCTGATGGTGAGTGATGATGAGCATTTTTTTTCATGTGTCTGTTGGCTGTATGAATGTCGTCTTTTGAGAAGTGTCTGTTCATATCCTTTGCCCACTTTTTGATGGGGTTGTTTTTTTCTTGTAAATTTGTTTGAGTTCTTTGTAGGTTCTGGATATTAGCTCCTTGTCAGATGAATAGATTGCAAAAATTTTCTCCCATTCTGTAGGTTACCTGTTCACTCTGATGGTAGTTTCTTTTGCTGTGCAGAAGCTCTTTAGTTTAATTAGATCCCATTTGTCAATTTTGGCTTTTGTTGCCATTGCTTTTGGTGTTTTAGACATGAAGTCCTTGCCCATGCCTATGTCCTGAATGGTATTCCCTAGGTTTTCTTCTAGGGTTTTTATGGTTTTAGGTCTAACATTTAAGTCTCTAATCCATCTTGAATTAATTTTCGTATAAGGAGTAAGGAAAGGATCCAGTTTCAGCTTTCTACTTATGGATAGCCAATTTTCCCAGCACCATTTATTAAATAGGGAATCCTTTCCCCGTTTCTTTTTTTTGTCAGGTTTGTCAAAGATCAGATGGCTGTAGATGTGTAGTATTGTTTCTGAGGGCTCTGTTCCATTGGTCTATATCTCTGTTTTGGTACCAGTACCATGCTGTTTTGGTTACTATAGCTTTGTAGTATAGTTTGAAGTCAGGTAGCGTGATGCCTCCAGCTTTGTTCTTTTGACTTAGGATTGTCTTGGCAATGCAGGGTCTTTTTTGGTTCCATATGAACTTTAAAGCAGTTTTTTCCAATTCTGTGAAGGAAGTCATTGGTAGCTTAATGGGGATGGCATTGAATCTATAAATTACCTTGGGCAGTATGGCCATTTTCACAATATTGATTCTTCCTTTCCATGAGCATGGTATGTTCTTCCATTTGTTTGTGTCCTCTTTTATTTCACTGAGCAGTGGTTTGTAGTTCTCCTTGAAGAGGTCCTTCACATCCCTTGTAAGTTGGATTCCTAGGTATTTTATTCTCTTTGAAGCTTTGTGAATGGGAGTTCATTCATGATCTGGCTCTCTGTTTGTCTGTTACTGGTGTATAAGAATGCTTGTGATTTCTGCACATTGATTTTGTATCCTGAGACTTTGCTGAAGTTGCTTATCAGCTTAAGGAGATTTTGGGCTGAGACGATGGGGTTTTCTAAATATATAATCATGTCATCTGTAAACAGGAACAATTTAACTTCTTCTTTTCCTAACTGAATACCCTTTATTTCTTTATCTTGCCTGATTGCCCTAGCCAGAACTTCCAACACTATGTTGAATAGGAGTGGTGAGAGAGGGCATCCCTGTCTTGTGCCAGTTTTCAAAAGGAATGCTTCCAGTTTTTGCCCATTCAGTATGATATTGGCTGTGGGTTTGTCATAAATAGCTCTTATTATTTTGAGATACGTTCCATCAATACTGAATTTATTGAGAGTTTTTAGCACGAAGGGCTGTTGAATTTTGTCAAAGGCCTTTTCTGCATCTATTGAGATAATCATGTGGTTTTTGTCTTTGGTTCTGTTTATATGCTGGATTACATTTATTGATTTGCATATGTTGAACCAGCCTTGCATCCCAGGGATGAAGCCCACTTGATCATGGTGGATAAGCTTTTTGATGTGCTGCTGGATTTGGTTTGCCAGTATTTTATTGAGGATTTTTGCATTGATGTTCATCAGGGATATTGGCCTAAAATTCTCTTTTTTTGTTGTGTCTCTGCCAGGCTTTGGTATCAGGATGGTGTTGGCCTCATAAAATGAGTTAGGGAGGATTCCCTCTTTTTCTACTGATTGGAATAGTTTCAGAAGGAATGGTACCAGCTCCTCCTTGTACCTCTGGTAGAATTCGGCTGTGAATCCATCTGGTCCTGGACTTTTTTTGGTTGGTAGGCTATTAATTATTGCCTCCATTTCAGAGCCTGCTATTTGTCTATTCAGGGATTCAACTTCTTCCTGGTTGAGTCTTGGGAGAGTGTAAGTGTCCAGGAAATTATCCATTTCTTCTAGGTTTTGCGTAGAGGTGTTTATAGTACTCTCTGATGGTAGTTTGTATTTCTGTGGGGTTGGTGGTGATATCCCCTTTATCATTTTTTATTGTGTCTATTTGATTCTTCTCTCTTTTCTTCTTTATTAGTCTTGCTAGCAGTCTGTCAATTTTGTTGATCTTTTCAAAAAACCAGGTCTGATTTTTTGGAGGGTTTTTTGTGTCTCTATCTCCTTCAGTTCTGCTCTGATCTCAGTTATTTCTTGCCTTCTGCTAGCTTTTGAATGTGTTTGCTCTTGCTTCTCTAGTTCTTTTAATTGTGATGTTAGGGTGTCAATTTTAGATCTTTCCTGCTTTCTCTTGTGTGCATTTAGTGCTATAAATTTCCCTCTACACACTGCTTTAAATGTGTCCCAGAGATTCTGGTATGTTGTATCTTTGTTCTCATTGGTTTCAAAGAACATCTTTATTTCCGCCTTCATTTTGTTATGTACCCAGTAGTCATTCAGGAGCAGGTTGTTCAGTTTCCATGTAATTGAGCGGTTTTGATTGAGTTTCTTAGTCCTGAGTTCTAGCTTGATTGGACTGTGGTCTGAGAGACAGTTTGTTATAATTTCTGTTCTCTTACATTTGCTGAGGAGTGCTTTATTTCCAACTATGTGGTCAAGTTTGGAATAAGTGCGATGTGGTGCTGAGAAGAATGTATATTCTGTTGATTTGGGGTGGAGAGTTCTGTAGATGTCTATTAGGTCTGCTTGGTGCAGAGTTGAGTTCAATTCCTGGATATCCTTGTTAACTTTCTGTCTCGTTGATCTGTCTAATGTTGACAGTGGGGTGTTGAAGTCTCCCATTATTATTGTATGGGAGTCTAAGTCTCTTTGTAAGTCTCTAAGGACTTGCTTTATGAATCTGGGTGCTCCTGTATTGGGTGCTCCTATATTTAGAATAGTTAGCTCTTCCTGATGAATTGATCCCTTTACCATTATGTAATAGCCTTCTTTGTCTCTTTTGATCTTTGATAGTTTAAAGTCTGTTTTATCAGAGACTAGGATTGCAACCCCTGCTTTTTTTTTGTTTTCCATTTGCTTGGTAGATCTTCCTCCATCCCTTTATTTTGAGCCTATGTGTGTCTCTGCATGTGAGATGAGTCTCCTGAATACAGCAGACTGATGGGTCTTGACTCTTTATCCAATTTGCCAGTCTGTGTCTTTTAATTGGACCGTTAGTCCATTTGCGTTTAAGATTAATATTGTTATGTGTGAACTTGATCCTGTCATTATGATATTAGCTGGTTATTTTGCTCATTAGTTGATGCAGTTTCTTCCTATCATCGATGGACTTTACATTTTGGCATGTTTTGCAATGGCTGGTACTGGTTGTTCCTTTCCATGTTTAGTGCTTCCTTCAGGATCTCTTGTAGGGCAGGCCTGGTGGTGACAAAATCTTTAAGCATTTGCTTGTCTGTAAAGGATTTTATTTCTCCTTCACTTATGAAACTTAGTTTGGCTGGATATGAAATTCTGGGCTGAAAATTCTTTTCTTTAAGAATGTTGAATATTGGCCCCCACTCTCTTCTGGCTTGTAGAGTTTCTCCTGAGAGATCTGCTGTTAGTCTGATGGGCTTCCCTTTGTGGGTAACCCGACCTTTCTCTCTGGCTGCCCTTAACATTTTTTCCTTCATTTCAACTTTGGTAAATCTGACAATTATGTGTCTTGGAGTTGCTCTTCTTGAGGAGTATCTTTGTGGCATTCTCTGTATTTCCTGAATTTGAATGTTGGCCTGCCTTACTAGGTTGGGGAAGTTCTCCTGGATGATATCCTGCAGAGTGTTTTCCAACTTGGTTCCATTTTCCCCGTCACTTTCAGGCACACCAATCAGACGTAGATTTGGTCTTTTCACATAATTCCATATTTCTTGGAGGCTTTGTCCATTTCTTTTTACTCTTTTTTCTCTACACTTCTCTTCTCGCTTCATTTCATTCATTTGATCTTCAATCACTGATACTCTTTCTTCCAGTTGATCGAGTTGGTTACTGAAGCTTGCGCATTTGTCACGTAGTTCTCGTGTTATGGTTTTCATCTCTATCAGTTCTTTTAAGGTCTTCTCTGCATTGATTATTCTAGTTATCCATTCATCCATTCTTTTTTCAAGGATTTTAGTTTCTTTGTGCTGGTTCCGTAGTTCCTCCTTTAGCTCTGAGAAGTTTGATCGACTGAAGCCTTCTTCTCTCAACTCATCAAAGTCATTCTCCATCTAGCTTTGTTCCATTGCTGGCAATGAGCTGCGTTCCTTTGGAGGGGGAGACGCGCTCTGATTTTTTGAATTTCCAGCTTTTCTGCACTGCTTTTTCCCCATCTTTGTGGTTTTATCTGCCTTTGGTCTTTGATGATGGTGATATACTGATGGGGTTTTGGTGTGGGTGTCCTTTCTGTTTGTTAGTTTTCCTTCTAACAGTCAGGACCCTCAGCTGCAGGTCTGTTGGAATTTGCTTGAGGTCCACTCCAGACCCTGTTTGCCTGGGTATCAGCAGCGGAGGCTGCAGAAGATAGAATATTGCTGAACAGCGAGTGTTGCTGTCTGATTCTTGCTCTGGAAACTTCGTCTCAGGGGTGTACCCAGCAGTGTGAGGTGTGAGGTGTCGGTCTGCACCTCAGTTGAAAATGCAGAAATCACCCATCTTCTGTGTTGCTCATGCTGTGAACTGGAGGCTGGAACTGTTCCTATTCGGCCATCTTCAAGATACTCTTCTTTAACTGAGTTCATAGAACTGTCATCATGTGTCTTAGTAGTTCTAAAGTATTGCTTTTGACTTTTTTTTTTTTTTTTTTGGAGACAGAGTCTCGCTCTGTCACCCAGGCTGGGGTGCAGTGGTGCGATCTTAGCTCACTGCAAGCTCCGCCTCCCAGGTTCACACCATTCTCCTGCCTCAGCCTCCTGAGCAGCTGGGACTACAGGCACCCGCTGCCTATAGTCCCATTGAGGCAACAAAGATCTCAACAAATTTAAAAAATAGTTATACTTTCTATGTCTTGTTTCTTTTTCTTACCTTATTTCATTTGCTTGGGCCTCCAGTATAAGATTGAATGGTAGAGAAAGATGTTTGACATCCTTTTCTTGTTCCTGACCTTAATAGGAGTGCTTCTAAAGTTTTGTGATATACATATTTGCAGTGTATTTGGTAATTACAGTGATGCATTGCTTAGTGACAGAGATACTTTCTGAGAGATGCATCATTAGACAATTTCATCATTGTGGGAACATCCTAGAGTACATTCACACAAACCTAAATGGGATAGCCTTCTACACACCTAGGCTATCTGATATAGTCCATTGCTCCTGGGGTACAAACCTGTACAGCATGTTACTGTACTGAGTTTGGTAGGCAATTGTGACATAGTGGTAAGTATTTGTGTACCTAAACATATCTCAACATAGAAAAGGTACAGCAAAAGTATGGTATTATAAGTTTATGGGACCACCATTGTATATACAGTCCCTCACTGATGGAAATGTAATGTGGCATGTAACTGTAACTTTAATAAGGTTAAATCAGTCTTGTGTTTGTAATTTTCTAATATCTTAAAAAACGATGTTTTATTATTGAATATTGTGTGCTTTTTCTGCAATTGTTGATAATCTGATGACCTGTCTCAATCTATTAATGTAGTATATTTTAGATATTTAATGTATCCTGATGTATTTCCCAGATAAACCTTTCTTAGTGTCATATGTTTTCAATACATGGCTCTTTTGGATTGCTACCAGTTTATTGAGAGTTTATTTAGGATTTTTGAAACCAGGCACATAAGTAAGATTGGTTTGTAATTTTTTTCTCTTAGACTTTGCCAAGTGTTATACTAATCTCATAAAATGAGTTCACAACTATTTCTGAGACAATTTTTTGTAAAATTTGGATCATGCAGTTCTTGCAAATTTGATACAATTTGCTTGTAACCCTATTTGATTACTGTGCCAAAATGCTGTAATCATAACTGAACACAAATTCAGGTATAATTCTTTTCCTTACTGAGTGAACTTTGGTAACTAAAATGTTTCTAGACATTTATTATTTCATCTAATTTTTCAAATAGGTTGACATAAAAAAATGTTCATGGTATTTTGTTATTTAAAAAATTCTACTGTATCAGATTATTTTCTTTTTAATCATAATAATGTTTACTTTTGAGTTTTTTTGTGGTTAATGATGATTAGTCTTGTTAGAGTTTTATGTGTAATCCCTTCAAATAACCTGATTTTGTTTTATTGCTTCTTTGTTGTGTATTTGTTTCTTTTTCCTTCTTTTTTCCACTGATTAGTTTTTTGTTTTTTCTGTGTGTGTTTTTTTTTTTTTTTTGAAATGGAGTCTCACTGTGTCGCCCAGGCTGGAGTGCAGTGGCGCGATCTCAGCTCACTGCAAGCCCCTCTCCTGGGGTGACGCCATTCTCCTGCTTCAGCCTCCCAAGTAGCTGGGACTACAGGCTCCCACCACCACGCCCGGTTAATCTTTTGTATTTTTGGTAGAGACAGGGTTTCACCATGTTAGCCAGGATGGTCTCGATCTCCTGACCTCATGATCCACAAGCCTTGGCTCCCAAAGTGCTGAGATTACTGACGTGAGCTACCGTGCCCGGCCCCATTGGTTTAGATTTTTGTTCTTGGTCTTCAGTTTTAGTATTAAAATGTTTGACTCACCTTCAATATTTTGTTTCCCACTTAAAATGTTTTCTTTTAAGTACATTTAAGATAATACATTTACCTGGAATTGCTGTTTTAGCGCCATCTACTAAGTGTTTTGTATTATCTTTTGTTCTTTTTTCTTTTAACCTGTAAGCTATCTAGAACTCGAGTTTCAAGTTTATTAACATTTAGGATGATGATTTAGGATAGAATAACTTTCTATTGTTAATTTTTAATTTAAGGGCACTTTGGATAGATAACATGGTAGAATGCGTAACATCTTTTCTTTGAAATTGTAGAGATCTCTTTGTTGCTCTAGTTATTGGTAGAGTTTAATAAACTATTGTGTGTGGCTGGGCACAGTGGCTCACACCTGTAATCCCAGCACTTTGGGAGGCCAAGATGGGCAGATCATTTGAGATCAGGAGTTTGAGACCAGCCTGACCAACATGGTGAAACCCTGCCTCTACTAAAAATATAAAAATTGGCCAGGTGTTGTGGTGGGCACCTGTAATCCCAGCTGCTCAGGAGGCTGAGGCATGAGAATCACTAGAACCCAGGAGGCAGAGGTTGTAGTGAGCCAAGATCACGCCACTGCCCTCCAACCTGGGTGACAGAGTGAGACCTTTTCTCAAAAATAAAAATAAAACCAAAGAAACAAAAATGAACTATTGAGTGGAAAATAATGTAACTGTTTATGAGGCATAGGGTTCTATACGTGGCAAATAAATCAAGCTTGTTAATTTTTTATTTCAACATTATATACAAATGTAAAAGCATAAGCCATAAAGAAAAGTTTTAAAATACATGATTATGTATTTTTAAAAACTACCTCCTGTTAACTTTGGTTTTGAGTTCTTGATCAGTTTCTGAGAGAGTCCTGTTATATCCTTACCATGAGAGTTGTTATTCCAAGTTTTGTTAACAATTCTGTCATAGTTTCTCTTTATGTATTTATGGTTATATATTTAGGTGCATCTAAGTTTTGTATTGCTTTATTTTCTTGAAGATCATTGCTTCGATTCTTACCTGGTGTCTTTCTTTCTCCATGAATGAGTTTTGCCTTATTTTATTTTGCTTGATTTATTTTAGTCAGTTTACCTGCAAGACCTTTTTCTATTTCATTTTAAAGATTTGTAGGGGTGTGTGTGTGCATGTTCATGTGTTTTCTTTAAACAGCTGGATAATTTCAATGCAATATTTTAGTCTAGCTTTTCACATAAAAATTTAATTTATTTACATATGTTATAATGACTGATATATTTGAAACTATTTTGTATTATCTTATTTTGTGTTTTTTTAGTTTCATGTTCCTTTACATTGCTCTCCCTCTATTGCTTTCCTACTTTTAGATAGATTGATGTTTCCTGTGTTCTCTTTTGAGCTATTGGTTCAGAAGCTACAAACTTTATTTCTGTTCGTTTGGTTGTTACTCATAAATTTCAAGATATATGCTTAATCATATTTTTTTTACCAACATTAATTTTCACAGTAATGCTGTGGGTTAGATATTATTATTTCCTTCATATAAATGAAAGAAGTAAGGCTCGGAAAAGTAAAGCAACTTGCCCAGGATTGCCTAGCAAGTTAGTACCCTAGGAGGATTCTAAAGGAGGTCTATATTATTTGAATGTCTATCATTTTAAAAACCTATTATGATTCTGCTTAAAAGCAATAAGGTCCACTTAGCTAGAACCATATTTTTGTGGACCATCTTTTTTTCATCGTGTTCTCAGGCAGCCAGTTCTGCCATTAATTTGTGAAACCTGTAGCAACATGCATTCTCTCTCCAAGCCTCAATTTCCCCATCTGTAAAGTGGTTTGATTATCCCTAACAGCACGTCTAGATCATATTTTAATAGTGCTTGGAGATTCTTTTGACAATGGACATTTAACAAGTTCCCCCAAATAATTTGCCTTTAGATAAATGGTGAACCAACTAAGACTGCAATATAGTTACTCATAACAACACTAAACATCATGTAGATTTATTGGTTAATTATTAACCATCTTTATCAAAGTTTGAAGCTTTGTGCTACAAAATGGAAACTCGCAGCATGACATTTATTTCCCATTAACCTAATGAGTGGTATTTTTTGCCCTCCTCGCTTGTAGCCATTTATTATAAATGGGAGGATGACTGGTCTGAGATTTTCTTGTGAATTTTGTTTGCAGTGCTTCCTCTGAAAAGTGCCAGCATTTTCAGGGCCTTTCAGGCAGTGAAGATCGTAGAATCTGAGCCATCTCTACTGCATGGTCAGTGTCAACATCAGGGAATGTCCCTGATGCTAACTCGCCCCACAGGAGAATTAAAGGCACTCTAGGGTATGCGCAAAACAAAAACAGACACAAATATAAGAAATGTGCAAAGCCCACTGCCTAAGCGTAATCATGGTAAGAGTCTGGGTTCTAGAGTAAGTAAATCTGGGTTCATGAAGCAGCTCCACTAGGCACTGTGGTGCAATGGTTAGAGACTTACATCCTAATGCTGAGCTGCCTGGATTCAGATCTCTGCATAGCCACTTAGTAGCAGTATGACGTTGGGCAGATCATTTCTTTCATATCAGTTGTTCCTCCATGTAAGAGCCCTGGAAAACCTCTTTTACTTTGTAACCTGCCCCCCACCCACTCCAGGGTTTTATACCCTCATGGCAACCACCCAGAAATGCATAGCCCAGATTGTTTCTCGCCTCTCTGCCTCTACTCATTAAGTGCCTTCTACCTAAAACATCCTGCCTCTACCTCCCCTCGCTAGCGGTAGCTACCTTCTACTTCCCAATTCCATCCCAGCCTGAGCTGGATAATGCTCTTCTGTGCTCCCATGATGTATTTTTTTCAGAATTAAAGACTAAAACACACCTATCTAATGGTATATTTTACTAAAATTACCACTCTCCAGCCAGAAAAGCTGGATTCATATTCCAACTCTGCCACTTACTAGCTGTGTGAACTGAGGCAAATTACCTCATCTTTGCAAACTTCAGTTTCATTATCTGTAAAATGGGAATCATAATACTATACACCTCATCGATTCATCATGATGACTAAATGCATTAATAGCTATAAAGTGTTTAGAATAGTATATGACACTTAGAAAGTGTCTATAAATGTAAGCTATTACTACATTTGCAAAGGCAATAGTAATAAGATCTGTTTAAGGAGATTGTCACAAGAGTTAAATGCAATAACACGTGACAAAGAGCCTGGCACAATGCCCAGCCCTCAGTTCAGCAGGTGAGACTATGTGTGTGTGTGTGTGTGTGTGTGTGTGTATAATAGAACAGCATTTTGAACCTACCAAAAACAATACATTTCAGATATAAAGACCATATTCTAAGAACCAACTTGTTTGTCAAAGAATTCAAAACCAGCAGTGGAGAAATAGAAATACAAAATTTGGAGGAACACATTCTAGGTCATCAGACAATACTCACAATCCTTTATATTTGCAAAGCACTCAACAGCATACAAAGTGCTTTGGAATCCAATATCACGTCTGATCCTTGTCTTATCTCAACAGGAAGGACGGTGTTTTTTTAACCTCTCCTTTTGTGGATGAGAAAACTCAGGTTCAGAGATGTGGCGTGACTCAGCCACTGTCCCATCATCAACAAATGCTGAGCCAGGGTTTAAAGCTTAGATCTGCTCATTCTCAACCCCGTGTTTTTTCTAGAATATTCCAGGACATTCTGAGCATCCCAGGAAATGGTTAGCATTTGATGTGGAGACACAGATTTCCAGGTGTGTAAAAACCACATCCCAGTGTTGAGGGACCTGCACCCTGTTTTCCTTAAAACTCCCCATCTGATGGACAGGCCCGTATTGTATCCTCTGGTCTCCTGAAGAGTCCGAGAAAGGAGTCGTTAGTTTCTTTCAGGGATGTTAACACGTTGTCTTTTAAGTCAGTGCTGTTTCTAGAGAGGTGACCGACCGGCTGTTGAAATTTCATGTAGGGCCCAGTGTAATTCTGTACCTCTTCTGCTTTGGCTTAGCCTGTACTTTTTGGTCACTGAAAGCTGTCAAGGAGTCTAAGGTCACAGTCCTGGTGCCCAGTCCAGGATGTGGCTTCTTTGGGACTCCCTCAACAGCTGTCCCTGGCAAATTCAAGATTCTGGGGGAAGGAATGTACTCACCTCTGGGTAAGGTTCCTCTGCAGCAAATGATGTCATTTTCTTGTCCTTAAACTGGAAAACAGGACCAAAGGACAGAAAAGATTGACTTAGATCATCAAAAGGAGCACATTTACAATTTACTGAGGTGTAACACACATACAGAGGACTCCATACCCCACGTGTACAGCTCAATGAATTTTCATAAACTCATACAACAACACCCAGATCAATAACATTAATAACTCCCCAGAAATCGAGAGGCTCTGTCCAGTCCCTGCCCACCCAGGACTGTCCTAACTTCTGTCAGCAGAACCTGGCCAGCAGCAGAGGGATTCACCTGGCACATGAGGCTCTTACAAGATGAGGTGAGGTCATACTGATGACTTGTGCGCAAAAGGTGGGATGATGGAGTGACTTTGGATCCATATGAGCTATGATAGCAGCAATGATAGCAACTCATATTTCTTGTACATTTATTCTGTGTCAAGCATTAGGCTAGGCAGGTATTTAATTTTCACAGCAGCCCAATGTGGTTGGTGCCAATCCCATTTCTCAGTTGAGGAAACTGAGGCTCGGGGAGGAGAATGGTCTTGCCCAAGGTCACACAGTGTGAGTGGCAAAGGCAGGCTTTAAACCAGGGAGCCTGGTTCCGGAAAACTTAGACCCTGGCCACTGCTTTGCCACCTAAGCTCATGGGTCTTCCTTTGGCTTTCAGATTGGCCATCGGGACTTTGACGTGGAGAAGCGACTTCGGAGAGACCTCAGGAGGACACATGCACTGTTGTCAGACGTGCAGCTCCTTCTCGGCACCATGGAGGATGGCAAGACATCAGTCAGCAAGGAGGAGCTGGAGAAAGTGCACAGCCAGGTGGGGGTCATGGGATCCCCTTGAGAATCAGGGTGGGGAGGATGCTACGACCTGCAGGGAATGGCTTTCCCTCCCAGGTATGAGCGGAACCGTGGTGCCAACCTCCAACTTTCACAGAACTGCAGGGAGATGGGGGGCATTTCGGGGCTGCAAGGGTCACATGGAGTGTCGGTGAGGAGGAGGGATCTAAGAAGGAGTCCTGTTGCCTTCTTCAGAGATGATGTCTGGAGGACTTGGGCAGATCAACACTAGCCAGAATGGCTGAGTGCAGTGTGCCTGGTCTGTGTGTGTGTGTGTGTGTGTGTGTGGATGGTGTGTATATGAGCCAAATAGCAATAGTGCCAGTCATGCAAAACCAATGCTTAACAACAGCAACAGTTATACAAACGTTGGCAGTTTGACTGCCTATTAGTATGCTAATGATATTGATCAAGACATGATGTTGACCACTGGCTGCTACCAGCTGGAGCCCTCACTAGGTACTGGGTCCTCTGTATCTCAGGACCCAGTATGGTGCTGCATGCTGTTCTCAGGATTGCTGAGTGAGGTGAGGCTCATCAACTTCATTTCACAAGTTCAGGTGATTGGGTGGCAGAAAGGCGTGATGACCTACCCAAAGTCACGCAGCTTGAAAGCAGCAGAATCAGGATTTGAACCCAGATCTTCAGGCTCTACCGTCCCTGGCTGCTTCAAAGGAGGACAGGAGGAGTGGCAAGGTTGAGGATGGTAGGGAAGTGAGGCCAGAGCAGAGCCCGGGGACCTGAGGAGATGTCATGCGTGTGGGCTGTTCCGGCGACAGACAGTGTGGTCCAGGGCAGCCAGTGTTGAGAAATGTGAATGGATCTGACAGGGTGGTGCAAGCCTTGGGGAGAGAGGTCCCAAAGCTGAATGATGTAGCAGGAACTCAGTATTTGCTACCAGTCCCCATGGGTAGCTGAAGATACCTGGGGAGGCTTAGAGCTCTGCTGGGAGTGTTGTGTCCTTGCGATTGATGTTACCTTTCCTTGGATCAGTCATTCTTGCTAAGCCCAGATGCCTTCACCACCTTCCTTCCTGGAGGATTACCATCCCTTCCTCCAGTCAGAGGCTGAGCCAAGCCTGGAACCCGTGTTTCCCAACTCCAAACCCAGTGCTGTTCTCTCTTCCTTCTGGAGACACAGCCCATGATGACCAGCAGGTCTCCAGGAAAGCAGCAAAAGGCAACAGACTATAGTGCCAATGGTTGGAAACAGAGATCCCAGAGCTTCTGCCGCTTCCAGTCTCTGGTGTCAGTTGCTATCTGTAAAACAAAACATTTCAGTTAGAGCTTATTCGCTTAACTAGAAGACCTCAACTAAAACAAAACCAGACGAAGACCTGAATTCAGACCTGATTTGGAGTTCACCAGTCTCTCTGTTAATGCCCATTTCCTCTCCCAGGATCCAACCTGGGACCGCACGCTGCTTTTTATTGCCATGCCTGCCCAGTCCCCTCTGTTCTGGGACAGTTTCTCAGGCTGACCTTGCTTT
This sequence comes from Macaca mulatta, assembly GCF_049350105.2. Lineage (NCBI taxonomy): Eukaryota > Metazoa > Chordata > Mammalia > Primates > Cercopithecidae > Macaca > Macaca mulatta. Next base: position 25,647,295 of record NC_133415.1, on the reverse strand, counting down.
TCAGGACCCTGACAGTCTTGAGGAGCACTGGACAGGTATCCCATGGGATGTTCTCTAATCTGGGTTTGATGGTTTTCTCATGAATAGACCGAGTTTATGCTATTGGAAAGAATATGACAGAAGTAAACTTGTTAAACCAGAAGAAACTGGGAGGACCCTTCCATCTTGAAAATTCTATGACTCTTAGCCATCTCCTTTATCAGATCATTCTCTTCTAGGGTGATCCGCCCTCCTGACTTATCTGAGACTGTCTTAGTTTTAGTGCTACCAGTTCTGGGTCCTGGGCAAGCCAGGATGGCTGGTCATTCTGTCCTCTTCATGGCCATGTCAGGAAGCCAGTATCGCCTGTGCTTGACCGCATCACCCTGCTTAATCCTCATGATGCTCCTAGGGGAGGGGAGGTGGCATTGTGCCCATTTTACAGATGAGGAAATGTTGTCCAGAGGTGGCAAGTGGTGTGCCCAAAGTAACACAGTAGGTAAGTGGCAGAGTCGGGGTTTTGAATACAAAGCTTGTGATTCTAAGTGCAGACTTGGGAGATGCTTTTGACTCACATTGCATCTTCCTGTCTGCTTGGCTGACCAGGTGGGTAGGGAACCTTGAGCCACCTGGCTTGCCTCCAGGGAGGCAGAGTTGCTGTGTGATGGCTCAGCCAGGGGCCAGGCATTTTGAGTTGAAGCAACTCGCTTGGCAGAAGGCCACATGCCTGCCCATCTTCCATCAAAATGTCCCCAGTGCCACAATACCCAAACCTCCCCTCCCCCAACAGGTGGATGTTTTTGAAAAGAAACCACAGAGATTTTGTTACTTTTTCTTTTTTTGTTTTATTAAGTATTCATGAGAATTCGCCCTCTGCAGGGTTAAAATGCATGTTCTTGGGAAAAAGTGGTATTTAATGAAGGCGCTTTGAGCTGAATCAAAGAGCCTCATTCTTCTGAAAGTCCTTCTTCCCAGTCTCTGCATCCGGCTCCTATCAAAGGAAATCCACAGCCTTGGCTTTTCGTTGCTGTTGTCATGGAAATCGTTATAAGGATGGGATCGCATGGACCAGAGGTCAGGATACAGTTGCTTTGGCTCCCAGCGCACGTGTCCCGGATGCCAGAGTCAGAGCTAATCAAATAAAGCAGTGATGACATTGGGCATTGCTGCATCTCCTCTCCAATATACAGTATTTGTCCTTTGCCTGAAGGCTCCAGGGACATAGGTAGGGAAAGCAGACAGGAGGAGGAAGGAAGAGGGAGCTAACTTTGCTGCTGGCTGCTGCTTAAGTGCGGAGCATGATGCTGAACAATTTCATTCATTCAATATTTATGCAGCACCTACTGTGTGTCAGGCAGTGTGCTAAATATAAGCACCATGGATAGTGAGACAGCAGTGGTACCTACCATCACAGAAGTTACATCTGATGGAAAAGAAGACAAACAATGATACGAATAAATAGAATCATCCCACACCTTAATTTCAATGAGAAAGGAAATAAATAGGGTGCTAAGATAGAGAACTGCAGGGGCGTCCTGTTTAGCTTGGGTGGTCAGCTAAAATACCCTGGGAGAAGGAGAAACAGACAGGGACCAGAACATACGGGGCCTGGAAGGTTTGGATTTTATCCCAGGGGTGGTGAGAAGCCATTGGGAGGTTGTGAGTGAAGCGTGACAGAATCGGATTCATGTTTTAGAGGATTGTTGTTCTGCGTGGAGATCGGATTATGGAAGGTATGAGGGGATATCCTTAGAAGGCTAACGCACCCTTCTAGGCCAGAGGAAATGGTCACCTGGGTTGGGGGAGTATTGATAGAGATGGCAAGAAGGGACAAACGTGGGGTTGATTGGGAATCGATGGGATGTGCAGATGAGGTTTGGTTAGCAACATTTAAGTGTGTTATTTCAGAACGTCCTTGCCATAACCCTAGGAGGTGGCTATCCCTATTTTCAACCCATTTTACTAACGAAGAGGCAGTCTTTGAGAGGTTGAGTAATTTACCTAAGGGCCCACAGCAATACATGTCCTATACCCTTACAACTTGGTTTGCCTAATATGGGTCCTATTAACTTTTATTGTCAGGCACTTACTACGTACCAGACTTTTCCTTAGTGTCTCGGAGGTTTCTCAGATTTGGCTGCACATCAGAGAAGTTAAACACCATTTTAAAATCACAGACTTCTGGATTCTGCCCCCTCCCCACCCCCCGCATTTAAAAATAAATCAAGTTTTGGTTGGAATTCAGGATCTGCATTTTTAAACAACCACACTGGGGGATTCTGGGGGAACCATAGGCTTTATTTATCCCTCAGAACACCCGTTTGAGTTCAGTGGTAGTATGTCTATTTTGCAGATGGGAAAACTGCCACTGAGGTTATATTAGTGTGACACATCTTATTTTCACCTGTTTTAAAATTAGTTAATTTTTGAGTACAGAAAACTGGATCCAGCACTTGCTAATTCACGACCTTTGACAAGTGTCTTGACCTCTCTGAGCCCTTTTTCTAAAGCGAAGCAGCATCATCACATGACGGCTGGGGGCTGAGGAGGGAAAGCCAGTGAAGGCTTCAGAAACTTGAACAGGTGGCCGGGCACAGTGGCTCACTCCTGTAATCCCAGCACTTTGGGAAGCTGAGACGGGTGGATCACCTGAGGTCAGGAGTTCGAGACCAGCCTGGTTAACATGGTGAAACCCTGTCTCTACTGAAAATACAAAAATTAGCCGGGTGTGGTCGTACATGACTGTAATCCCAGCTACTCGGGAGGCCGAGGCAGGAGAATCACTTGAACCCAGGAGGCAGAGGTTGCGGTGAACTGAGATCACACCACTGCACTCCAGCCTGGGCAACAGAGCGAGACCCTGTCTCAAAAAAAAAAAAAAAAAGAAAAAAAAAGAAAGAAAAGAAAAGAAAAAAGGAAAAAAAAAAAAAAGAAAAGAGAAACTTGAACATGTTCTGTGACCTTTACACTCACTCACTGTGATGATGGAAAACCTAGAGAAAGGTGTTTTTTTTTTCTTTTTTTGAGACAGTCTCGCTGTGTCACCCAGGCTAGAGTGCAGTGGCCCCATCTCTGGCTCACTGCAAACTCTGCCTCCCAGGTTCAAGCAATTCTCCTGTCTCAGCCTCCGGAGTAGCTGGAATTACAGACATCTGCTACCACGCCCTGCTAATTTTTGTATTTTTAATAGAGATGGGGTTTCACCATGTTGGCCAGGTTTCACTGAGTTGGTCTCTAACTCCTGGCCTCAAGTGATCCGCCCACCTCAGCCTCCCAAAGTGCTGGGATTATAGGCATGAGTCACCGCACCCAGTCAAAAGGTTTGTTGTATAAAGGACATGTAGGAGGGAATGTGTTCGAATGCACCTATCAGAGAGAACTGTATTCACTCTGCAAATATGGATACGATCTCCACTCTGGGATGAATTTGGGGCCAAGCTACAGGGATAAAGAGGAAACGTCAAGGTCTCTGCCTTTAAGGGGCTCCTAGTCCTAGAAGCAGGCTATAACAAGCAGAGTGATAAACTCTTTATTGGAGGAATATTTGGATTAGCTAAAGAGGAGGCCCTTAATTTTGCTTTGAGAGAGGAGCTGGTAGCTTTGGCTGTCTCTTTGAAGATGGAAATGAATTTCTGGTTAGACAAGGTACATGTATGTAGCCATTCTAGGAGGAAGCACCGGTGCATAAAAGGGCAGAGGCACACAGAGACAGAAAGCATATTCAATTTGACGTGATATTGCTGGAATATAAGGTATCCAGGGGTAAAAAGGGCAGAGAGGATAGTACCAGTAATGGAGGCTGGAGCCCATTCATGAATGGTTTAATGAGCTTGGCTGAGGAGCTTTCGTTTTATCCCAAAGCCATAGGGAGCCACAGAAAGCTATTGAGCAGAGGAAGGTGTGGCCAGAATGGCTTGTAAAAATTGGCAGGATTCCAGGTGCAATGGTTCACACCTATAATCCTAGCACTTTGGGAGACAGAGGGAGGTCTTTTTCTGTGAGCCCAGGAGTTTGAGACCAGCCTGGGCAATGTAGTAAGACCCAGTCTCCAAAAAAAAAAAAAAAAAAAAAAAAAAGGCAAGTCCCCAGCTAAATCACAGGAGCCCTGATGTGCAGAATATCAGGCTTTACCAGCAGCAACGGAGTTTCCCTTAGCTACAGCATCTTCTCTCCAGATGGGCAGGCACCGCCTCTGTCCATTGGCCCTGCATCTAGAACCCTAAGATAATCATTTGGTTCTTTTCTCCCAGTTTCCCTCTATTGGGAGCTTTGGATACATCTCAGTGAACACCTGAGGCTTAAAACCCTCCTGATAGAGCGCAGAAGACTCCCGAAAGCCATATATAGGATTCAAATCCTGCCAGTGCCACTTACCTTGCTGCAGATCTTGGGCAAGTCACCTGCCTTGCATAGAGTCTTTCTTGCCTAATAAGGGGGTATGATAATCCCAGCTGATTGGGCTGGTAGAAAGAACACTGGACCATGGATTTGAAAGGAGTCATTAAATTGAAAACTCTAAGACAGTGATCTCCTGGCCAGGCGTGGTGGCTCATGCCTGTAATCCCAGCACTTTGGGAGGCCAAGGCGGGCAGGTAACCTGAGGTCAGGAATTCAAGACCAGCCTGACCAACATGGAGAAACCTCATCTCTACTAAAAATACAAAAATTAGCCAGGCATGGTGGCGCATGCCTGTAATCCCAGCTACTTAGGAGTCTGAGGCAGGAGAATCGCTTGAACCTGGGAGGTGGAGGTTGCTGTGAGCCGAGATCATGCCATTGCACTCCAACCTGGGCAACAAGAGTGAAACTGTCTCAAAAAAAACAAAAAACAAAAAACAAAAAAAAAAAACGATTTCAAAATATAACATAACATCCTCATTGGCTCTCTCCTTTCATTCACCGGTGTCAGCTATTGGAAAATTTTAGTTTCTGAGCACATGATTTTATACGACCTCGTGGAACAGGGAGGCAGACAAGGTGTGGGGTTGATCTAATGACACCTGTTTTTTTTCCAGAGCCAATTTCTAATTAATTCCCACGGAATGTTTCCACTGGAAACAAACTAATCTGGAGACAGAAGCAATTCCAACAACCAAGATATATAATTGAGATAATCGCTGTGCACAAATGACATCTGTGAACAGCAGATGCTAACACCTGGCTCCAAGGAGAAAGTGGGAGATGGCGTCTGCTACAGGGCAGCGGTTGCTTTTTCTCTCCCCCTATTTGATTCATGCTTATGACCTTTGTCTCTTCCACAGAGGAAATACGTTATTTGCTTTCTGTTAAATAGAGAAGGATTTACACTGAACTCTTTAGTCGTTTACTTAATTCATGCCGGGGGCTGTATTCACCTCTTCCTGCTGAGAACAAAGCTGCCGCCAAGTCATTGTACCCTCTAAATGGCTCTGAAATGCATCCCCCCCATCTCTCTCTGCTTGTATTGCAGTCCACCTGAATATCTTGTACTTGGATTTCTCTCAAGTTGGCTGGCCTCCGGTCTTGTCTGAGTGATCTTTGTACGTCTGATCTTTGGAGAGAGAATTTTAAAATTTAAATGCAAAGTTGGTTCTTTGTATGTTCAAGATCCATGGGTAGTTTCTCATTGCCTTCAGCCTAAAGTCCAGGTTTCTTACCTTGACCTACAGGGATGCATATTTTGGCACCTACTGTCCTTTCACCCCTCACCCAAAGCTTAGAATGACTTTGTATCCTCTGCACCTGCCCTCACCCCTTCACCTTTGCCCAAGCAATGCCCTTGGCTGGGTTCTTGCTTCTTCCCCTGATCCCTCTTTGCCTGATGAGCATCTAAGCATTCTGTGAAGCTGACTTTGGGTGTCCTGTCTTGGAGCCCTCTCGGACCTCCATGGGCTGGGTGAGGGTGCCGCCTCTCTTTCCTCACAATCTGCCCCTAAGTTAGTACTTGTCACTCCCTGCAATTATCCCTTTGTTTCCATCATTTTCTTTCTAACCCCTTAAAGGCAGGGACTGGAATGAGTAAACATAGTAAGAGACTTAGCCAAAGTCACAAAGGATTCATAAAAATCCCAGCCGGGTTTGAACTGAGGGAATCCGACTCAAGCACCTGGGAATTTAACCGCTCCCCCAACACCACCAATGCCTCCTGTTGGTCTTCTGCTGTCTTGGGGCTATTATATCCTTTTTAAGGTTTTTTTTTTTTTTTTTTTAACGCAAGGTCTTGGTCTGTCACCCAGGCTGGAGTGCAGTGGTGCAATCGCAGTTTATTACAGCATCAACCTCAAGCGGAATACAGGCGTGCACCACCGCACCTGGCTAATTGTTCTGTATTTTTGTTAGAGACAAGGTTTCTCTATGTTGCCCAGGCTGGTCTCGAACTCCTGGGCTCAAGTGATCCACCTGCCTCGGCCTCCCAAAGTGCGGGGACTACAGGCCACATCTTCCCTGGACACCCTGAGTGCTCCTGTAGTTCCTTCCACTTGGGAATTCTGGCTCAGCTCCGGTGTTTACTCAGATGGGGCCACACAGCCTCGTGCGACTCATATACCATGAGCTGCCAGCGGTGGTTTGTTAGTAGCCTGAGGCTCTCTATTAGTGCCCTGAAGACTAATAACCCTGGATTCATGCTCAGTGCCCTTAATTGGGACATTTGTCACTGTGTGTCGTGCATGCTTCCATGAGACACTGGAAATAATTAATAAGCACTGGGAAGATGACCCTGATGGGAGTCTTTTGTGTGTGGGCACCTGGGGAACATTTTTCCCCAGCCAGGAACTATGGAACAGGTGGCTTCCTGCGATGTTTTATTTGAAGAGCCTTTTTAAAAAAGATTATGTTGGAGTGAATTGATTCAATATTAACATAACCTCCTGTTGGAGAAGATAAAGACAGAGTTGTAATTGGTTGAAAACATGGTTATCACGGGCCTATTCACCCCACAAATATTGACACATTCAATGCTATGATGAATGAAGTGGGAAGAGACCAGTTTCATTATAGGCAGGAAGGCAGGGATATCTCCCCGAAAGGACCTGTTACCGTTTAGTCATGGAGGGCCTGTCAAAGTCATGATAACTATTCTACAACAATGATATTGATGGGGAATATTGATTCTTTACACTCTGCCAGTCATGGTGCCAAATACATCAGCGTCATGACCTGATTGTATCCCCCAAACCCACTTGAGTGCAGTGAAATGAATTCTGCGACAGCAGGAGACTTTTCTGTTCTCAACCAGTGTGTGGGAGTGTGACTGTATACCGCAAGTGCTCAGTCAATGAGTGGGGAGAGACCGGGCAGGTGTTGGCTAGACTCCAGAGGAGACAACTAGTATTGTGCCCATTATGCCATTTCTTTTCTTTTCTTTTTTCTTTTTTTTTGAGTCAAAGTCTTGCTCTGTCACCGAGGCTAGAGTGGAGTGGCTCAATCATGGCTCACTGCAGCCTCGACCTTCCAGGCTCAGGCAATCCTCCCGCCTCAGCCTCCCAAGTAGCTGGCACTAGAGGCGTGTGCCACCATGCCCAGCTAAGTTTTTTTTTTTTTTTGGAGAAGTGAGGTTTCACCATCATGCCCAGCTAATTTTTGTTTGTTTTTGTGGAAATGAGGTTTCACCACGTTGCCCAGGCTGGTCTGAAACTCCTGGGATCAAGCGATCCTCCAGCCTCAACCTCCCAAAGTGCTGGGATTTCAGGCTTGAGCCAACATGCCCAGTCTATGCCCATTTTATATAGGAGGAGGCTCTGCATAGAGGAAAATCAGTCAAAGTCACAGAGATGGGTGGAACTGAGATTTAAAAAAATATATTTTGAAAGAATTTAAAACTTACAGAGAAGTTGCAAGAATAGTTCAAAGGGCTCATTTAAGTTTTTCACCCAGATTCACCAACTTTTAATATTTTTCCACATTTGCGATCTAGTTTTCTGTATAAATTATATTTTCTGAATTATCTGAAAGCAAGTTAAAGACATGGTACCCCTGTTTCCTAATCAAAATCACAAAATTTGCTATTGATAAAAATTCTTCCTTCCTTCCTTCCTTCTTTTCTTTTCTTTTCTTTTTTTTAGACAGTTTCACTCTTGTTGCCTAGGCTGGAGTGCAATGGTGCCATCTCGGCTCACTGCAACCTCTGCCTCCTGGGTTCAAGCGATTCCCCTGCCTCAGCCTCCCAAGTAGCTGGGATTACAGGCATGCACCACCATGCCCAGCTATTTTTTGTGTGTGTGTTTTTAATAGAGACAGGGTTTCTCCACGTTGGTCAGACTGGTCTCAAACTCCAGACCTCAGGTGATCTGCCTGCCTCAGCCTCCCAAAGTGCTGAGATTACAGGTGTGAGCCACCTGCCCAGCCTAAAAATATTTTCTAATCCAGGAGTTGGCAAACTAAGACCCAAAAACCAAGTCCAGCCAACTGCATATTTCTTTGTGGTTTTTTTTGTTGTTTTTTTTGGCATTTATTTTATTATAGCTAGTGAGCAAAGAATTTTTTTTGTTTTTAAATGGTTACATTTAAGGTGGTTCTATAAATGCCCACATATATACTTGATTTTGCCTCTTGACCTGCCAAGCCTAAAATAATTATTATCTGGCCCCTGATTTTGTCTGCTGTCTATTTAAATTTTGCCAATTAACCCCAATGTCCTTTTTAGCAATTTATCTCCCAATTTAGGATCCAACTTGGAATGTAAAACTGCTTCCATTATTTTCATGGTGTCATAGTTCCTCAGTCTGTCTTTTTTTATGATACTGACATTTTTGGAGAGCTCAGGCCAGTTGCATTGTAGAATGTTCCTCAATTTTGGGTGAACTGGAATTTGAATCCCTATTTTTTCCAATTTCAGAGTGATTTTTATTTATGCAGGTCTGAGATTTTTATTTATGCAGATCTGAGATTCCCAGGACACAGGACTCCCCATTTTAAAACCAGTAAGTCCCAGACCAAAAGGGATGAGCTTGTCATCCTAGCACCAGTGTCTCAAGCACTGAGTAATCCTGGGGAAGATAAAATCTCCTTACCTTGGCCACCCTCCACCTGGCCTTGCAGTAAGGCCAGTTCTCAAAAGGTGCCTGGTGGATTTAGCAGAAAGGGTGATGAACCAAATGCCAGTGTGAGAACCTGTCCCCTTCCAAACAGGCCTTTTGTCTTCTGTCTTCCCATGTTTCTCGTTAGAGAAATTCTCACCATCCACATGTGCTGGCCTTTTTTCCCTCTGTTTATGCATGTGAGCTGTATTGATATTTTTGCGTGTATTTTAGGTAATTAAAGTAATGGCAAAAAGTAACGGCATTAAATTAATGGCAAAAACCGCAGTTACTTTTGCACCAACCTAATAACTGGTTTATTGTTTTTGCTGTTGTATGCAACTACCACAATTTATCTTATCCATGTTACTGTTTATGGGTATGTAGGTTTTGTTATGAATAGAGCCACTGTGAACTTTTTTTTGTGCATTATTTTATGGGAGGGGAGCAAATGTATGCATTTCTGTAGGGTGCATAACTAGAAGTGTTATATCTCTGGGTCATAGTACACATGGTTTTTGGCTTTAGCAGATACTACAAAATAAATTTCCAAGGTACCTGTAGACATTTACACCCCCATCAGCAGAATATGAAAGCCCTACTGGCTTCCTGTTATGGCCTGCACTTGGTATTACTATCAATTGTTGGCGTTTTAGCCATTCTGAGGGAAGGGGAATATTTTTTATTCTATTTTGCACTTTTCTGATGTTCACCTTTTCAAAGTATATCATCCATTTAGATATTTATTTTTACCTGTCCAAGGTGTATGCTTATTTTTCTGTTGGTTTGTGTGTATTTTTCTTACTGATTTGTGGGATACTTTGGTAGAAGCTCTTTGCTACATATGTCTACTGCCATTATTTTCTCTCACTTTAGGGTTGACCATTACATTTTCTTGGTGTAATGTTGAGTCTTTTTATGAAAAGAAATTCTTGATTTTGAGGTAATCTAATGGGTCAATCTTAAATATCTTGGAATCCAAATTTTAAATCAGTTGGTCAGGCAGAGGGTGTTCGGGTTGGCTGGATATTCTGGTGAGGTGGGAGTGGTGCAGGATGATGGAAAGTCTACCTCCGTGGCCAAGACTCTGTGAAACTCCCAAATTTGAGACAGGTCTCTGTTAATTTAGAAAGTTTATTTCGCCAAGGTTGAATATGCGGGCCTGTGACACAGCCTCAGGGAGTCCTGACGAAGTGCCCAAGGTGGTCGGGGCACAGCTTGGTTTTATACATTTTAGGGAGACTTGAGACATCAATCAATATGTGTAAGAAGTACAATGGTTTCATCCAGAAAGGCGGGGACAACTCGAAGCAGGGAGGGGGTTTCCAGGTCACAGGTAGGTAAGAGACAAATGATTACATTCTTTTTTTTTTTTTTTTTAATTATACTTTAAGTTCTAGGGTACATGTGCATAACGTGCAGGTTTGTTACATATGTATACTTGTGCCATGTTGGTGTGCTGCAGCCATCAACTCGTCAGCACCCATCAACTCGTCATTTACATCAGGTATAACTCCCAATGCCATCCCACCCCCCCACCCCCCACCCCCGTGGTAGGCCCCGGTGTGTGATGTTCCCCTTCCCGAGTCCAAGTGATCTCATTGTTCAGTTCCCACCTATGAGTGATTTTGAGTTTCTGATAAGCCTTTCCAAAGGAGGCAGTCAGAATACGCATCTATCTCAGTGAGCTGAGGGATGACTTTGAATAGAATGAGGGCAGATTTGCCCTGAGCAGTTCCCACCTTGAATTTTCCCTTTAGCTTAGTGACTGGGGGTCTCAAGATATTTAACTTTCCCTACTCATGGTTCTGTCCCTCAGTGCCCAATCAGTTTCTGCTGGGATTTGAATTACACTGGTGGTTTCCAAGCTCATGTGGGTGTGTGCACACACACACGGTGTGTGTTTTCTTTTTAGCAAAATAATCCACTTATTAAAGAGAAATCTCATTAAAATGCCCTCTGCCCTGACCATTAATAGTGTAACTGAAAATTGGGTTCATTGCTGGCCGCCTCATATAGAGTCCAATTAACACGGACCAGGCCTGGTACAAGAAAAGTGAGTTTATTTTTGAAGCTAGCTTGGGAGAAGGGCACAAAACATTATACTTTAAATGTGCCTCTTTACCTTTGGAGCAAAAAGCAGACACTTCCATAAGGTAACGGGGAGAGTGAGCAAGGGTAAGGAGGTCTCCCTGCTATCAGGTAGTTACCTGGTGGGCAGTTGAGTTGGCACTTTTCTGGGCAAGAGTAAGTTGTAAAAGTGGCCGAGTGGTCATGCCTTGGGCATACCCTCCTGAGGCAACCCCCTGGAGGGGGTTCTTTCCTGGGGACATGCTTCGATCTGCAAGTCAACTGTGCTCTGGAGGAGAAACTCATCTCGGAGCACACAGAGGAACTTGCTCTATAGGGAATGTTGGGTGAGGGGGAAGTGAGAGGTTATTTTGCATTTCAAAAAGGGCTAAGTAGGAGGTAGAGGGAAAGGGGAAAGAAAAGAGAAAAAAAAAACCCAGTGTCTTAGAAAAAAGGGGGTACTTGGTTGTAATTGGGCTTCCCTTGTTTCTCCCAGAGTACCCTCCTTCTGGCTTTGAAGAAAGGGACCAGCTCGGGTATGTGGGGTCTGGTGAATAAGGCTGTGGTCACCCTCCCTGTCCAGGTCATTTCCTCCTACAGAGGGGAATCCTGCCCACATGTCCCACCCCTTGTCCTTCCTGTGGACACTGTGGGTATCTGGGTTAGAGACCTATGCACGGAGGATGGGGGAGCACTCCTGGTGGTGGGCTTCTTCCCGGGGGTGCATGCCGTGCCAGGCTACAGAGTCAGGCAGCCCTGGCTCACCCTGCAGGTTCACTGATGCGGCTGAGCTCACGTGTCTGCCACAGTCTCTCAGTACACCATGTGGGTCGAGTTCATACTATGTCAGGACCCAGAGTTGAACAAGAGCCAGGTGGCCCTCCAGGAGCCTAGTGTCCAGTGGGGAGACAGACGTGGAGGCACAAGACATGGTGCTGTTTAGGGGAGCAAAGGGGTGCTGGAATATAATAAAAGAGGGATGTGAATGAGACGGGGCTCAGGGAGGGCCTTTTTTGGATGTTTTATCCTGCTCTTCTATTTTTCTTTCTCTCTTTGGAGCATCAGTGTGATCTAGATTCATCATCACCAGAGAGGACGTCAGGATAGAAGCTTTTGAAGTCTGTTCAGTGGTGGAGGATTCAAGTAGTCTTTAGATCCTAAAATACAAAAAATTAGGAGGACTCTTGAACCCTCAAAGAAATAGACTTAAGACAAGTGAAAAGAGGCCTGCTTTGCTCAGCAGGTGGTGAGCATATTCCACAGGGCTCACAGGAAAAAGCTGTGGACTTAAAAGAGACCTCAGTTCAGATTCTACCTCCTTCACTATTAGCTGTGTGACATTGACGAGTTAACTAACCTGTCTGTGCCTCAGTTTCCTCATGTGAAACTGAAAACAGCTACTTCCTAGAAATGTTACTTGTTATAAATCAACACGTCTTAATCAGCTCAGGCTGCCATAACAAACTACCGTAAACTAGGTAGCTTCAGCAACAGACATTTATTTCTTATAATTCTGGAGGCTGGAAGTCTGAGATCAGGGTACCAGCATGCCTGGGTTCTGTTGTGGGCTCTGTTCCTGGCCTACACACAGACAAATGCCTTCTCTCTGTGTCCTCACATGGTGGAGAGAGTGGAAGAAACTTTCTGGTGTTTCTTCTTCTAAGGGCACGAATCTCATCATGGGGGCCCCACCCTCATTACCGAATCTAAACTTTATTACCTCCTCAAAGCCTCATCTCCTAATACCATCACATTAGGGGGTGGTTTCAACATATACGTTTCTAGGGGATGGAATTCTGTCTCTGGCAACATGGTAAATGTCATGCGCGTCCGTGTGAAGAGACCACCAAACAGGCTTTGTGTGAGCAACGTGGCTGTTTATTTCACCTGGGTACAGGCGGGCTGAGTCCGAAAAGAGAGTCAGCGAAGGGAGACAAGGGTGGAGCCGTTTTATAGGATTTGGGTAGGTAAAGGAAAATTACAGTCAAAGGGGGGTTGTTCTCTGGCGGGCAGGAGTGGGGGTTACAAGGTGCTCAGTGGGGGAGCTTTTTGAGCCAGGATGAGTCAGGAAAAGGAACTTCACAAGATAATATCATGGCTTAAGGCAAGGACCGACCATTTTCACTTCTTTTGTGGTGGAATGTCATCAGTTAAGGCGAGGCAGGGCATTTGCACTTCTTTTGTGATTCTTCAGTTACTTCAGGCCATCTGGGCGTATATGTGTAAGTCATAGGGGATGTGATGGCTTGACATGGGCTCAGAGGCCTGACACTGACCTCAGGTGATCCGCCTGCCTCGGTCTTCCAAAGTGCTGGGATTATATGTGTGAGCTACTGCGCAAGGCTGACATTCTTAATATGTTTGCATTTGACAATTTTGTTTGATGTGAGGACTGTCTCTAGTTTGAACTGTGGGTGATTCCCTTCAGGGAAAGCCTTAATGTTGAAGGTTGGTTCTTCCAAGTACCCTGACAGGATGTCAAGGCCTGGGGTATGTTGAGATTAGCCTTCCAAAGACACCATTTCTTAACTAGAATGCTTTCCCTGTGGTGTTTGTGATGCAGTATTTTAAAATCCCTTCAGTTGTTCAACTAGACTCAGAAATCCAGGTTCTAACCACTCTGCCCAAAGACTGGAAGTTTTCCTCTCCACACCTTATTCTCTATGTCTAGTCAACTCATCTAATAGCTTAACAAATCCTAGCAATACATTTTACCCAGGTATTTAAAGCAGGCAGATGGCTTCGCGTAGAGAAGTAATGCTATTCATCAGTTTGTAGTTGATGTATATGTGATAGGAATCTCAATTGGCCTCACACTGAATGAAACAGAGATGGGTGAGGGGAGAGAATGCCTAGATTTAGCTCAAGAACAGAGACTTGTATGTAGAGGGGTCTTTGGGGTGGCCCAGGAAGGGCATGGGTTTGGAGTCTTAACCACTAGCACACGAGTCTGACCTTGGGCAAATCACTTTTCCCTGGGCTGCAGTTTTCTCATTTGTGAAATGATGAGGGCTGGCTGCTTCCTTATAGGGCTGTTGTAGGCTATAGTGATAATGAATTATCAAGCGGCCACGCAGTGCCTAATGTAGTGAGTGTTGAAGAAATCTCCTTCCTTTCTTTCCCCGTCATTGAGTAATTAGGAAAGAAAAATATTGAGCCCACTAAGGGTGAGGATCCATACACAGAACAGGTAAACAGTAAATAATTGTTACTCTATCACAGGGTTTTGGATGGAATCACTTTGATCCAACTTTTTTGGTAGATTAGCATCAATTAACACTATGGCAGTGTTTGGTTTTGCTTTTTTAAGAGATGGGGTTGCCTGAGCTGGAGTGCAGTGGTGTGATCATAGCTCACTGCAGCCTTGCACTCCTAGGCTCAAGGAATCTTCTTATCTCACCCTCCTGGGTAGCTGGGACTACAAGTGCTCCACTATGCCCAGCTAATTTTTTTACCCTTTATAGAGATGAGGTCTAGCTATGGTGTCTAGGCTGGTCTGAAACTCCTGGCCTCAAGTAATACACCCACCTCGGCCTCCTAATGTGCTAGGATTACAGGCATAAGCCACCATGCCTGACAGATAGCAATGTTTTTTGAGTATTTACTCTGTGGCCAACATCATGTATGCATTACCTCCTTTAACTCACTCACTCATTCGTATCTGGGTTTTGGGTGGTAACCCAGTTCAAATTGGCTTGCATAGAAAAAGGGAAGTTATTGGCTAAAATATCTGAAAAGTTCTGAGGCTAGGACTGCCCTCAGGTTTGGCTAGATCTAGGTACCCCAATTATGTCATCAAGATGATGTGTCTTGCCACCCATTTCACCTCAATGTCAGCTTATATCTTACGCCTGTTCTGTCTTGTATTCTTAGGCAGACTCTTCCATCTTGCCCAGACTTTCCAAGCTTTTATCCTGCTTCAGAAAGAGTGAACTTTATTTTCATAGTCTCAGCAAAAATCTTGGTGTCAACCGTGTTATTATTACAGAACCAACCCAATCACTATGGCCAACAGGAGGTGATGCTCTGATTGTATAGGCTGGGTCATGTGCCCCTGTCTGAGCTTGGGGAGCAGGATCTGCACCATCAAAGCACATGGATGTTTGGAGGTAGACATTTATCACAGGGGAGATGGGGTCCTTCTCTCAAAAGAATGGGGAGTAGATGCTGGGCATGTACCATACCACATTTTCCATACAGAGCGTCTGTAGTGGGCACTATTGTTTCTGAGGGAGTGCAAGGTAGTGGCTTAGAGTGGAAACTTGGTGACCAGACTACCTGTGTTCATAATCCAGCTCTGCTATTCAGTACTTGAATGACCATCACTAAGTCACTCAACCTCTCTATTCCTCAGTTTCCTCAACTATAACAACAGGAATGGTGGTTGACCCTACCTCAGAGTGCTATTCTGAAAGTTAGATGAATTAATACATGAAAAGTGTTCAGAGCAGTGCCCGGCACAGAGTAACAGCTCATCCTCATAACCTTCGTGCATGGCATCCCCTAGGCTTGTACAGTGCACAACTGATACAGCTGTACTCAGCAGTCCTACTCGATCAGTGCAAATCACTTTGTCCCCCATTTTTTGGATGCTGATATGGCTTGGCTATGTTCCCACACAAATCTCATCTTGAATCAAAAGTAGCTCCCATAATTCCCATGTGTCATGGGAGGGAACTGCTGTGAGGTGTTTGAATCATGGGGAGTGGGTCTTTCTCATGCTGGTCTTGTGACAGTGAATAAGTCTCAGGAGATCTGATGATTTTTTAAAAGGGAGTTTCCCTGCACATGCCCTCTTGCTTGCAGCCGTGTAAGACATCCCTTTGCTTCTCCTTTGCCTTCTGCCATATTGTGAGGCCTCCCCAGCCATGTGGAACTGTGAGTCCAGTGCACCTCTTTCCTTTATAAATTATTCAGTCTCAGATATGTCTTTATTAGTAGAGTGAGAACAGACCAATATGGATGGGAAAAATCAAAGTTCAGAAACCTGCCCAAGGTCACAGGCTTATAGACAGAGGTACTGGGACTGAAATCCAATTCTGCCTGACCTTTGGGTCTGCTCCTAACCACCACATGATACTGTATGATGTTAAACATCCCCCTGGTGGTAGAGAACATAGAGAGAATGCAACCTCTCCTTCCCTCCTGTTCTTTGACCCTAGATGGTGCTCATCTCATCTTACCCCTGTGAACTCCAGGCTTCCAGGACCCACAATTGCAGAAGAGTCAGGGCCTCACCAAATATCCCCAGACCAAAGCTTAGCAGCACTTAATTTATGCATAAGATCTGGAAGTATGTTTCCCTCTATAAGTACAGTGTGGGGAGGACTGGAAATGAACATTTTTGCCATTTACTAGAAGAAGGATCCAATCCCAAGGGAATAGTAGGCAATGAAGCCCTCCATAGATGCCTACCTTGAACAGATCTGGGGAAGCCGGGCTGATTTAATTAGAGAACAATGGAATGACTTAGTATGTGCTGGAGGAAGATGCTTTTTCTAGCGATTGAAAGTGTTTTGGTGCTTTGTACCCACATACTCTTGCCATTGTTCTATTGATTTTACAAAAAAGTAAAAATTGGAAGAGAAACAAAAATCGAATGAACTTAAACTAAAATCAAATCAGTTGTGTTGTTGAGGGTCTATTGGGGTCCAGCCCACACTAGGTCGGGAGAGAGATGGAAATTGCGGGGCCTTCATCTCACCCTAAACCTTTCCACCACTGAAAGGCCTGGTCCATGGGGACGTGATGGTTACTCGGAGTCAAAAGATGGGAAGTGTCAGCTGTCACCTCAGGTCCTCATTGTCACACTGGCCACAAGGGTTGGAGAGTGAACGTCAATAATTCTTCCCCATCGCCTGTCAGCCCAGCCACCTTTACTCCCCACTGCTCTCTGACGGCTCTGCCCAGAGCTCCTCAGGGGAAGGCATTTTCAAAGGCGTGTCTGGCCAGTGTCGTACCGCTGAAGGATCTGATCTCCGTCCTAACATGACTTGCCACCGACTTCATAAAAACATCAGTCAAACAGCCTCCGTATGAAAATAATGTGCAGTGAATTCTTCTTATGCTGGGTCATCCATAATAGAAAACCAGCCAGAGGTGGCCCCGTATTTCTTTCTGCTCCCTAAAATGTAATAAATTGAATCTTTTAAAGCTCATCATGAAGACAGCTTGTCAGCAGCGGCCCAGGACCTGCCCTGTGGAGGTGCTGGGCTGGGAGATTCCTGGTCTGGCCCATCCAGATCCTATTAAAATCTAGACCTGCTTGACTTGTGTGCCTCTGGGTCACTGACCTCCCTCTACCCATCCCAGTGGGACAGGAAGGCCAAAATTCCTCCTTAAGATGGTCAGTGCCAAGGCCGTGCTTATCCTGACTGTGTAAACTTGGCCCCTTCTTTTGGCTTCTGCTTCATTTTCTTTCTAAAATGGAGTTTAAAATTCCCCCTTCTGAAAGGAGCCCACAGTGACCATCGTTAACCGTTTTGTAATGTTTTCTCACTGCCAGATGCTGTGTAAGCACTTTACATGTTTTCACCCATGTATCCTGCAGGCATTCCATGATGGAACCATTCCCATTTTACAGAGAAGGAAACTGAGGCATAGGAAGATGGTGTTGCTGGGAGAAGCAGACTCCCACGGGTCTGGCTCCAGTGCCCCAGCTCTGAACCACACATACAATGCAATCTGGCCCTGAGTGTTGGTAACGTTGGTTTCCTTCCTCTGTCCTTCGGAATGAATGTGTTAATCCCTGGCAGGTTCCAGGAATGATGCATATTTCCACCACATTTGCTCAAACTCTGTGTTCTGTCATTTTACAGACTCCCAACCTAGTCCAGGCTCTCCTGATGCTGCTGCCTAAGAGGTTTCTGTTACAGCACAAAACCATTGAGCTGTTTTCTCTGCAGCAGAGCTCTCTCTCTATTTGGATCCATTCTATTTGTGTGGTCAGACCTTCCAGTGAGTGGCTTTCTATGAGGGGTGGTGAAGCTCAGTGGTTAAGAGCTTGGCCTCTGGTGTTGGAGCAAGCAGGCTGTCCACAGACCAGCTCTGTGATGGTGAACAAGTCACTTCCCCTCTGTGTGTCTCAGAGTCTGCCTTTATCAAAAGGTCCTAATGGTGGCACCTTTCTCCTAGAGGTGCTGTGGGGATTTCATGAAGCAAGGCAGAGAAAGCACAGTGCCGTGAACATGGTCCCCAAGCAACAGTGGCAGGTGGGGCGGCTAATGCCAAAACCATCAAGGCCGAGATAATCCTATCTCCAGCCCAGTATGAGCTAAGAAGGCCAGCAGCTGTCTCCATTGACTGCTGTCTGTGTTCATCTCTGTCTGGGGATAAGTCATCCCTCTCTCTGCTTGCTCCAAGGAAAGAAGGGAAAGGAAAGAGTGAAAGGAGCTGGGCACATTCCTCAGCCCCCGGGCTCGAAACTCCCTGAGCCTAGTACAAACACATCCCATCCTCCCATCCCACCACATACTGCCATATATCTCTCAAACTCCCTGAGCCCAGTACAAACACCACCTGGAAAGTCTCCGATAAGGAGACAGCCGTTCAAGGTTACTGAAAGCGCGGGAGCCAAAAGAATTTCTTTGTTCCCCTGCAACTTTCGGGCTATAAAAAGCAAACGCTCGCATTGATCGGGGCCCTCTTGTATACTGTGTAAAGGAGGGACCAGGTTCGAACTTGTAGTAAAGATCCTTGCCGCTTGGCTTTGACTCTGGACTCTGGTGGTCTTCTTTGGGGAACAGACAGTCTGGGCATAACAAGAGCATTTCTGGATCATGCACCATTATGCCATCTATAAAATGGGGATAAAAATAGAGCCTGCTTTCTCCGGGGGCTCTGAGGACCGGCGGGATCATGCTGCCGAAACCCTCTGCTGAAGTAGGGGCTGGGCAGATGGGAACTGTGTCATCGTGTTCTGCTTTGCCCTGTTGCTTTATTTACAATGACTCTCTCTTGCCTCCTGGCTCCCAGCCCGGCTCCTTGGCCTGGCAGAGGGGCCCTGCGTGAGGCCTCCTCTTCCACCATTAGTTATCTGACATCATCTCCCTTGATGGCCCATCTGCTCCCGCCGCCCAGACCTTTTGTTCTTTGCACACTGCGCTGTGCCGATTCTTCCATTTCTCTCCACTTCCACCCCTTCCGCCCCAGCTGGAGCACCTCCACTGCCTCCTTCCTGCAGGACCATGGCGGCCGTCTCACTGTCTATCCTATTTCCAATCTGGTCCCACCCTCCCCACAGCAGCCAGAGGGAGATTAGGCCACCTACCTCCTTAGAAACCATCCATGGCTTCCTGGCAGACTGAAATAAAATCTAAGCTTTGCAGCCCAGCTCACAAGCCTCAGTGATGTGACCCCTGTGCACATCTTCAGCATCTCCCCCTCCTCTCCTTCTCTGTACAGCTGCCTGGCCGCACTGGTGAGCTTTCTGTTCCTCAGCACCACCGTTAGTTCCTGTCTCTGCCTCAGGGCCTTTGTACTTGCTATTGCTGCTGCCCAGTGCACTCTGCACATGGCCATCTGCTTTGCATCTTGTTTTGTTTTTTTGTTTTTTTTTTGAGACAGAGTTTCAGTCTTGTTACCCAGGCTGGAATGCAATGGTGCGATCTCGGCTCACTGCAACCTCCGCCTCCTGGGTTCAAACAATTCTCCTGCCTCAGCCTCCCAAGTAGCTGGGATTACAGGCATGTACCACCATACCCGGTTAATTTTTTTGTATTTTTAATAGAGATGGGGTTTCATTCACCATGTTGGTCAGGCTGGTCTTGAACTCCTGACCTCAGTTGATCCGCCCTCTCGACCTCCCACAGTGCTGGGATTACAGGCATGAGCCACTGCGACCGGCCCTTCCTTTGCATCTTTTAGGTCTTAGCTTAAATGCTTCTCCTTCGTAAGTCCTCTGACTTCTGCTTAAAAGAGGGTCTGGCTTTGCCCTGCCTGCCTTCAGGGGAGCCCTATCACCCACCTCCTAGCCATGGCAGAGGCACTTGAGTCACCTGCTGGAAAATAAGACCAGGCCTGACATCTCACTTCCTCTGTCCATTATGCTCTAACAAGGCCAATTACCTTCCCTTGCTCTACATCCATTTTCTCAGTGTGTCTCAATCCCTCCCATTTGCCGAGTGAAATGGACCCCCAGCCCTCTTTTGCTGGGCCCAACTGCAGGAATATATTGTTCTCAGGGGCTGGAAAAGGGGGTTTTGTGAGTTATGGCCCATCCCTCTCTGAGCCCCGAATGTTGACCTTAGGTGATTTCTAAGAGTGTTTTCTGTTCAGAGATACAGAAAAGGGGGATAAGAGGGCCGACGGGACTTATTGTAGACCTCCTAAATGTTCAGCACTCTGAATGTGCAGGCATCCTGCTGTGAGCTGAACATGATAAATGACATGAGTTAGGCCGGGCGTGGTGACTCACACCTGTAATCCCAGCACTTTGGGAGGCTGAGGCAGGCAGATCACAAAGTCAGGAGTTCAAGACCAGCCTGGCCAATATGGTGAAACCCTGTCTCTACTAAAAAACACAAAAATGAGCCATGCATCGTGGCGGGCGTCTCTAGTCCCAGCTACTCCAGAGGCTAAGGCAGGAGAATCACTGGAACCCGGGAGGTGGAGGTTGCAGTGAGCCGAGATCGCACCACTGAACTCCAGCCTGGGCGACAGAGCAAGACTCTGTCTCAAAAAAAAAAAAAGGCTGAGTTTGAGTTCAGAAGAGGCAGCTGCCAGTTGCAGAATGGATTTAGGGTATGTTCATGAATATGGCTTTCTCCAGTGGGGCATGTCAGTCACCTGGGGCCATGTACATAAGTAATTGGATGAATCTTGATGACTCCACTTTGCTAGGATAGGAGGCCTACTGTGTGCAGGTGGGAGGAAAAGTGAGAAAGAAAAGTGTGAGAGAGAGCTTTATCTAAGTCGGTGGCTGTCAGCCTTCTAGTGAAAGCTGTGAACCCAGGAAAATGCTAAATGCTCACATGCAGAATATTTTGCATACCATTTTAAAGGGGGTCTGTGGACCCACTTTTAACCCTGAACCCTGGTTAAGAAACTTCCACTTGGCTGGTTCCCATAGGCCTTCAAACCACCTCCTCTAGGAAGCCTCCCTTGATTCCCATCCTGCGTTTCCACTGTGCCGGTGTCCCCCGCTTCCCTCTACTGCACAAAGAGGTTGTCAGCAGTTCTTGCCTGTCTCCCACTGAGAGGGCAGGGGCCGGCTTGATTGTTCCCTGTATGTCCAGTGCTTGACACTGAGTGGGCGTCAGCAAGGATTTGCTGAATGGGACTGAGGAATAGCTCCTGGCGATGCACCAGGGGTGATGTTGTGAGTGGGCTCAGAACCTGGCTGCTTCAAATGCAAATTTATTTGCTTTCCCCCAGGTGTGGGTTGATGAATAGTTGTGAAGACATGAGGGTCGCCTGTAAATTAATCCCCTGCCTGGAAGGGGCTGGGCTGAGCTAGAGGGGAAGGACATTCAAGGAGGCAGCCTCATGAGGAGGCCTCTCCTCTCCCCTCATCTCCCCTCCCCTACCCTCACCTCCCCTCCCCTCTGCTTTCCCTTGCCCTCCCCTCCCCTTCCCCTTCTCCCTCCCCTCCCCCCTCACCTCTCACCTCCCCTCTCCTCCCCACCTCCCTTCCCCTCATCTCTTACCTTCTCATGTTCTTTTCTTCTCTTCTCCACCTCTTGCCTGGTCCAGCTGGAGCAGAGTGAAGCCAAGTGTGAGGAGGCCTTGAAGACCCAGAAGGTGCTCACGGCGGACCTGGAGAGTATGCACAGCGAGCTAGAGAACATGACACGGAACAAGAGCCTGGTACCTGTCCCTTCCTGCAGCTGCAGGGACCTGGGCCACCATAGGCCTCTGGGAGCCAGTGTGGGCCTAGTGTGCGCTCAGCACTATAGGAAGTACAAGGACATTTGTTGTAAACCTACCGGGTAGCACCTTGGAGGCACAGACATCCATTGTAGGCCTCTTGTGTGCTCAGCTCTGTGACAGGGACAGGGGGACTTATTGTAGACCTACTAGGTGCTCAGCGTTCTGAATGTGCAGGCATCCTACTGTAAGCTGAGCATTATAAAGATATGAGGCATTGATGAGGCTCAACTGTGTGCTCCCATCTGCCATGATAAGCAAGGAAGTCTGTTTGGACAGAATGGGTGCTCAGTGCTGTGAATGTGCATCTGATGTGAGCTTGCTATTTGCTCAGTACCCAGTGTGGGAACACAGGTGTATACTGTGTGCCCACCCTGCTCGCCACTCTAAGCGGTTCTCAGATATCTGCTGTGGTCCTACTGTGTGCTCACCATCATGAGCTGGAACTTGGTCCTTATTGTGGGGCTACAGCATGTCCCCTCTAGTAAGTGGAGACAAGGGCATCTCTTGGCCCACTTAGGCTCATTACCAGGCGAAGATTTCAGCCATTTATTATAGAACTACCCGTGCTCACCCCTGAATGGGGACACATGGACATATATTGTCGATTTATTATTTTGGTGAAAATTGGATGTAGGTTTCCAAGTCCCTTGTCTGGGTGTACGGGGTTGGCTTAGATTTATACTCAATGTATAAAACCCTAAAGTTTAGGTATAGAGTTTTATAGGCAAATGCTTATCTCAAGACCTCTGTGGGCCTTTTTATCCCTTATTTTGTTGGAACTTGCCTACAAGCATTCAGACACACACATACACGTACATGTGCACATGTGTATACACAGGAATGAATGTACATATTCATATGCGATCACCAGGCACACATACAAAATAAATGCCCTCCTTATAGGTAACCTATGCCTCCAAGTTTATTCATCCATCTAATACATATTTATTGAGCACCTGTTATAGGACAGGCCTGGTGCTGGCTGCTGAGGTTATATCTGTGAACAGAACAAAGTCCCTGTTCTCAGGGAGAGTGCCGGGGTTTGCATTTTCATATATGTACTATGCCTATTTAAAATGTGCACACATAGGTTCCCAAGTGGGACTGCACAGACATAAATTCATACACACATATACCCTGAATTCATAGTCACATGCAATACCTAGTATACACACACACAAACACCCCCAAGCTGTTACACCTACCACATGCATTGGTAACCACAGCCACTCTTAAACATCGATGGTCACTCACCTCACACACCCATAGGCAAGCCCCTCTTTACTCTTCCTCTGGACCCTGCTGCCCATCCCTCACCCTCCCACCTTGCCTTGACCACTGACCTGCCTCTCCCAGGTGGATGAGCAGCTGTACAGGCTGCAGTTTGAAAAGACGGACCTCCTGAAGCGCATTGATGAGGACCAGGATGACCTGAATGAGCTGATGCAGAAGCACAAGGACCTCATTGCTCAGGTAGTGAATGGGACCTTGGTGGAAGAAGCTCAGGGACTTGGGGTGGGGTGAATGGGGAATGTTGAGAAGGTGATATGATTGGACTGCTCCCTCATCTTAACATCTTGGAGGGATAAGTGCACAGAGATAGATAGGAATTGTACATTTCCTGTGGTCCTAATGGAGGACAATGTCACCTTTAGATGGTGTGTGCATCTCTGGAGGACATGTCCACCAAGAAAGATTTGGATTTATCCATGCCTCTATCTGCCCATCCACCCACCCATCGACCATTAATCTACTCATCAATTCACCCATTCACTTTCCATCCATCTACTCATTCACCCACTCCCCTATCCATCTGTCCATCATCCATCCATCCATCCATCCATCCGTCCATCCATCCATCCATCCATCCATCCATCCATCCATCCATCCAATCATCCACCCATCCAATCATTCACCCATCCACCCAACCACCCATCCGTCTGTCCATCCAGCCATTTATCCATCTATCCATTCATCCATCCATCTTTCCATTCATTTATCCATTAATCCATCCTACCACCCACGTACCCATTTATTCACCTATCCAACCACCATTTTCTTTTCTTTTCTCTCTCTTTCTTTTCTTTCCTTTCCTTTCTTTTCTTGCTTTTCTTTTTCCTTCCTTCCTTCCCTTCCTTCCCTCCCTTCCCTCCCTTCCTTTCCTTCTCTCCTTTCCCTCCCTCCCTCCCTCCCTCCCTCCCTTCTTCCTTCCTTCCTTCCTTCCTTCCTTCCTTCCTTCCTTCCTTCCTTCCTTCCTTCCTTCCCTTTCTCTTTTTTCTTTCTTCTTTCCCCCTCTTGCTTTCTTTCTTTATTCCTATCTTTATATCTATTTATTCAATATTTACTGAATCCTTGCCATGTGTTAAACACTGTGAAAAATGCTAAGTATATTGTGGTGATCAAAAGCACATCCCATTCCCACCTTCATGTACCTCACAGTTTAGTGGACTGGGAAGACCTTATCATATGGTCACCCAGAGCAGAGGGGAGACTTGCAAACTGAACCAAGAGTCCAGAAAGAAAATGAACACAATTCTGCAAATCGTGACCTAGGTTGGGAGTCAGGAAAGGCTTCCCAGAGCAGGTGTCATTTGGATGGAGATCTGAACAAAGAGCAAGAGTTGCTTAGATTGGAGTGGGACACTGGGGATTGGGGGTGCCTTCCAAGCAGAGGAAATAGAACATACAAAGGGCCTGTGATAGTGCATTGGAGAGACTGAAAGGAGGCCAGTGAGGACAATGTGGCACAAGACAGGCTCAGTGAAAGAAGAGAATCAGATCAGGGTCTTAGAGGCTGTTATGAGGTTGGGTTTTATTTTATGGTTGAAGGGAATCAATTGGCAAGCTTTTCAGGGGCAAGAGCAGTTGGAGAGGACCAGCCAGCATGCCGCCCCAGACTGTCAGCTCCATAAAGGCAGGACCCTCCTCTGCCTTGTCCAGTGCTGTATTCGGAGCCAAGGAGAGCGTCTGGCCTGGAGGTGCTCAGTGAATCACCGTTGAATAAATGAAAGCTGAACGTGTCCAGGGGAAGGACAACTCCAGCCTGGTAGATGGAGTTAAGATGAGGAGGAGTGGATGGACGCTCTTGGGAGATGATCAGGAGACATGAGGGCAGCATGGGTGGAACAGAAGCTTTGGGGTGAAGCTGAGGGATGTGATGTGGAATCCCCAGTGGATCTCCACATAATGACTGCATAAGGGGAAGAACAGCTCCCTCCAAGAGCAATGTCTTCCTTGCAATACCCCTTCCAGAGGAGATCCAGGGGGAAATACCTGCTGCGCTCTAAATGCATCTGACAGAGGTGGGATCTGAAGGGGTTTCTGCTGGACAAAGAATAATAATAGCAAAATAATTGGTGATATCATCCACATGGTAACAACCACAAAATAGTCTATGCCACTGTCTACACTTGCGAATCACCCATATTTTTGCCCCAAAGAGAGGTTTATCTGTTAAGTTACGAAGGCACTATATACCTATGCCCATAATAAATAATTTAAATAATAAAGACACAAGAAATAGAAAGTAAAGAGGTGCTTCTACCCTCTAGAATTCCTCTCTTCAGAGGTAATGAGGCTCAGCAGTTGGCTCCATTTAAAAAACCTTTACTCTCCACTGCTTCATTTTTTTTTTTTTTTTTTTTGAGACAGAGTCTCGCTATGTCGCCCAGGGTGGAGTGCAGTGGCCGGATCTCAGCTCACTGCAAGCTCCGCCTCCCGGGTTTTTACGCCATTCTCCTGCCTCAGCCTCCCGAGTAGCCGGGACTACAGGCGCCCACCACCTCGCCCGGCTAGTTTTTTGTATTTTTTAGTAGAGACGGGGTTTCACCGTGTTAGCCAGGATGGTCTCAAACTCCTGACCTCGTGATCCGCCCGTCTCGGCCTCCCAAAGTGCTGGGATTACAGGCTTGAGCCACCGTGCCCGGCCCACTGCTTCATTTAGTCTCTGAACAAACCCAATACAGAAAAGCCCAGCAGAGGCTATGGGTCCATTTTATGGATGCAGAGATTGAGGTGCAGATCTGTAGATTGCTAAGACCAGGGTCCAGGTCTAGAACCTCACTTACCTGACCCGCCGAGTAGCTCTCATCCCTTGGAATCTGGTCCTAGTGCCATGGCCAGCCCACTTCTGTCTGGATTCTCAGGCGTGTATAATAAAATGCTGGACAGTTGACCAAATCCAGAGGCTTATATAATTGGAGTGACTCAGCGAACATTGAAATGAAAGATGGTGAGGAGGATGTGAGAGGTAATTTTTGGGAGACAGCTATTATCATAGAAGCTAAGAGATGTAGACATCTGTGGGTGGGGAAAGTAGGGATTTTCAGG
This sequence comes from Macaca mulatta, assembly GCF_049350105.2. Lineage (NCBI taxonomy): Eukaryota > Metazoa > Chordata > Mammalia > Primates > Cercopithecidae > Macaca > Macaca mulatta. The sequence continues at coordinate 25,621,052 of NC_133415.1, read as the reverse complement.
GGTGGTTTCCCAGCAAGGCTTGTGGTCTCAGGGTGATATATATACATTTTTTTTTTGTCTCACCAGTCTGCTGCTGACATTGGGCAGATCCAAGAACTGCAGCTGCAGCTGGAGGAAGCCAAGAAGGAGAAGCACAAGCTTCAAGAACAAGTATGTGCTCAGAGCCATCCTATAGTTGTATTAGTCAGGGTTTTCTTAGAGGGACAGAACGAATAGGGGGTGTGTGTGTGTGTGTGTGTGTGTGTGTGTGTATATATGAGTTTATTGTTTGTTTGTTTGTTTGTTTACTTTTGAGACAGAGTCTCACTCTGTCGCCCAGGCTAGAGTGAAGTGGCGTGATCCCGGCTCACTGCAACCTCTGCCTGCCAGGTTCAAGCGATTCTCCCACCTCAGCCTCCCGAGTAGCTGGGATTACAGGTGCCTGCCACCACGCCTGGCTAATTTTTGTATTTTTAGTAGAGATGGGGTTCTGCCATGTTGGTCAGGCTGGTTTCTAACTCCTGACCTCAGGTGATCTGCCCTCCTCAGTCTCCCAAAGTGCTGGGATTATAGGTGTGAGCCACTGGGCCTGGCTGTGGAATATACTAAGTATTAATTTACACGATCACAAGGTTCCACAATGGGCCGTCTGCAAGCTGAGGAGCAAGGAGAGCCCGTCCGAGTCCCATAACTGAAGAACTTGGAGTCCGATGTTTGAAGGCAGGAAGCATCCAGCACGAGAGAAAGATGTAGGCTAGGAGGCTAAGGCCCATCTCCTGTTTCACATTTTTCTGCCTGCTTTATATTCACTAGAAGCTGATTAGATGGTGCCCACCAGATTAAGGGTGGATCTGCCTTCTCCACCCCACTGACTCAGATGTTAATCTGTTTTGGCAACAGCCTCACAGACACACCCAGGATCAATACTTTGTATCCTTCAACGGAATGAACTTGACACTCAGTATTAACCATCACAGGGATGAAGAGAGGGATTTTCCCTGGACACTTACTTACACTTTGGCTCCTGGAAACTGTTTCCTTCATTCTTTTATTCATCAATTCATTCAGATACTCACTCAATTCCAGTTGTGTGCCAGGCACATTGAGACCGCTCCCTAGAGAGACAGACACACGCACGCAGACTCACACTTATTTACTCTTGCCTGTTCTTGTGCTGGATCCAGGCATGCTCCATGCACTGAGACTCAGCCATGCAGTGCAGAATTTTCTCCCTCTGAGAAATGGCTCCAAGAACAAAGAGATGGTCTGTGCAAGACAGGATCATGATCCTCTGTGAAATCTTCCTTTGAAGTCATGGTCCCTCCAAATATCTCTGGGTTTCTGTCATTACCTAGAGGGTTGCTATTATCCATGAAAGTTTCAAAGCTCTTCTAGAAGCCTTGCATGTGCCTGCTTAAAGTGACTGCTGGAGTGACCAGGTCTCAAGCAATTTCCTATAGGTGCTGAGTACCAACACGCACAACAAATGGAATAGCAGCAGTGGCCATTTGCTAGCCGCTTAGTATGTGCCAGTCACTAATCTCCTCTAATCCTCCCAAGAAAAATGAAGAAACTGAGGCTCAAGGAAAGGAACTGACTTTCCCAGACTCACACACCAGGAAGAAACCTGGCTCTCAAACCCACCCGTGCTTTATCTTTTTGATGCCGTAGCTTCTTGCTCACAGACTAGCTTTGCTCCTTTATCAGAGCAGGAAAGGAGACAAGGGAAGCACCGATTAAAAGTCTTGTTTTCAATTCTGAAGACATAAGAAGCATCATCTCCCAGCACCTGAGACCCAGTATCAGGGTCTGGTGTGAGGGTCCAGTGAGGGTCCCAAGATTGAGGCCCAGCAATTCTTGCTTGTACAGACATTTAACATGCAGCACACCTGAGCAGAGAAGGAGGTGGTGTAAAGAGCTCCCCTCACCCTCCCAGGCTGGGTCCTGCACGTGTCTCTGTCCTGGTATCAGGGACAACAGGTGTCCAATAGACTTCTCTCTTGTACCTACAGCTGCAGGTGGCTCAGATGCGCATCGAGTACCTGGAGCAGTCCACCGTGGATCGAGCCATTGTCAGCAGGCAGGAGGCGGTCATCTGTGACCTGGAGAACAAGACGGAGTTCCAGAAGGTGCAGATTAAGAGATTTGAGGTACATAGTGATACATAAATAGTGCTTGGGCCAAGAGCAGGGAGAGCTTTTGTGTAAGCTTCATCCACCCTTCTATTCACCTCTCTACTCACATGCCTTTTTCTAGATATACATTACTCATCCACTCCTCACCCAAACTCACTCCCTCCTTCCATCATACCATCATCCCTCAAGCCACCTACCCATTTACCTATCCATCCTCACGTATGTCTCTCCTTCTCCTTCCACAATCATGGGTCCATTCATCCATCCTCCCTTGCATTTGTTCTTCCTTTCCCCTTCACTTTTTCTTCTCTTCCTCTATTATTTTTTCTTTAGCCCTCAACCCCTCTGTCTGCCCATTCTTTTATGCATTGATCCAGTTCTTCCTACCTCCATCCACCTACTCAACCACTTACATGCCCAATACTCATTTTGAACAGAAATTTATTTTGCACCCAGTGTGTGCTAGGCCCCGTTTTAGGGTGCACAGAAGACAGATGTATGACACAGATCTGCTTTCAGAAGCATAAATCTTTGTAAGCAATGTGGGTAAGATATGTATATAAATATCTGTAATATGGCGAGAGCGCTGTGATGTTTAGAGGATAGAGATCTTTTCAAGACTCAGGAATCAGGAAGGCTTCTGGGAGGAGGTGGCATTAATGCTGAACCTTGAAGGACAGGTAAGGCTTGGATGGGCTGGGGTGGGGTTCAGTGATTACATTCACATTACCCTTGAGCTGGGAACACAGGTGTTTACTTCTTCAGCTCTGTAGGCCAATGACATGGGACATTTACAGAAGACATCACCATTGTCAAAATACTTTCACATCAGTCACTCCACTTGATGTTTCATACAGTCCTGTGAGGCAGGTAGGATAAGCCTTATCTGATGAGAAGATGACCCCAGAGAGGTCAAGTGACTTGCTCAAGATAAAGCCAGGCAGTGCGTGGGATAAGGTAGATGGACACCTGACCTTCGCTTCCTCCTGGTTACAGGTTCCAATTTCTCCGCAGCCAGCTGGCTTCACCACAGTAAGACAGTGTGTCTAGACGGTTGTAAGGCTGCATTCCTCATTCTGAAACATTTCCCCCTGATCTCCCTAGGGACATTTGGTCTCCAGTAAGGCTGCTATGGATGAAGAACACAGAAATTCTTCTTTGCTTTGACCCTCATTGGTTCCCAGAAATTCCTCAAGGTCTGACTGTCTCTGCAAATCACCATGAAACTTTGATCTACTATATTTTAAATGATTAAATATGTAAAGTTGGGCTATATCGTATGCCATTTTAAAACGTGGTTCTAGCATAGTGAAATGATAGCAGAGGAGAAAAGAAAATGAGTGTGGGAAAACTTCAAATGGAAAGATTCTATCTCCAAATTCAATTTTCCCCTCTGCTGCCATGATTTGAATTTAGTAGAATCCTGGGTCTTTGAGGTGTAGAGATGGGGTACCTCAAAGGCACAGTTTGAGAACTCCTTCCAGTCTTCCTGCTGTTCTTGGAATTGTTGCTGAACTTCATTTGAGAGGTGAACTGAATAGGAAAGCGTTTCTTTCAGGTTATTATCCGGTGTCTGATCTGCAGGCTGTCATCCCCACTGCCTGTGGCTGCAGAATAGGGGCTCCGAGTCCTTAGCAGGGGCTTGAAATATTCATGTGGGCCCCGTCTTATGTCAACACTAGAGTATTTGCCCATCAGGATCGATTGGTTCCAGGCTTGTTGGCCAACTAATGAATTCTGCAGAACAGTCCTTGGGTTTGTTTTGTGTGGCACTCGTGATGGCCAAAGCGCTTTTCCCTCTATTGTTTCATTGTGTCCTCAAGGATTCCCCATCCCCCTGGCCACCAGGAAAGGAAAAATGTCATAAAATAGTAGGGCTGAGCGTCATGAGAGATTACCTAAACACCCTCATTTTATAAATCAGGAAACAAAAACACATGTGGGGGAAAGATTTTTGACCTCAGCAGAGTTCTCTCTTCATTGCCTCAGTCCCTCGAGATAAATAGGAGCTGCTGGAAAAAAAAAAAAAATTAATAATCCCCAACCCTTATCTGGCACATCCTATGTGCCAGGCACCCAAGCCTTCTGCGTACCAAGAAATTAGATTCTGACAGCGTCCCTGGGACACAGGTACTATCATCATCCCTGTCTCTCAGAGGGGCTCAATAACGTGCCCAAGGTCACACAGCCAGCGAGAGGCAGAGGTGGGATTTGAACCCAGAGGGTCTTGGGGGCGAGGGTTCTCGTAAATATGCTACACTGCCTCTCAGAATAGCAGTTATTTCTTTTATTTATTTATTTATTTATTTATTTATTTATTCGAGACGGGGTTTCTCTCTGTCACCCAGGCTGGAGTGCAGTGGCACAATCTTGGCTCGTTGCAACCTCCACTTCCCCAGTTCAAGCAATTCTCATGCCTCAGCCTCCCAAGTGGCAGGGATTATAGGCATGCGCCACCACGCCCGGCTAATTTTTGTATTTTTTGTAGAGAAGGGGTTTCACCATGTTGGCCAGGCTGGTCTCTGATTCCTGACCTCAGGTAATCCACCCACCTTGGCCTCCCAAAGTGCTGGGATTACAGGTGTGAGCACTGCACCCGACTGTCATTTTTTGCATGTTGTTAATTCTTCATTTTTGTAGCAGACATCAGCATTCTTATCCCGATTATAAAAACACAGGAAACTCGGCAAAGGATTTCTCTTCCTTAGGCTCCCTTGTTTCATACCCCTGGCCTCCAACTTCAAGGTGGGCATGTGTCTCTGCCCCTCCCAGGTCCTGGTGATCCGACTTCGGGACAGCCTGATCAAGATGGGGGAGGAGCTTTCACAGGCGGCCACGTCGGAGTCCCAGCAGCGGGAGAGCAGCCAGTACTACCAGCGGCGGCTGGAGGAGCTGAAGGCCGACATGGAAGAGCTGGTGCAGCGGGAGGCGGAGGCCAGCCGGCGGTGCATGGAGCTGGTGAGTTCTGTCCCCATTGCGGGCTCTTAGCAACTGAGGGTTTGCAATGGGGTACAGCCCCCCTTTTCAAGACTTCTGAGTGGGAGACTCATGGGTTTGGGTCCTGGGCCTCTGGGGTGTGCCGGAAGCCAGGGGAAACCAGAAGGGGAGTGGGCTGAGACAACACTGTCATTGGCTGCAAACCCTGGGGGTGGGCCCAAAGTGGACCAATGGCATTCACTGCTGCCGGATGGCCGCCAAATTCACTTATATATCAGATCCCAGACTTTCTTTTCCTGCTCCATTCATTCCACTCCAATGGCAGGAAGGCCTCGTACAAAAGAGGAAAGAACCGGTGTTTATTAACGGCCTATCTTTCACTGGGTCTCAACATCCATAATATCCTATAATCCTCATGTCAGCCCTGTGAAGTCAGATTTATTGCCCCCATTTCACAGATGAGGACAAACCGAGCCTTCCAAAAGGGGAGATGACTAGTCTAAGGCCACATCTGGTAAACATAGAGCTGTTTCTGGGCTGTTAGTAGCAACAACAAAAATAAAAGATACAAATGATGATTCAAGCCACCATGTGTGAAGTATTTGCTCCCTGCCAGGTTCTGAAGGAAGCATTTCTCATCTAAATCCTCATTTCAGAACTGTGAGGTAGGTGCTGTCTTAATGTCCATTAAAAAGGTGGGGAAACTGATGCGTGGAGATATCAACTTGCCAAACTGAGGTTCCGAATGGTACGTTTGCTTGCCCAGGGTCACACAGGAGTAAGAATTTGAACCCAGGGCTGCCTAACAATGTAGTCTCTACTTTTAGTCACTAACTCATACTTTGCCTCCAGGATGGACCAAGGAACATTTATTTTTATTTTATTTTATTTTTCTGGAGACAGTCTTGCACTGTTGCCCAGGCTGGGGTGCAGTGGCGCGATCTCAGCTCACTGCAATCTCCACCTCCCAGGTTCAAGCGATTTTCATGGCTCAGCTTCCTGAGTAGCTGGGACTACAGGTGTGAGCCACCATGTCCGGCTAATTTTTTGTATTGTAGTAGACAGGGTTTCACTATGTTGTCCAGGCTGGTCTCAAACTCTTGAGCTCAGGCAATCTGCCCACTTCGGCCTCCCAAAGTGCTAGGATTACAAGTATGAACCACTGCACCCAGCCCCAAGGAACATTTTAAAATTTGTTTCCTGCCTAATGGGAAGGTTTCTCCATCATTCAGTGTGTTCTAAGAGGAACTGCACAGGTCACAGAGCATCTAAGAGTGTCTGTTCCACCTTTTCTCCATGGGGCCAGATATCACTAAGGTTCCAGATTTCTGATTCTGTGACCTGGGGGGTATCTGGCACCCCCATTGCCTACCATCATCCAGCCTTCTAGAGACAGCCCACAATATGCCAAGGCTTGGCCCAGAGGTCTCTAAATTACACTGGTTTTCTCCTTCCTGCATTGTCCACTCTGGTGTTGTGAGAGGTCTCACCAACTTGTTCTTCCTGCAGCACATATATTAATATGTCTTGGGCCACTGTCTCTCACAGCTGGTGTCATCCCCGTCAGGCTTTTCTGTGAGGGGGCGGTAAGGCACCGCACAGAGACACAGGTTTCCAAAGTCCAGGCCACCTGACTGGCAGTTCCTCCACGCCTGTGGCCCTGGGAAAGAGAAAAGCTCTTTCCTCCCATTGACAGGATAACTTCCTCATTAACTAGCCCCGTTTCTCATGCAGCTGAGTGCCCCTCCTGGCAAGCTCTGGCTGGGAGGAGAGAACATCCCCAGCCTTTCTCCTCTGATGTCTTCTTTAACTAGCCAGGCACTCAGGCATTCTGGCCAGATCAAATAGTGATTTTCTTCCTCTCTGTCCCTTGATCTCTTTTTCTCTCTCGTCTTCTCTCCTTCCCTCTTTTCTCTCTTTCCTCTCCCTGTCCCCATTCCTGGGGCCATATTCAGATCTTAAAAGGCCCTGAAATACTGAAAAGATTATAGCATAGTTCCCACATAGGAATCAAAATGGACACAACACAAAACCTTAAAGAGCTTGCGTGCATGCTGAAATTAGACCCGCGTCTGTCTCCAATTTCTGATGGCAAGATTCTGGATAAGTTTATCAAAGCTGAACTTTTCTCTTTAGTTTGGTGGGTGTGGTCGAAAGGAGTGTTCATTTCCTAGGATTGCCATAGCAAATTATCACAAGCTGCATAGCTTAAAACAATAGAAATTCATTTTCTCATTGTTCTGGAGGCCTGAAATCTGAAATCAAGGTGTGAGCAGGGCTGCACTCCCTCTGAAGACTCTGGAAGAGCATCCTTCCTTGCCTCTTCCAGTTTCTGATGGCTCCAGGTGCTCCTTGGTTTGTGGCTGCCTCAGTGATGGCTTTCTTCACATGGCTGTCTTTTCTGTGTATGTATGTATGTCCCAAATATCCCTCTGCCTTTTTCTTATAAGGACAACTGTAATTGGATTCAGGGCTCACTCTAAATCCACGTCGATCTCACCTTAAGATCCTTACCTTAATCATATCTACAAACTCTTTTGCTTTTTTTTTTTTTTTTTTTTTTTTTTTTGAGACAGAGTCTTGCTCTGTCTCCCAGACTGGAGTGCAGTGGCACAATCTCAGCTCACTGTAACCTCTGCCTCCCGGGTTCAAGCAATTCTCCTGCCTCAGCATCCCAAGTAGCTGAGACTACAGGCACGCACCACCACGCCCAGCTAATTTTGGTATTTTTAGTAGAGGCAGGGTTTCACCATGTTGGCCGAGCTAGTCTGGAACTCCTGACCTCAGGTGATCCACCCTCTTTGGCCTCCCAAAGTGTTGGAATTACAGGCATGAGCCACCGCGCCTGGCCTGCAAACCCTTTTTCTAAATGAGATCACGTTCACAAGTCCCAAGTGGAATTGTCTTTTGGGAGGCCACCCTCCAACCCCCTACACAAGAGGAAGGCACATTTCTGCTTGGTTGGTATTCTGAAGTTATCCAGTACATCCCGTCCTTTCCTTAGTGATCCTGTGGAAGAACAAAGCTCCACGGATAAGGTCAGGCCAGCAGCCTCTTCCAAATACTGCATGTCCCAAAACTCACCAACCTATTTGCTCTCAAATATTTCCTTTGCCTGTGAGCTCTGGGAAATTTCCACTGGGAGAAGAGAGGAAGTTATACTTTCTTGCATCGCTCATTTATTCATTCAATAAATACCTATTCAACACCAGCTATGAGGATGGCACAGGGGTAGGCACTGATGAGGAAGGGCAAGGAATCATAAGGTCCTTGCTGTGCAGAAGTTCTCAGTGTGCCCAAACCAGGGCTCAGTGGGAGAGTTAAGTCCTCGCTGTCATTGAAACTTGAGTCTTGCTGCTGAGGCCCCTCCTATAAGTGTGGCATCCTGGTACTGTCCCTGGCTTCTCAAGACAGTTCATCCCATCTGTTCGTGTCCACGCCACCAACTTGCCTTCCCTCATCCCGTTTCTGTAAGATAAGGGGCAGCTTCTTTGTGCCGTACATTCTCTAAACTATACTAAAATCCTGCAAGGCAGCCAGAACTTTGCTTCTTTCCTTCGTGCAATGTGTATTCATAGTTTTCACTGTGGGCCAAGCCCTGTGCTGGATGCCGGATACCCAGTGAGGAACAGCACACACCTTTGCCCCCTAGGAGCTCATACATGGAAATACATAACTGCATGATAAAATACAACTAAGGCCATGGCTAGTGTACTTCGTACAAATACGGAGTTTCCTCCATCATGAGAGCTCAGAGCTTTCACAGGCAAAACAAGGGGGCATGCACTGTGATTTGAGGGACTTTAGAAGGCCAGTTGGCACCAAATCTCTCTCCCGTATCCACTGTCACTACCACAAGTCCATTTCTTTGGGCAAAGTATTGCCTTCTCCTTCTTTCTTTTCTTTTCTTTTTTTAAATTGAGACAGGGTCTTAGTCACCCAGGATGGAGTGCAGTGGCACAGTCATAGCTCATTGCAGCCTCCTCCTCCTGGGCATAAGCGATCCTCCTGCCTCAGCCTCCAGAGTAGCTGAGACTACAAGTGCATACCATTGTGCCTGGCTAATTTTTCAATTTTTTAAAATAGAAATGGGGTCTCACTACTTTGACCAGGCCGGTCTTGAACTGCTGATCTCAAGCCATCCTCCAGCCCCCGCCTCCCAAAGTGCTGGGATTATAAGCATGAGTCACCGCTCCTGGTCTGTCTTCGTTTTTAGAATTCAAATCCTCCCTGGGAGGGATAGAATAAATTTCCTAATTCCACAGTCCAAGCATTGATTTATTCATTCCATCAACAAATGTTTATTGAGTCATTCTATGTTCAAGCCCTTCGCAGAAGTTGTCTACTTTAGCACTTAATGTCAACCTCAGCAAGTGGAGAACATGGAGGGGCCGGGGTGTGAGGTTGTCCAGGGCCGCAGGGTCAGGAAGGGCAGAGCTGGGACTGGTGTCCCATGTGTCCAATGTTAAAGCTATCACCAGGTCACCTGCTTCCCTTTCAACCCAACCTTGCTGAAAAATGGCTCTGCTGTGGAGACCAAAAAAAGGATCCGGTGCTCTGGGCCCTGGTGAGCAGCGGGAAGGATGTTGATGGATCTTCTGTCCACATTCCTTTCCGCCTGTCCCCAGCCTGTACTATTTGTCACTGTTGGTGTTGGTTTAAAGGACTGTGAGTTGTTGCATGTGAATGATTTATGCCCCCAGCTGACTCTCCGACACATCCAGATCAGGATCAATTACCCCTCCGGTGGAACTTTGCTTCCCAGAAAAAAGAAAAATGAGGTTTTGCCATTAATTTTAGTAAATGTACTATTCCTGGAGACTCCAGGAGCCATTATGGAGAAAATAATATTCTGGCTCTAAATCATTCCAGTCCCTTTGTCATTAGAGCGACGAAGCAACTCGTCTGCGGATGTATATCCTGTTGTTTTTCAGTAGTTACAGGGCCCAGGGGAAACCACCCTGGCCCCAGGACTGGGTAATCAAGGGGTGCCTGAGGAAGCTAGAAGTCCTGATGCTGACGGGAAGGCCTGACTTCGGCCTTCCAGGTGCACCTATTTCGGAGGCTGCACCTGTTGAGTTTTACCCTTCATCACCTTGGCCTGATTCTCTGGTTTTGACTTTCCCCTGATCCAGGCGTCCTTTTCACAGGCTCCCCAGGTCTTGAAAAACTTGCATGGTGCTTCTGCTTACTTTTCCTGCATCCATCCGGTGACCTGAGCTAGAAGTTGCAGCAGCCTGTCTCCCTCTCGCTCACACAGCTTAATGGTCAGACCTGTTGATTTTACCCTATTGAGGTGTTTTTCTAATTCACCCCTCCTGACCCATTGTTGCTTATTCTGTCTTTATTTAAGTATCATCCCCTCCGGTCTGGCTTCTATAGTGACTTCTCACTTGTCTCCCCACTTTCCCTTCAGTCTTGCTCCTACCTGTAGGAGATCTTTCAAGAGGGAGCATAGCTTACTGTGTTATTTCTCTGCTAAGAAATGTTTTATGGGGCCGGATGGGTTGGCTCATGCCTTTGGATCCTAGCACTTTGGGAGGATGAGTGGGAGGATCATTTCAGACCTGGAGTTCAAGACCAACCTGGGCAACATAGCAAGACCCCATCTCTATGAAAGAGAGAGAGAGAGAAAGAAAGGAAGAAAGGAAGGAAAAGGAAAGAAGGGAAAGGAAGGAATTAAGGAAGGAATTAAGGAAGGAAGGAAGTAACAAAGAAGAATTTGCTAGGTCTGCTGGCATGTACCTGTAGTCCCAGCTACTCAGGAGGCTGAAGTGGAGGATTGCTTGAGCCCAGGAGTTCAAGGTTACGTGAACTGTGGTTGCACTCCTGCACTCCAGCCTGGGTGACAGAGCTAGTCTCTATCTAAAAAAAAAAAAAAAAAAAGAAAGAAAGAAAGAAAAAAAGACCTTCCATGGGTCACAGGTCCCCACTGCCTTCAGAACAAAGTTCAAACTGCTTCCTATGACCTACAAGAAATCTAACCTTTCTAGGTTTTTCCACCTTTGGTTGTCTGCCTCTCATCCTCTTACCTGTTCTACTTAAGCATAAAGGCAGATGTTGAGGACTGCTATAGTTTCAGTTTGTCCCTCAAGCATCATGTTGAAATTTGATCATCAGTGTTGGAGGTGGGGCCTCATATGAGGTGTTTGGGTCATGGGGGCAGATCTCTCATGAATGGCTTGGTGCCTCCTCATGGTAACAAGTGAGTTCTCACTGTGTTAGTTCCCACCGGAGTTCCCCTGAGAAATGGCTGTTGGAAACAGCCTGGCACTTCCTCCTCTCTGTCTCACTTCTGCTCTTGCCATGTGATCTCTGCACACATCAGCTCCCCTTCCCTTTCTGTCATGAGTGGAAGCAGCTGAGGCCCTCACTAGAAGCAGATGCTGGTGTCACACTTCTTGTGCAGCCTGCAGAACTGTGAGCCAAATAAACCTCTTTTCTTTATAAATTACTCAGCCTCAGGTATTCCTTTATAGCAACACAATTGAACTAAGACAAGACCCCAATGCCGTGTTACTCCTTGATTCACCACCTTTTCCTCATGCATCCTGCTGCCTGCCTGTGCAACCTTAAAAACTCAAATATCAGATTAAGCACCTCCTTTGTGTTCCCATACCCTCTGTGCCCACCCCATCAATGCATGTGTCACTCAGTTACTGTAAATGCCAATGTTCTTGTCTTCCTAGAAAGAGAGAGACCCTGAGAGTAGGTTTTATTTGACTCGGGCTGCAACCTCCATATCAGAGTCAGGTATAGAATAGATGCTCAGTAATTGCTTGCTGAATAATTTTCTCAGCATTTTGAAGTTTTACATCTTAACAAATGACTCAAAAAAGTACATCTTAGAAATGGAAAATTTTAGATCAACCAACTTTTGTTTGTATCTTACTAGGTACCTAGCCCTGTGCCTGATGTTGTGGGAGATGCAGACATGGATGGACTAGGGACTGTGCCCTTGAATTGCTCAAGATCTAGAGGAGGAGATGCACGTGTCCCTCAATAACTCTGACACAAGATGGGATGTGTGGACAAAGGAAGAAATGGTTTCATACAAACAGGAGCCCTGGGGGAGATTGTATGGAGGATGCATCATTCATCTGAAACTTGTTTGGAGTTTCTTGAATGATAAAGCAAATACTGGCTGGCAGCTTTGGGGGAGCAGCAGTCTAGTCCTGTTTATCGTTGCATCTCTCACTTGCATTCAGCAAATGTCTAGGGAATGCCTGCTGTGTGTCAGGCAATGTCCAGGCTGCCAGAGAGTCAGAGAGAAATATATACATGGATATAAACACCGACTCTTCACCCCTTTTTTCTCCTCTTCCTTCTTTCTCCTTGCAGCTCCCCTACTGCATGCCAGTTGCAAAATCTCTTCCTCCTCCCTCTTCAATCTGTTTTCTTTTGCTTTCTTTGTTCTTCCTTATTCTTCCTTAGCACCCACTTGTCTAGGTTTAGGCTTGCTGTTTCTCTCTCTCTCTCTCATCTCTCTCTCATCTCTCTCTCTCTCTCACATACACACACACACACACACACACACAATTGACCCATGTTGGGGGGAGGGTGTATGTTAAATGTCTAGGCTACCATAGCAAATTATCAAAACCTGGATATCTTAAAACAACAGGAATTTATTGTCTCACAGTTCTGGAGGCTAGATGTCTGAAATGAAGATGTTGGCAGGGACATACTCCTCGAAGGCTCTAGGGGAGAATCTTTCCTTCCCTTGGTGGCTCCAGGCATTCCTTGGCCTTTGGGCTGCATCACACTTATCTCTGCCCCTGTCTTTATATGGCCTTCCCCTCTTCTCTTTCTGTCTCTGTGTGTATCTCTCCTCTTCTTGTAAGGACACTAGTCATTGAATTCAGGGCCCACCCTAATCTAGTATGACCTCAGCTTAACTCATTACTTCTGCAAAGACCCTATATCCCAATAAGGTCACATTCTGAGTTTTTAGGTGGATATGGATTTTGAGGGGCACACTGTTTAATCCACTATAGAGTGGTTGGAAAGAGCATTGGGCTTGGAGTATGATACTTCAGACAGCCAAGTTAACATTGAAGCAACTCAGTTTCCTCATCTGTGAAATAAGCATAATATGGCCTATTTTATTGTGTAGGTATGGGGATTAAATGAGATAATGTATATAAAAGTGTCAAATGACAGCCCATAATAAGCACCTAATAGATGGTACTTTATTTTCTTTCTTCCTTTGAGTTTCTGATTTTCTCCTTCCACTCAAGCTTTATCATATTCTCCCAGCTCCACTTCCACAGCCATGCAATGCCCGTGTTGGTGGATGGCAGTGATGTTAATAAGATCTAATATTTGTTTATCATATACTGTGTGGTGGGTACTGGGCTAAGTACTTTACATGAATCCTCTGTTTTGAGAACTTGTTTGGAGGTTTGGAGGCATACCCTTGACCGAAGACTGGTCCTCCTCTATCAGAGACGGTCATCCTCTTCAAGTGTGCGGCTTTGGGAAGGATGTACATAGAGTGGTGAGAGGGGAAGGGGACCCCTGCCCAGCCAGCTAGATCAGCCAGATCAACCTTGGTGATCAATAGGGTGACAGATGTTACAGCTAGATAGCCCTGACATCCGAATCCTCTATTTTGAGCCTCACCGTTGGAGGTAATTGTCCTTATTTTATCATGAAACAAACTAAAATCCAGACAGATGAAGCAGTTTCTCCAGAGTCACATTCCTAGTAAATGGCAGAGTCAGAATTTGAATGCAGGTCTGACCGACTCAGTGAATTTTAGATACATAGTGTTTACATGTTCAAGTATAATTTTTAAAAATTAATAATATATGTTAATACTGCTTTTGATTCTGTAATCTAGACTTTCTCAACCTTGGCATTATTGACATCTAGGATCAGATAATTGTATGTTGTGAAGACTGTCCTGTGCGTGGTAAGATATTCAGCAGCATCCCTGCCCTCTACCTACTAGAGGCAAATAGCATTTCTGCCCCATTTATCATAATCAAAAATGTCTCCAGACATTACCAAATGTCCTCTAAGGGGCAAAATCACCACCTGTTAAGAGCAACCTGTCTGAGCTAATCCTCACCATAACCCTTTAGTTAACACCTATGATAACTCCCCATTTTATAGATGATTAAACTGAGGATCAGGGAGGTGCTGTGCCCAAGGTCACAGGGCAGCTGGAGAAGGGGGAACGTCAGGAAAGGAGAAAGTCAAGAATGGAAAGAGGCAGAAATTAGACTCCCTACCCTTGTAGGAAAAAAACCGGTAGCGGTTCCAGCAAAATCCAATCCCAACCTTCCTGAGACCCAGCGGTGACTTCACAGCAGAATCTAATTCTGAGTGGAATTGAAGGCCTTGCTGCAGACTGTGTACTTTTAATTACGTTTAAATAAAACATGGGACCATGGGTGTGATCTCCTCACTGAGCCTGGCTTGTCAGCCGCCTGGGCAAAGTCATAAATAGTTAATAGACAACCACTTATGGCTCTACTTCTGTTAAATCTAGCATCAATTATATATGGTTCATGCATTATTTATTTGGTGTTACTTTGGGGTGTATCTTCCACCTTCAGGGGGAAAAGTGTAAAGAATGTGAGGCGTAGAGCAGATTCGAGGATGGCTTGTTCCCCTCCGTATTGGTCAGTTTGTGACGGCCTTGTTCCCCTCTGTATTGGTCAATTTCCCTCGAAGGAAAAAGCCCATTGATGATGAGGAGGTGATTAGGAGGTGAATTTGGATCTAAGAGGACTTTACCAGACCACCAGGAAAAAAGATTGGGGTGGTGTTGTGTTGGTAAATGTTTAACAACTGCCTTTCCAGGGCAGGTGGATTCCTGGCTTGTAGTGTTTGCCAATTTCTGTGGTGTAAATTCTCCCTCCAGGGCTGATTTCAACCTGACTACATGATGTCACTGAAGGCAGAGTTGGGAAGCCATGCACAGTAGTGCATCATTGTATATCATTTCCACCATACAGGTACAATAAGCACAAATACCTTCAAAAGCATCGTCAGAGCAAAACGTTAGCAAAATAATTAGAAAGCGATGTGTTTTGAGTATGTATTACCTTTGTTTTTCATACAATGTATTTAGTTGTAAGCTTATATCATTTAATCTTTAATAATAGCTGTGTTTGACAAGTGGCTTGCAAAATTCCCTAAAATTTAGCTATCAGCTCTTGCCAGCCAATATGAGCCACTTCCCACATACCCATGACCTGGAGTCTCCTCGGGGTGGTGTCCCCATACCCTGTTAGAAGGCGGTTGGTAGAGTGGAAGGAGTGAAAATTTAGAGTCAGAAGGCTCTTAATCAAGTCTCATCGCTTACTGACTGTCTTTTTAAGCAAGGTTACATCACCATTAGAAATCTGTCCTTCTGAGCATACTCCTTTAACTCATATATGAAATAGGTGCAGTCACATCTCCTGGAAAAGACTAAAACAAGTAATTTATGCCATGCTTCTAGATCTGCCTGTCACATAACTATCCCCAAAAGCACACCTGCTTCTCTCTCTCTCTTCATTTTCTCCTGCCTTCTGAGAATCTGAACATAGCAGGTAGGGGCCTTAGGAAGCCCAAAGTCAGGTTCTGTTTTTTGTTTTGTTTTGTTTTGTTTCTTTGTTTTCATTTGCTTTAATTTTTTTTCCACTCCCGAACCATGTTTTCAAAAGTCCCCCTCCATCTACTTACTCCAGGGTATTCACCAAACCCACAGTGAAGGGGTTCATTTCAGAAAGCCCTTGGTATTTTCTCCCTGCAAATGGCTATGAACTTGAAAGCGTAAAGATGAATTATTCTGGCTGGGAACTGAAGTATTTAAAAAGGCATTCCATATGGAGGGCATTTGGGGCCATGAGCTGGGTGTAAATAACACGTTTTATGGCTCTCCTGACAGGGAGGTAGCCCTCCTAATTACTGCCCTGTTATCTCCGTGGGATTCAAAATGACCCAACACGCTTATAAACTCCGTGTTCACAGATTTCCTTTTAATCCCTACTCCTAATGGCCTCCTGCATGCTCAGAGAGCTGACAGGGGAAACCGCGGGTATTTCTGTCACTCCCCCCGCTTCTAGGCACTGTGGTCTCCTGTTTGTTTCCCTACAAAGGTTTCTGTACAAAGGAAACTTAGTCCTAATAGGCATTTAGGTGCTGCCAGCCTCAGACACGTTTCTGAAAGTGAATTCTCCCAAGCTGTCTTTATCTCACATGGTGAATGTGCTTGTCTCAATTCAAGAGGTGTTACCATCTAATGAAATGAGTTTCTTTGCGTCTGGCTCTGAGATGAGTTATCCTGATAATAAAATCTATTACCAAAAGCCTACCTAGGAATAATTGGGTCTATTACTCCCCGACTTGTGGCTTTGTTTCTGCATTGAAAACAGGCTCTCCAGCAATTAATCAGAATTTAAAGTTGCTAATACCAATTACAAATAATGCTCTGAGGCTCAAGATGGCAAACAGAGGAGCAGATACTAATCTTGCCCCTTGAGATTTTATCAGTTGAACTTTTGTCACTTCAGACTTGCTGGAAATTAGAGTAACTTAACTCCGCAAAGTTAATTACTTAAAAAAGGAAGGGGGGAGGTATTGATTGAATATGGCAGGAGTATATTAAGTTATTCAAATATATCCGATTTATATTGTTTAGATGAGATTATGTTTCACTTAATTGTATGCCAGGGAGGCTTAGGAACGTTAGTCTCCTTGGTAAAAAGCTTGATCATTGTTATGATTTGACATCTTTAAAAGATAGTGGTCCCTGGCCGGGCGCGGTGGCTCAAGCCTGTAATCCCAGCACTTTGGGAGGCCGAGGCGGGTGGATCACGAGGTCAGGAGATCGAGACTATCCTGGCTAACATGGTGAAACCCCGTCTCTACTAAAAATACAAAAAACTAGCCGGGCGTGGTGGCGGGCGCCTGTAGTCTCAGCTACTTGGGAGGCTGAGGTGGGAGAATGGCGTGAACCCGGGAGGCGGAGCTTGCAGTGAGCCGAGATCACGCCACTGCACTCCAGCCTGGGAGACACAGCGAGACTCCGTCTCAAAAAAAAAAAAAAAAAAAAAAAAAGATAGTGGTCCCAAGGAAATCCAGGGGGCCCCAAAGTCAGACACTTCCATGTTTTTGATTCATTTCCAAAGTATAATTCGGTTTGAAGGGTAATTCTCTTTTGACTGTTCTTTTTTGGCAGAGCTTAATAAGAAATGGAGAGGGGATCTCAGAATATGAGTATCGACCAAGCAGTTGGGAAGTGAAATGGTTTTTTTGGGAGAATTGGCTGGTTCGGAATTGAAAGTGTATTTAGTGGGGAAAGATGAATATAACTTGTCTAGATTATGGCTCTTTTAGTTGTAAGTGACAGAAACAAAATTAAATTGGCTTAAGCAAAAGGAAATTTATTGACTCATGTAATGAAAAAGTGTCATGACCTCTGGCTTCAGACTCAGTGAACTTCAGGGACTCAAATGATGCCAACAGGCTGAATTCGGTGTGCTGGGGTCAACCTGTATCTGTTTGCCAGAGCTGACTGTGTCCATCTCTTCCCAATTCCGTGCTCCATGACATCACATTGGTAGCCTGACATTGGCCATTGTGGGATTATTTACACTATGGAAATTGGCAGATGTTACAGATCAAGGATTTCCACTCATCCCCACCGTCAGTTTTGAACATTTACCAGCACACCACCGACTGAATCCTTCCCTCCCCATCTCCTTGGAGTTGGTTGCCATTCTCAGACAGGCTTTCCCTTCCTAGTGACAACAGAGTTAGGCTGACAAACAAGGCTATCAACCTCAACAAGAAGAGGGCCCCTTCCACCCAACAGCTCAAACAAAGGCCAAGAAGTAAAATCTCATTGATTCTGATTGGTCTGGTTTGGGTTATATGCCCACATCTAAACCAAACACTGGTACTTGAAGGGTACAGGCTGGATTGAACAGTTGTGGGGTACATGCCCAGCCCTGAATCCAGGAGTAGAGTCAGCTCCACCGTAGCCATGTGGATGGAGAGTAGAGGAAGAATAGATTCCCCCAAAGAAAATTGAAATGTTAGCGCCAGAAGGTGGAGAAATGGTTTCCAAAAAGCCAAAGCCTTTGGATGCCCACGGTGGAGACCACATCGGTGGGCCTTGACTCTTGCAGAGATCTCTCTGCCTTGCCACAGGCCCCTTCTTGGTTTTATCTTCTCCGCTTGTGTTCCTGCCTCCTGCTTGACTTTTTCCTCTTCCTTTTTGTATATTTTCTGTTACTCCTGGGTCTGGGACATCCCATAAGTAGGGTGGATCAAAGAAAGGAAATGGAGGCCAGACGTGGACAGCCTAAATTCTGTTTCTGTTTCCTCAAGGGGGTGGCTCACACAGTAGGAGGAGCTTGCCTTAAAGCCAGGAAGTCTGGGTCCGAGCCACACTTCTGCCTCTAACTGACTCTATGGCCTTGGGCATGTCTCTTCCCTTGCTGGACTCACCCTCTCTCTCTGTAAAATGGACCAGATGACTTTTAGAGTTCTTTCTGCTGAGACCCCTGGGCAAGCCCGGAGCTGACTGGTCATAGAGTTGCAAGCTTTGAGTGTGTCTCTAAGGGCTGATAGTCACGGTGGCAGCCTCCCCTGAAACAAGCACATTCCTACACCCCAAGAGTGATGCACAGAGTCACACAATCTCAAACCTGAAAGTGCCCAGGCCTCTTCATTCCAACTGTCTTCTCCAACCTCAGACTGGTAGAAATTCCATCTCTCTGATGCAACTGTGGGGTTGGGGAAATTACTACCTCCATGGACAACAACATTCCCATAGACCTCACCTTCTCTATCCCATCCTAGATTGATTCTATACCTACCTCACAACTGGATTCCAGATGTGTCACCTTACCTCTTGGAGACAGGGTTTCAAAGGGCAGAGAGATATCCCTTGCTTATCTCGCCTGGGAGGTAGCAAGGAGTTATCCAGAGATTACCATGCTTTTTTCTTCTTTTAAGTAGCCAAATCTTATTTTAAATCCATAGCTGATACAGATTTGTGGTAAATAAAAGCAGAGCTTCCCATTAGGGCTCACCTACTCTTCCATCCTGGCCTCTGAGACAGCACCACAAAATACAGCTTAATAACCTATGGTCAGATCTGGCTGCTCTCCTGATTTTTATGAATAAAGTTTTATTAAAACATAGTTACAAACATTACATTTTCTATGACTGCTTTGGGGCTACAAAAGCAGAGAGGAGTGTTTGTGATAAGACCATTTGGCCTACAAAGTCCAAGATACATCCTACCTGGTCCTTTACAGGAAAAAAAAAAAAAATCACTTACTTTTGCCCTAGAACATTGCTTAGCACATAGTAGGCATAAAAAAATGCATGCCGAGAGAAGAAAGAGCTTGACAGAAAGGACAAAGAACTGGGAGTAAGGAGACTTAGATGCAAATCTCAGTTCCATCATGTCCTTACTGTGTGACTTTAGTCAAGGCACTCACTTTCTCTGTTTCCCTGTTAACTCATAAAATGGAGATAATTACTACAACTGCTTCACAGCATTGTGGGGATTACTTAATAAAATAATGTATTTAAATACTTATTACAGTGCCTGGCACAAAGTAAGCCCACTATCATCATCATCGTAATCACCATCATCATCATTATCGTCATCATCGCCATATCATCTTCATCACCACCACCGTCACCACCAACACATCATCTTTTCCACCATTCCCACCATCACCATCACCTCCATTGTTACCGCAACCATTACCATCATTATCTCCTTCACCGTCATCATCACCACCACTGTTTACATCATCATCACCATCATCATCAATCGTCATCTTCATCACCACCATCATTATCATCATTATCATCACCATCATTAGCACCACCACCATCATGAAAATTATTATTACCACCTCTCACCACGATGACTACCACCATTATCATCTCATTATCAGAGTGAGACCAGAATCAAAGAGCACTGTAGAGCTCCTTCAAGAGTAGGCAAGCCCTGTGACTTAGAGCAGGCATATAAGTCTAGGCCAGTGGTTGAATTATTTCCTATTTGAAAATTCTGGGAATGACGTCCCCAAATGCTGTATACCCCACCTTGTGACCTGTGAGTTCACAGATGCCTCCTTCTTTGTGCTCAGTGTCCTGAGTGTCAGCTTCATTGGAATTCTGCCCTTTCTCCAGCCTTGTCTTGGCTGCATTCCAGGTAAATGACTGGGAGCCCATCCTGCTGCTTGTCACCTCTGCCGCCCGCCCGCTTGGATAATTAGAATCAACACATTCATTTCCCTAACAGCATTCTCATCTCCCCCTCGCAAAGTTTTCAAATGGAAAAAGAAAGGCAAAAACAAGCTACATCTGTCCTTGTTCAGGCAATTTGCAGCTGTCTGCAGCTGACATCCACCCAGCTGGGCGGCAGAACTAGCTTTCCTGTTTGCTTTTGGTGGAAGATGATGTGGTTGGTGCTGTTATTAAAGTTTGGCAGCGGTTTGGAGACAAAGCGTCCTGCTGGAGAGAGACTTATAAACAAATACTCAGGGGGAATCCTTCAGGCTCCTGCCTTTGTGAGCTAATTGCTTGGTGGGTGGGGAGAAGAAAAAAGACTGATGTCACTTTTCAGCACACAAAAGGAAAGGAACTCAAGAAAGAAGATGATTTCCGGTTTTCACTTCTTTCTGAGAGCCTGCTGAGTTTGCACGCAGGTAGCAACTGGATGCTCTGATCCAGGGACTGGTGAGTATTTTCTGTAACGGGCCCAGGTAGTAAATATTTTAGACTTTGTAGTCCATACTGTCTCTGTCACAACTACTCGACTCTGCTGTTGTAGCACAAAAGCAGCCCTAGACAGTATGCAAATGAATGAATAGATGAGCGTGGTTGTGTTCCAATAAAACTTTATTTAGAAAAACAGATGGTGGACTGAATTTGGCCCACAGGCTGTAGTTAGCTTACTTGTTCTGTGCTCGGTTGGAAGAAGTGGAGTTGGAGGCAGACAGCAGAGCTGGGTTTAAATCTTGTCTCTATCTCTTTCAGGCACCTGTCGTCTTTGAGTCTTTGTTTCTCCGTCTGTAGAATGGGTTATCAGGTAGTTGGGAGATTAGAATGTTTTGCACGTGTTAAGTGGTCAATCAATTGTAATTCTTTGCAGTACTCACCCGCTGACCCCAGCCAAAAAACATGAGAGAGTAAAACCAAATAAAGAAGGCTGTCTGCTTTCCTGTTGGCCCCAGCTATGGTTACAGTTCAGTGACGCAGATCTTTTTGTAGCTCATTTGAGAGTCTGGCAGCTCTGAGTTTCCCAGGATGATCCTTCTGTTGTCTGTTCCTACCAGTGCCTTCCCACACCAAGATGCCTTCCCGCGTTCAGACTATTTCGTTTCCATCACAAAGGCGTGGCCTCAGTTGAGAAATCCCAAGTATGCAAGTTAAGATTCTGTTTATGCACTTTTGTTGTTTAGGGAGAGTAGTTTTTGTTGTAGTTTAATGTTGGGCCAGTGTTAAAGACTTGTTGTCTGTAAGCCAAAGACATGGCTGAATGTCAAATCTAATCACCATGTTTGCATTTTAACTGGTATGATTTTCAGGCAAGGTCCTAGGGACAATTCAGACTTCTGTGTGCTGATACTCATAGTTAAGGTTCACTTAACCTGAAAGGGCAAAAAAATAATAATTTTTTTTTTTTTTTTAGTAGAGATGGGGTTTCGCCATGTTCGCCAGGCTGGTCTCGAACTCCTGACCTCAGGTGATCTACCCGCCTCCATCTTCCAAAGCGCTGAGATACATGCCACTGCACTCCAGCCTGGGCGACAGAGTGAGACTGTCTCAAAAAAAAAATATATATATATATATACACACACACACACACACACACACACTTTATATGTTTATATATGACTCACAGATCATTATATATATTCTATGAATACACGCGCCCGCGCGTGCACACACACACACACACACAGGAAAAGTGTGACCAGAACCCTGATTTGTGATTCTGTGGTTGGTTGCTTGTTTGGTTTGCTTCTGTTAAGGATGTCAGCTGGAGGTTGATTTTAAGTTGCATTATGTATAGCTTGTATTTACTTGTTATTATTACTTATATAACAGCCTATCATTTATGCCAGGCCTGAGCATGCTTTATACCTCATGTCATTTAATTCTTTTCCATTTCGTGTGACTTATGGCTTTACTTTTCAAAGTATATTCGCAGATCAGCAGCCTTGGCTATAGAAATGTAGAGTCTCAGGCTCAGCCCCACACCTTTGAGTCAGAATTGGCTTTTTTTTTTTTTTTTTCTCATATCATCTTCTCTGTATTGCCTTTTCATCAGAATTTCCCAAAATATTTAAATTATATACCCAGAATTGGCTTTTTAACAGGGTCCCAGGTGACTCCTAGGCACAGCAGCCATGGCAGGAACCCTGATATAGGTATGTCATCGCACTGAATTGCAGGTGAGGAGACAAAGGCTGTGAGAGGTTAGAGACAAGATCTTGGCGGGGCGTGGTGGCTCACACCCATAATCCCAGCACTTTGGGAGGCCAAGGCAGGCGGATCACCCAAGGGCAGGAGTTGGAGACCAGCCTGGCCAACATGGCGAAACCCCGTCTCTACTAAAAATACAAAAATTACCTGGGCATAGTGGTACATGTCTGTAATCCCTGCTACTCCAGATGCTGAGGCATGAGAATTGCTTGAATCTGGGAGGTGGAGGTTGCAGTGAGCTAAGATTATGCCTCTGCACTCCAGCCTGGGTGACAAAGTGACTCTGTCTCAAAGGAAAAAAAAAAAAAGAGAGAGAGACAGGATCTCCTCCCATGCAGATCTCACCCACACGATCCACTACACAATGTAGCTATGGTTTCTGCCTCTGTATTACTGATTTGTTTTTTTGCTTCTAGATCTTATTTCTCACTATCTACTTCCTATTGTTAAGCATCACTTTCTTCTTGGTGCTTCCAGTGTGGGTTCCAGAAGCTAACCATACACTTAGTAGGTGTTCCAATATTTACTAATTGCTGAGTGACCCCATGAAACATTCACACATGCAAAAGTGAGAGTTTGTTCTTAAAAATGGGGTGGTGGTGGTGGCCGTGAATATCAATCAAAAGGGTTTCCTGAGCACATCTGCCCTTCGGGGCTTTGCATTTTTAGAACGTAGAATAATAGCACCTCTTAGAACCTTCTGCCCATAGAATGTAGAACATAGAACATAGGACAGAACGCGGTGACTCTTGGCCTGGAGTTCCTCCAGTTTTCTCCCATGGGGTGATTTCAGCAGACAGAACAAGTGAAGTGCTGTAATTTCTCTGATATTTAGATTATTATTATTTTTTTTTTGAGACAGAGTTTCGCTCTTTTTGCCCAGGCTGGAGTGCAATGGCGTGATCTCGGCTCACCGCAACCTCCGCCTCCCAGGTTCAAGCGATTCTCCTGCCTCAGCCTCCCGAGTAGCTGGGATTACAGGCATGTGCCACCACCCCGGCTAATTTTGTATTTTTAGTAGAGACGGGGTTTCTCCATGTTGGTCAGGCTGGTCTTGAACTCCCGACCTCAGGTGATCCACCTGCCTCGGCCTCCCAAAGTGCTGGGATTACAAGCGTGAGCCACCGCGCCCGGCTGATATTTAGATTATTTTCTATCTCTCTATAACATATATGAATACCCTAGGATGGTGTTGTCGAACATGGTAGCCACCAGCCTCATAGGGATATTTAAATTTAATTGAAGTGGAATAAAATTTAAAATTCAGATCCTCAGTCACACTGGCCACACATCAGGTGGTCAATAGCTATGCGTGGCTAGTGGCTACCATATTGGACAGCAGGCGTGATCTCAAACAGGCATAATCCTTGTGTGCATAATATAAATGCTTTCTCTGTATTCCCATCTTATTTGCAATTGCCTCCCAGACTTCTCCCTAGGGTGGAGGTGGCTATACCACGTGCCACTTCCTTTGCGATCCCTTTTGAACTCACATGTGACTTTTCTCATCATCATATCATTGTCACAAGCAGGGGGACCTGTTTCTGGGGCAACAAAGAGTAATGCATACTCAACTGAGCCTCACTTGGTCCCACAGCTCTTTTGGGTCAAATCTCACTTGTGTCTTAGGTCATCGTAGTCTTAGGACAGTGAGGAGGCAAACGTCACCATCTCCCATCTGTATTTCATCCATATTTTCCACAAGGTTCCGTCCACTTGCATTTTTTGAAACATTAATTTACTCACTAAACTCTTTTATGTCTGCTAATTAATGTTCACACCTTTTCTTCCTCTAATACAACAGCATCTCTTAATTATCAATATGGCTACTCAACAATTAGACCCCCTGAGTCTCAGCATTTGGAATGATAGCATCCTAGAACTTTGATATGTAAGACCTTAGAGCCTTCAAGCCAGAAAATCCTAGGATTAATAGAATCTTGAATCGTTCGACACGCATAATATTAAAATCTTATTAAATTGAACCATATGAATTTGCCATTCGTATAGGTCAAAATTGGTTCAACATAGCTGATTGTAACTGGCTCAACCTAATAGAAATATGGACTATTGAAATCTATACATTCTTAGAATTGTTAGCTCCTAATGCTATACAATTTTAGAACTTTAGGATTTTAGAACAGGGGTGGCTAGTCAACTTTTTCTGCAAAGGACCAGGTAGTAAATATTTTCAGTTTTGCAAACCATAGAGTCTCTGTCTCAACCTCCGAAGTCTGTCATTATAGCATGAAAGAAGCCACAGATAATGCATAAATGCATCGTTGTGCTCCAATAAAACTTGATTTACAAAAACAGGCAGGAGGCCAGATTTGACCTAAGGGTTGTAAATTGCTGCCCCTGTTTTGGAACATAAAACTGAAATTGTCCCACCAAGCACTTGGATGTGCGCAGGAAACTCATAGACCTCTCCTGTGGTTCCAAAGAGTCCCATTCAAATGTGGAGCCATTTTAAGCACAGTTTTGATTGGTTCAGTCCACTCTCTGTCCCAGGGCAGTGTCTGGCCTCCAGAGAGGGAATCGGGGGTGGGGAAGAAGGAGACTTCGGAGGCTGTGACCAAAGTGATCCCTGGCACTGGGAGAGAGAGTCAAAGAGCCGTGTCCCAGAGTTGGAGAAAAATGGGGGAGACCATTGGAATCAATGCCTGACTTCCAAAGTGCTGGAAGACCTTGCGGGTCAAACCCCTGGATCAGAAACAAAAGATGATCCTGAGTGCCTGGGAGGGCAGAATTGATGGGCCTGGCAAGAGTCAATGGGCCCCAGCTGCGAAGCGAATTTGATGAGGCTGTTCATCCAAGAGGCGTGCACAACCAGGCCATAACCTTGAGATGGGGAGGTAAAAGAAAGAGAGCACACCACTTAGCAGTTGTTTCTCTTTCCTGCTGAGTCAATAAATGAATAAATGGACCATGAGTGGCCAAGTGGCTGATATAATTTCAGACTCCATCAAAAGGAAGATCGCAAAAGTGTATGGAGGTAGCTTCAACGTCTTTATGTTCCGCCGCGGTGAGCCCCGGCATCCTAATATCATAGTCTGAGAGGCATCTGAAAGGGGGGCAGAGGTCAGCCTGGGGATGAACATTTACTACATGTCTACTATGTGACAGGCACTGTGCAAAGTGCTTTCGATGCACCATCTAATTAAATCTGCACTTTCAACCTTATGAGCAAGGAAATATTTTTATCTATTTTACACATTTAACGAAAGAGGCTTACAAGAGTTGAAGTGATTTGCCCAAGGCCAGATAGCTAGGAAAGATTGACACCAACATATGGGATCACTCCAAAACATATGCTCTTAAGCACAATGTCTGCATTTCTCCAATATCACCTGTACACAGATCACCCGGGGGTATTGTTAAGGTGCAGATTCCGACTCAGCAGGTCGGAGGCGGGGCCTGAGATTTGGCATTTCCAACCAGCAACCAGGTGGTACTGATGTTCCTGGCCCAGAGACCTCACTTGGAACAGCTGGTACTATATCATAGTTTCTCTTTATGCTGGACCCCCCAAAGTTATGAAAGGGGAGGTTTACATTTTTAAGATGAGGTCACACAGCAAACAGTGGTTTGTCCTGGATTCAAGTTCACATCTGTCTGACTCCAGAGTCCATGTCTTTCAAAAATAAAGTCTACTGCTTACCCTTATGCCTGTAGCTTGACCCTCAGCTGGGGGTGATTTTGTCCCCCCAGGGAACATTAGGAAATATCTGGAGATATTTTTGGCTGGCACAACTTGGGTGGGAGGTGCTGCTGATATCTAGTGGGTAGAGGCCAGAGATGGTGCTAAGCATTCTGAAATGTACAGCATAGCCCTGTCTAAACACCTACAAAGAATTATCTGCTCCCAAATATCCCTAATGCTGAGGTTGAGAAACCCTCCTTTCTCAAGACACTGCTCAGTGTCTTTTGGTCAGAAATAAAAATCCACCCAGAACCTCTCTCTTGAGGCCACTTCGTGTGCTTAATTTAGAGTTAGTGGATATTTCAACCAATTCCACTAAAAATGGCCATGAATAAATAAGAGCTGTAACTACCAAAAAAGTCCATTATGCAATCAATAGGTGGAACTTTCCACTACTTTGAGATGAGGACTTGATGTTTACAACTCTGTAATATCCTTGTGCCTCAGCAGATGGAAACCAATCAAGTCCAGAAATCATTGTCTTAATTTTAGTCATTAACATGCCTGGCCGCACTCTGTTTATTGGCGTCTTTTGCTGTTTATGTTGCATGCTCCGTTTTCTCTGATGGTAGCTTTTGCCTTCACCCCATTTCTGAGGGAGATAGCATTGACTCTGATCCAAGCCTGGGGAAAGCTAGGATCTGGCATTGATCACCAACACCAATATCTCCATTCCATTCCTCCTTGATCAATTCTTGGAAGAACATATCTAATAATACATGACTATTGATGAGGCTTGATTTGCCTGAGAGGGATTGTTTCCCCCTTCTTACTCGAGCTCATTTAAGATGTTTCTTTGGCTTGTGGAAAATGCTGATTGGGGTTTCATTGTTGCGAGGTGACGGGATATGCCTGAAAAGAGAAGTGGTTCTCTGAAGAATGAAGAAACAGTATGATAGATAATTATCTCCTATGCATTCAGCTCTTTACAGTTTACAAAGCACCTGAATGTAACTTGGGCTGCATGATGCTCTGTATTGAATATAGGTAAGGAAGTGACATCTATTGTAGAGTTGAGGGGCTGACTCCAGGATGTACTCACTGGTGCCTGGGGAATCTGAACAGATGTGGGATCCATTTCTTATGTCTTGCATTGGGTGTGGTTCTCATTCTCACATCTGTGCTGTTTCTCCCTGGCTTTGCCTATCTGCATAGCTGTTGGCATACAGTCATTTTAATCACCGGTGGCCTGGATGGCTTTATTCAAGGGGTGATCCGATTTTCCAACTCCTGTATTTGTATTTGTATTTGTATTTGTATTTGTATTTGTATTTGTATTTGTATTTGTATTGCTGTGTCTGCAACCCAAGTAGAGTCTCTTCTGGGACTGCTGTGAACATACATGGATGCTACACCAGGTTAAAGCCTAATGTCCCCCAGGGGGTTGTCACATTGGCAGTAGTGGTCGTATCTCATTCCTGGGCATGGTCAATGTGACTTATGACCTGACGGTGAGGAAGTGGGACATACGACGAGCATGTTTTTGTGGAGAGGAGACAGGAAGGACTTTGAGGCCCAGGCAGGGGCATTAAAATAGTTTGGCTAGTAGAGTATACGGCAGATGCCTGGGTAGAGAGAATTGGGGGCACAGGGAGGATGGGGTGAGGGTGAGAAAGCATCAAAACAGAGGAGACCTCCCAGGTTGGCATATTGCACAAGCTGTCACTCAATAGTTGTAAGGATAAGAAAGTGAACTGATGTTTATTAAGCACTTCTTATAGTCTATGCAATGTGTCAAACACTTCCTCTCACCAGTGACTCTTCAGCTAGTCCTATAGCACAGCAATGCTATTATTATTCCCACTTTGCAGATGAGAAAACTGAGGGTCAAGTGCGTGGCAAGACTTGCTTGGGGTCACACTGCACACGGTGGAGCTGGGTTGCAAGCTTATGTCTGTGTGAATTGAAGGCCCATGTTGATAAGATCTGCTGCATACTGCCCAAGTTATGAATTTAGGGCAGGAAGAGTTTAAAGTTGAAGTATTTATGTGGTGACTTCTAAGTTCCGAGGACTGCATGAGGTATTTGGGATATAAGGGCTGAGTACAACCTTATCATAAGGAGATCAGTATAGTAGGGAATTAGACATTAGCAAATAATTACAATCTGATGGGATATCTGTCTATCCTAGTGGCTTGTACAAATGCTGGGAGCATAGAAGGGAAAGAAACTAATTCTCTCAGAGGGAACCAGAGAGCACATCATACAGGAGGTGATTATGGAGTGGGGTCTTGATGGATGAGTAGAAGTTCGCTTGTCAGAGAAGGGAGAAGGCAGAGGAGAACATTCCAGATGGAGGAATGGTAGATTCAAAGGCACAGAGGCATCAAAGAACATGGCATGTTTGGGAGCTCGGGAAAACTCTGGGAATTACTGATGTGGGGTGCAAGGTGTGGGCAGCAAAAAGAAAGGGGGAATTGGGACAGAGACTGTGAAGGACCTGATATGCTAAACAACACAGTTGGGACTGTGGGAACTGAGGAGACACTGAAGACTTTTCAGCAGAGGAGTGACATTATCAGGGTAAAGAGATTCCTCCTTGGAGGCTTTGTGGAATACAATTGGAGAGTGGGCTAGACTGATGAGAGGAACATCAGTTTAAAACCGTGTGAATCCTGGCCAGGCATGGTGGCTCATGCTTGTAATCCCAGCACTTTGGGAGGCCAAGGCAGGTGGATTACCTGAGGTCAGGAGTTCGAGACCAGCCCTGCCAACATGGCGAAACCTTGTCTGTACTGAAAATACAAAAATTAGCAGGGTGTGGTGGTGCACGCCTGTAGTCCCATCTACTTGGGAGGCTGAGGATTGCTTGAATCCAGGTGGCAGAGGTTGCATTGAGCTGAGATTGCGTCACTGCACTCCAGCCTGAGCAACAGAGCAAGACTTTGTCTCAAAAAAAAGAGAACTATATGAATCCTTAGGAAATTACGATGAAGACTGAATTCATAAAAAGAACGGAGAGCAGAGGAAAGATGCAAGAGATTGCATTGATGAGACACCTGAAGCCTAGAGAAGGGATCCAGGGTAAGCTATAAATTGTTCCCACACTAAACTTCTTTGGAGACAAAATCCAGTGGCCACTTGAGAAGTTGCAAAGTCCATTTTCCCTATTTCTGCAATCACATGGGCTAGTGGGCTGAGAAGAAATATGAGCTGCATTTCCATTTAAATTGAAATAAGACATGTCAAAGGTGGCTTAGTAATTACCAGCTGGAACAATGGCAGTATGATGTGGGAAGTGTAGTGTCAGTATATGCAGTGCAGATAATTTTTGCAGTCGAGACTTAATTATGTTGATATAATTATTCCCCTGTCAGGAAAATTGGGTGGCACAGATATGTCATATTTGTGTTTGAGCAGAAAAATGAAATGCCTTTTTTCTTTATTCAGAGAGCAGTTGGGTGGGTGACTCTGGGAAGTTGGGATTGGGGTGTTTGGAGTTTACTCCAGGTCAGGATGTCTGTTTGCATCTGGGGGTTTTATGAATCCCCTGCTCAGTTGGTATCAACTTTGAGAAGGTTGTTGGGGTCCCATGATGGCTCTTCTTTGCCCCTTTCTGAGAATGCTGCATCAGAAGTCACAGGCTGGAGAGGATTTTTAGGGCTGGCAAAGCTAGGAGCTCTGAATAGCAAGAGCTTTAAGGAACTTTAGAGAGATTTCTTTTTATTTTTTTTTTTTATTTTATTTTATTTTTTTTTTATTTATTTTTTTTTTTGAGACGGAGTCTTGCTCTGTAGCCCGGGCTGGAGTGCAGTGGCCGGATCTCAGCTCACTGCAAGCTCCGCCTCCCGGGTTTACGCCATTCTCCTGCCTCAGCCTCCGGAGTAGCTGGGACTACAGGCGCCCGCCACCTCGCCCGGCTAGTTTTTTTTTTTTTTTTTTGTATTTTTAGTAGAGACGGGGTTTCACCGTGTTAGCCAGGATGGTCTCGATCTCCTGACCTCGTGATCCGCCCGTCTCGGCCTCCCAAAGTGCTGGGATTACAGGCTTGAGCCACCGCGCCCGGCCTGAGATTTCTTTTTAAATTTTTTATTTGCAAACCTTGCGACTGAAAAACCCAAGAGAGAGTTATGTGCCTCGAAGCCTGATCCCCCCTCCCTTTCTCTTCCCCTTCTCCATCCCAATGCCCCAAGAGAGCTTTAGCCACATTCTCCATCCCTGTGTGATAGGGTCTTGAGGAGTTTGTGCTGTCCACTCCTCCCCACACATCAGGGACTCCACGAATCAAGTACAAAACCCCTTCCTCACCACTGAAGCTCCAGTCCTTGGCACTCTGGTTACTCAAGTAGCTGTAATGATTTCCAGGCAGAAATGATCCATCTAAAGTGGATGAAATGGAGAGAGAGGTGCACTTGTTAAAGAGAGAGAGGACAGGGGTAGGAAACACCCAGGTTCTGGTTTTTTCTCTGCAGCCCCATGACTGTGCAGTCTTTACCAGCTGGCTTCCTGCTCTAAGCCTCCGTTTTGGCCCCTGGTGTCTGGCATGTGTGTCCACAGATGCTCATGGGATGTGCGAATGCACACAGCAGTGCAGCCGACTTAGACGTTCTGCAGGCAAACTCTTCATCATGTACATTTTAAACAGCTCAAGTTGCCTAAATGTTAACTTTCCAGAAAGCTATAAAGACCCTCAGGCAACAGCTGAGGGCATTTTAAAACCATGGGGTTGAAAAATAAGAAAAGAAAGGAAAGACCAGAAGCAGGTGCCTGGAGCAGCGAGCCCTTCTGCCTCAAGATAAGGGAGAATCCTGGCAGGGAAGGCTGGATGGTGTACAGTTCCACAGAGTCCCCTACTTGGCTGCAGAGTCAACTCCATTCTGCCTTTAATATGCAGGTGTTTTACCTGAGCGTGAGTCAAATAGATGTATCTATACACATATGCAGAAATGAACACTGGATGGAAATACACCAACATATTCATGAAAAGCGATTGTCCCCAAATAACAGACTTAAGGATGATTTTCAAAGTTTTCTTTTGTCACTTTTTAAATGTTCTGCATTCTCTATAGTGAATGCTATTAGAAACAGAAAAGCAAAGCAATGGTGTTTAAAAGAGAAAGAAAAGAGCACGTGGTGCTGTATTAGTTTTTAGGGCAGCTATAACAAAGTGCCACCGACTGCATGGCTTAAGACAGCAGAAAGGTATTGTCCTGCAGTTCTGGAGGCTGGAAGTCCAAAAACCAAGGTGTCAGCAGGGCCATCCTCTCTCCAAAGGCTCTAGGAAAGAAACTGTTCCATGCCTGTCTCCTAGCTGCTGGTGGTTAACTGGAAAATATTGATGTTCCTTGGCTTCTAGATACATCGCTCTAATCGTCAATCTTTATGTGACATTCTCCCTGTGTCCTCCCATTCTCTTCCCTCTAAGTGTATCTCTGTGTCCAAGTTTCCCGTCCTTAGAAGGACACTGGTCATATTGGATTAGGACCCATCCAGATGACTTCGTTTTGACTTGATTACCTCTGCGGAGACCTCATCTCTAAGTACAGTTACATTCTGAAGTTGGGGATTAAGACTTCAACCTGTCTTTTCCGGGGACGTGATTCAACTCATAAACAGATGTGTTTCTCGAGATGAGAAGTTCTTCCTTCGTAGGTATGGGAGTCAGTTGAGATGGGACACATGTGAAGATCTTTTGATGTTACTGTGACAGCCAGCCTCCCAAGATGGTTCTCAGTGATCTGCGTCTCTGGCATTCACACCCCGGTGTTGTCACCTCCCATACTGCATCAGAGTTGGTCTGTGTGACATACTGATTACATCAATGGTAATAGGTCACCCCTTCTGAGACTAGGCTATAAAAGACATTTGGTGGCAGGAGGATCACTTGAGGCCAGGAAGTCAAGACCAGTTTGGACAACACTATGAGACCCCATCTCTACAAAAAAAATTGAAAAAAAAAAAAGCCTGGTGTGATGGTGCATACCTGTAGTCCCAGGTATTCAGGAGGCTGAGGCAGGAGGCTCATGTGGGATCAGGAGTTTGTGGTTGCAGTGAGCCATCATGGTGCCACAGCACTCCAGCCTGGGCAACAGAGTGAGACCTTGTGTCTAAAGAATGATAATAAAACTATATAATAAATGACATTTGGCTTCTGCCTTGTTCCCTCTTGGATCACTTGCTATGGGAAAACCATCTACTGTGTTATGAGGACACTGAAGCAGCTCAGCGGGTGTATTAGTCCGTTCTTGCATTGCTATAATGAACTACCTGAAACTGGATAATTTATAAAGAAAAGAGGTTGAATTGGCTCATAGTTCTGAGGCTATACAGGAAGCATGGCTAAGGAGGCCTCAGGAAACACAATCATGGCAGAAGTCGAAGGGGAAGCAGGCAGGCCCTACATGGCTTGAGCAGGAGGAAGAGAGAGAAGGGAGAGGTGCTACACACTTTTAAACAACCAGATCTTGTGAGAACTCATTCGCTATCATGAGAGCAGCAAGGGGAAAATCCACCCCCATGATCCAGTCACCTCCCACCAGGCCAGCCCCTCCTCCAACACTGGGGATTACAATTCAACATGAGATTTGAGCAGGGACACAAATCCAAACCACATCAGTGGGAGATCTATGAGGCAGAGAACTGAGCCTTCCTGCCAACAGCTAGTGAGGAAGTGAGGCCTCCAGCCAGTAGCCACATCAGTGAGCCTGCTTGGAAGGGCACCCTCCAGCTGCAGTCAAGCCTGCAGACAACCAAAGCCCTGGCTGGCATTTCGATAGATCCTATCTTTATTCCCTATCGCTGCTGCAACAAGCAGCCACTAACACAGTATCTTTTTTTTTTTTTTTTTTATTATACTTTGAGTTCTAGGGTACATGTGCATAACGTGCAGGTTTGTTACATATGTATACTTGTGCCATGTTGGTGTGCTGCCCCATCAACTCGTCAGCACCCATCAACTCGTCATTTACATCAGGTATAACTCCCAATGCAATCCCTCCCCCATCCCCGCTCCCCATGATAGGCCCCGGTGTGTGATGTTCCCCTTCCCGAGTCCAAGTGATCTCATTGTTCAGTTCCCACCTATGAGTGAGAACATGCGGTGTTTGGTTTTGTGTTCTTGTGATAGTTTGCTAAGAATGATGGTTTCCAGCTGCATCCATGTCCCTACAAAGGACACAAACGCATCCTTTTTTATGGCTGCATAGTATTCCATGGTGTATATGTGCCACATTTTCTTAATCCAGTCTGTCACTGATGGACATTTGGGTTGATTCCAAGTCTTTGCTATTGTGAATAGTGCCGCAATAAACATACGTGTGCATGTGTCTTTATAGCAGCATGATTTATAATCCTTTGGGTATATACCCAGTAATGGGATGGCTGGGTCATATGGTACATCTAGTTCTAGATCCTTGAAGAATCGCCATACTGTTTTCCATAATGGTTGAACTAATTTACAATCCCACCAACAGTGTAAAAGCTAATACAGTATCTTAAAACAACACAGATTTATTCTTTTAGAGTTCTAGAGATCAGATGTCCAAGATGAGTCCAAAGGCATTAAAAATTAAGGTATCATCAGGATTGGTGCCTTCTGGAGTCCCCAGGGGATAATCTGTTCCAGCCTCTTATAGCGTCTAGAGTCTGCCAGCATTTATTGGCTCCTGGGTGCACCACTCCAATCCCTGCTTCCATCTCCACATTGCTGCTCTCTGCCCCACCGATCCCCTTGCCTCCATCTTCAAAGACCCTTATGATTGATTATATTAGGGCCTACCTGGAGAATCCAGGATAATCTCCCTCTACCTCAAGATCCTTAACAAAATCATATCTGCAAGATGCCTTTTGCCATATAAGGGAACATATTTACATGTTGCCGGATTAGATCATGGACATCTTTGGGAGGCCTTTATTCATGCTGCCAAGTACCTTGAACCAGAACCACCCAGAGAAGCCACTCCTGAATTCTCAACCCACAGAAACCATGAGAGATAATACATGATATTGGATATTTCAAAACTCTAAGTGTTTGGGTAACTTAGTATACAGCAATATGTAACTAGTACAGAATAGGGATCTGTAATCCTGCACTTGATTCTGTAGCCCTTGAAAATAATAATTCTGGTGGCTGAGCACAATGGTTCACACCTCTAATCCCAACAGTGGGAGGCAGAGATGGGAGGATCACTTGAGGGCCAGAGTTCAAGTTCAGCCAGGGCAACATAGTGAGACCCCATCTCAAAAAACAAAAAACAAAGCACACACACACACACACCAAAAAAAAAAACTTAAGTGGATGTGGTGATGTGCACCTGTGTCCTAGCTACTGAGTAGGCTGAGGCAGGAGGATCATCAGAGCCCAGGAGTTCGAGGCTGCAGTGAGCTATGATCACACCACTGCACTCTAGCTTGAGTGACAGGGCGAAACTCTGTCTCTAAAATTTAAAAAAAAAAAAAAAAATCGTAATTCTGGATGTCTTATAACTTTTTCCTCAAAATATGGACATGGAAAAGTGTGCAAATCACATAAGTGAACAGTCTGATGAATTTGTACGGACTGAAAACACTGTTGTCTATCTTAAATAATGAAGCCTGGAGTGATCCTGGATGCTTTAGAGCTCTGAACCAGCCATTGCCCATTCACTTTCAGATCTACTCCTACCCCTTCTCTGCTCTGCTGTGGAATTACAGAAAATGACATTTCCTGGTTTCCTTGACTTCTGGTAGGTTCTGCCAATGAAAGGCAGTGACGGACAACTGAAGGTCAAAAGGAAGGGAGAAGACAGGATATCTTTCTTTGACACTGCCTTGAGGCATCCATGGAAGCAGCAGTACCTCCTTTTAATCCAGATTTTATCAAGGACTCTCCTCCTTCCTCCATGAAGCCTATTTCCTCCGGGCAGCACTATTGAGGTCTCGCTTCCCAATGGATGGCCCAACTCCTTGGCTTTTTTGTCCAGCCCTAGGTTGGCAGTGCCTTCCTGCTGTTGCTAATTTCTCCTGGCTTCTCAATTTTTCCATCACCTGGGTCACACATTTTCTGTATTAAATTCCCTTGGCTGAATGACCTAGAGTGGTTTCTGTTTTCCCAAAGCATTCTGTAAAATCCTTCCAGCTACAACAAAACAAGTGATAGATTCTTAGACGTCATTTTCTGAAAAATGAAGTCATCCTCACTAAACACCAGCAGCCCTCGTATTTTCCGTGTCTTTACTGAGAAAGAAGGAAATAGGAACCTGTGGACCAAGTACGTGCTACTGATGTAGGTAGATGAGGTGTACACAATTTTACGTTATTTCATTTGTTCCTTGTAACACCTTTTGTCAAGGAATAATGTCGTACTGCCATTTTAACAGATGAGGAACTGAAGGTGTGAAAGGATTAGTAACTCTTCGGTTTTCGCGTAGCTGCTTCAGGGCTCATCTTGTTCCAAAGCCAGTTCTGTTCCTGCTATTTGTGATGTTGTTAGCAGTTTGCATCTCTCCCTCTCCCCACTCACTAGGGTCTCCCTGGAAGTGTGATTAGCTTCAGCTTCACTCGGATCCACAGAATACTCACCAATCTTTAAGGAGAAACAAACTTGCGAACCAACTAACTAATATAAATATCTTCTTTGAGGATATGAAAACCATTTCTAGGAGGATTGGGATCATTTAAAAATGTGGCAGAGGCTGAGTGCAGTGGCTTATGCCTGTAATCCCAATGCTTTGGGAGGCCAAGGAGGGAGGACACTTGACACCAGGAGTTTGAGACCAACCTGGGGAATATAGCAGAACCCTGTTTCTGCAAATACTACTACTACTTCTACTACTAATAAAATATCTGGGCATGGTGGTGCATGCCTGTAGTCCCAGATACTCAGGAGACTGAGGTTGGGAGGCTCACTTGAGCCCAGGAGTTCAAGGTTACAGTGAGCTATGACTGCACCACTGCACTCTCCAGTCTGGGCGAGAGAATGAGACCCCCCATCTCTTAAAAAAAAAAAAAAAAAAAAAAGTGTAGCAGAATTGAAAGTTCTGACCGATGCTGGCAGATGAAGCACAGGACAGCACTGGAATGACACACTTGGCTTGGTGAGTTGAGAGAATGGATTCTAGTCCCTGATTGCTTGGGTCTCTGCTGTGATTGATCAGACATGCCTGCCATGTATGAAGAAAAGGACAGGAGGTATTGTTGGGTATTTGCTGACCCTTTAGAAATTACGAAGGCCCCAACTTTAATCTGTCACTTTCTAGCTGTATGAATTTGGTACCTTTGATGGGTCTCTCTGTGTCTATTATCACATCATAAAAATAGAATAATACTGGGGTGGGTGGATCACTTGAGGTCATGAGTTAGAGACAAGTCTGGCCAACATGGTGGAATCCTGTCTCTACTAAAAATACAAAAATTAGCCAGGTGTAATGGCAGGTGCCTGTAATCCCAGCTACTTGGGGGGCTGAGGCAGGAGAATTGCTTGAACCTGGGAGGTGGCAGTTGCAGTGAGCTGAGATCATGCCACCGCACTCCAGCCTAGGTGACAGAGCAAGATTCCCTCAAAAAAAAAAAAAAAAAAAAAAAAAGAATAATGTAACAAATCTTCAGGATAATTATGAGGAAAGAACCCTGTAGAGTGATGACCAACTTCTCCTCCGTCCTTATTCTTGCTGGAGACTGGGCATACATTTGCGTTTTCTTAGGGCCACTCCCACTGTTTCCTTTCCCAAAGTGGAGCTTAACACCACCTGCTGATGCTTACTCTATTACCAATGTAGCCTTTGAGCTCTTGATGGAACACAATTCACAGGGCATTATTATTATTATTATTATTATTATTTTGAGATGGAGTCTTGCTCTGTCACTCAGGCTGGAGTGCAGTGGTGCAATCTCAGCTCAATGCAACCTCCGCCTCCCAGGTTCAAGCAATTCTCCTGCCTCAGCCTCCTGAGTAGCTGGGACTACAGGTATGCGCCACCACACTCGGCTAAATTTTTTGTATTTTTATTACAGCCGGGGTTTCACCATGTTGGTCAGGCTGGTTTCGAACTCCTAACCTCAAATGATCCACTCACCTCGGCCTCCCAAAGTGCTGGGATTAGAGGCATGAGCCACCCTGACCGGCCCACAGGGCTTTTATTCCCCCACTTCACACCCTCCAGCCTCAGCCTCATTTCTCCCAGGCAAGTGACCCTCGAACGATTTGAAGGAAGCAATGGCAGTTCCTCGTAGCCTTTCTTTCTGGGAAAGATTCCCTCACCTGCAAATACATAGGCATCATCGGATGAAACAGGAACAATTAGAAGCAAAGCTGGAAAGAGCCATGGACTGCAGTCAGGAGACTTGAGCTTAGCTCTAGATCTTGCCTTGGTTGTGTGTCCCTAGGCAAGTGGGTTAACCTCTCTGAGCCTCAGTCTGCTCATCTGTAAAATGGACATGACAAGGTGGTGAAGATTACCTCTCAGCACGGAGCAGGTGGATGAGGAGATTGTTCACTGTAGCATCAGAGAGGAATAAAGTATATATTTTTAACTTGCCTACTATAAACATAATTCTTATTCTTTACAGCAAATCTTGAGGAGTGCTAAAAGGAATGTAAAAATTGCCTGATATCTTACCACACAGAGATAATAGCCATTGCTACCACTTTGTTGCAATAATCTCAGCTCACTTTTTGTGTTTCTATAGTACTTGACTCTGGGGGTTTCGATAAAGATTAAATGAGATAAGATATTTTGAACATTTAGCAGAGTGCCTGTGTTTGCAAGAAATATACATAAATATATTCACTTATTTATTAGTTTAACACGTATTTATTATGTTCAAGGTTTGTTAAACATTTAAGGATATGAAACTACTTGATTATTTTCATCAAGTTTCAGGATATACCCTGATCTATAGGATAAAGTACATATTACAGGCAAAATTCAACTCCATTTGATTTTCAGGTTGAAGCCAGAAAGGATGGCTGATTGCTAATTCTAATCAGTAACCAGATTCTAATAAATACATCCTTAATATTGGTTAGGTAAGCTATGTGCCAGATGCTGGAAATATTTGGGTATGTATCTACACATGTACATATTGTGCACACATGTTCACATATGTACATGTTTATATATATAATAGCATATGTGTGTGTAATTCTTTTCAGCACCAGGCTCCGTAACATTTTCTTCTTGTCTTTACCAAATTAGAAGAAAGCAACAAGATAGGTTTTCATCAAGTTTCAAAAGTGTTTTGAGATAGTCTGATCTATAGTGTAAATTGTGTGGAACAGGTGAAATTAACTTTGGGGGGCCTTGGGAGACACCTCAGGAGGTTTGAGAGGCAACCTCTAGAGGTGCAGAAATTAACAAATGAGAGTCTTGTCCATTTGCAGAGAGGAGAGGGGTCCTCTGAAGATTGAGATGCTCTGGACAGAGAAAACAAACAACAAACAGCAGTTTTAAATATTAGCCTCTAATTGAACATCACAAGAGGAGATGACTTTAATTGCAGCCATTAATTATCACATGAACTGCTTCTCACATGAGCAACTCTTTGATATGTTCCAGAGGGAGTAGCCTGGGGGTTTAACAAGAATCATAGTTCTCTCAAGTGATGCTGGGCAGGTCAGCAAGTATGCATGTTATCTACATAGTACATGTTATTGTACTGATCTCTGTGTACACGATAGATATATCCTCCATATATTATGTATGTATCATGTATATTATGCATGCATTAGTTAGAATGTATAATACCTCTATCCTTCCCTAATTCGCCACTAATAGTCATACAATAGCACCATTCATTTCATCCCCAAACATGTATCGAGTGCCTCCTGTGTTCCAGACACCGGTAATACAGACAGAGATTAGATCCCTGCAAGAACATAAGCTCTGTGGAAATGAGGACTTTATTTGTATTGCCAGCGCCTAGATCAGTGCTGCACCTCGTAGGTGCTCAACAAATGTTTATTAAATGTATGTATGTATGAATGAATAATATATGAATATATAATATATACCAGGAGGTGTGGATGTTGTGTGTCTACAGTGTGTACACCATTATATTGTAGTTTTAGATTACCCCGGGAATGTGGTGTATATCTTAAAGGATTTCTGCTGTCTATGCATCTAACTATCTAAATCATTTTGTATCCTAATTATCCCCCACCTTCCAATTTCTCTCCATGCTTCAAATCTCTGAAGAGAGCTAATAACAGAGAGGACCAAGCTTACACCCAACCTCAGAACACAACCCCATTTGCATGAAGCAGCCCTGAGCCAAGCCCAAGCGAGCGTGATTGTCAGATGCTGTCGTTGCCTCCTGCCCACTTCCTGTTTCATGAGAGGGGCACTGACTCACTTCCCCTTCTGCCTGTGCATCCCTTCCGTGTCTCCGGAGGGGTCTCTGGCTGGTGCCTTGTTTTATCTGCCCCAGGAAGACCGTTTGGGGCACTGTACTTGTTTAGCCTAATGAAATGGTCTCTGCAATCAGCAGACTCCATTTGGTTTTTGTGTTGAAGCAGGAAAGATTTGCTGATTGCTGATTACACCAACACTAAATTTCTCCAAGCTTTCTCCTCGGGGTGCACCCACTGAGTCTGATGCTTCCCTAGCAGATGGAGGAGGGGATGCAGAGGGTGGCAAGGGGGCAACGGTGGAGGGTGGAAGGTAGTGGCAGGTCCCCAAACCCTGTTCTTGGTCCACATACTCTGGCCTAACTAATGATGGCTTTCTGGTTCTCACCTCTTCTTGCTGTGTCTAAGCCAACTCACCTTCTATGCAGCCCTTGTTTTTTTCATGTCTTGTCTCTGCAGGATAGTGAAAAATCTTCAGAGCCAGAGTCCTGCATTCCGATGCTTTTGTTTGCTTTGTGACTTTGGCAGATCTCCTCAGTGAACTGGGGATGACACTGTTCTTCCTGATGCTTCTTCTCCTATGAGAATTAAAGGATAGCTATGCCACTGTTGGTCAGGTTTCCACTCTGTCAAGCTCATTTACTCCTCGCAAGAGCCCTGTGAGGGAGGGTCTGCTACTGGCTCCATTTCCCCAGTGAGACAACTGAGGTCAGAGAGGTTAAGTAACTTGCTGGAAGTCACACAGCCAGTGAGCAGCAGAGTTGCGATTTGAACCCCGGCAGCTCGGCTCCAGAGCCTACTTTCACTTTTATGATATTGTGGATTTGACTCATTTTAGACTCCTATTTCTTCTGCCCATTTCCTTAGTCCCAGCCCAGGCCCACCCATCCCTGAGACACAGTGCCTCCTTCTGTCTGTCTCCTCTACCCTCCAGGAAGCTCCCTGAGGATGTGGACTGTACAGCTTGCTGCTCCTGCATGACACTGACACGGGCAAGATTCAGCTAAGCAAAACGAGGAAGGGGCGTCTGTACCCTTTTCTCGTATCTCAGCACATGTGACCTAAAGGGTTCCCACTTAAGAACCCAAGACCTGGGTGCACATCTCAGCTTTGTGGTCTCCCAGCGGCGTGA
Organism: Macaca mulatta; assembly: GCF_049350105.2. Taxonomy (NCBI): domain Eukaryota; kingdom Metazoa; phylum Chordata; class Mammalia; order Primates; family Cercopithecidae; genus Macaca; species Macaca mulatta. The sequence goes on along the minus strand of NC_133415.1, from coordinate 25,580,442 downwards.
CCTCAGACAGGTCATTGGGTTAGACATTCATTGAACCAATGCTTATGGGATTCACTGTACTTAACACGTAACCCACAATGGCCCAGACGTGTGGACGTGGGATAGAATCTAAGACAGCAATACAGATTTTTCTGCCTCTGTGTCTTACAAAGACACAGGTGCCATATCTGGGAGAAAGTGGCTAATGCCCAGTGACACCATCGTCCTGGCCCATTAGAAAAGAGTGGAGCCAGCTGGGCATGGTGGCTCACGCCTGTAATCCCAGCACTTTGGGAGGCCGAGGTGGGCGGATCACGAGGTCAGGAGATCAAGACCATCCTGGCTAACACGGTGAAACCCTGTCTCTACTAAAAATACAAAAAAAAAAAAAAAAAAAGCCAGGCGTGGTGGCAGGCGCCTGTAGTCCCAGCGACTCGGGAGGCTGAGGCAGGAGAATAGCGTGAACCTGGGAGGCAGAGCTTGCAATGAGCCAAAATTGTGCCATTGCCCTCCAGCGTGGGCTACAGAGCAAGACTCCGTCTCAAAAAAAAAAAAAAAAAAAAAAAAGGGAAAAGAGTGGAGCCTGGGCAGATGCTCCCAGAAGCTGCTGGGATTTTGCACCTAGCCATTTTCTAGGTGCGTTTATGAGCTGACATGCTGATGTCCTGGGGTGAGCACCCCCTCCTTCACAGTCCCTCAGTGTCCTTTATTTCCTCTGACAACCTGGAGGCCTGAACCTCGGGTTGTCTCTCACCTTGTCAAGGCTGAGATGGGGATTTCACAGTTGGTGGCTTCAATCAACTGGGATGGACTGGCAGCCCCTTCTCATGCCACCACCGTGGCATCCTTCCCGCCACCCCTTCTCCCTCTCATCAGCTCAGCCTGGCCCTTAGGCTTACTCAGTCTTTGCCTGCTGCCTCCCTCTCTTTAAAATCAGAAAACATTGGAAAGGCACAGACGTACAATAATGTGAACGGGCAGGCCGATCTGCAGAGCTGTGTGTCCCTGCAATGGTCCTCGCTGACTTCTTTTGGGGAATGCAGTCAGAGCCACAGAAAGAGCACTGGACTTGGAGCCACCAAGTCCAGGGTTCAGATCCCAGCTCTGCGCCTTTCCTGAGTGACCTCGCTGAGTGACCTTGCTGGCTTTAATTTCCTCATCTGCAAAATAAAGAAAAATGAGGCCGGGTGTGGTGGTTTATGCCTGTAATTCCAGCACTTTGGGAGGCCAAGGTGGGCGGATCACTTGAGGTCAGGAGTTCAAGACCAGCCCAGCCAACATGGTGAAACCCCGTCTCTGCTAAAAAAAAAAAAAACAGGCCGGGCGCGGTGGCTCAAGCCTGTAATCCCAGCACTTTGGGAGGCCGAGACGGGCGGATCACGAGGTCAGGAGATCGAGACCATCCTGGCTAATATGGTGAAACCCCGTCTCTACTAAAAATACAAAAAACTAGCCGGGCGAGGTGGTGGGCGCCTGTAGTCCCAGCTACTCGGGAGGCTGAGGCAGGAGAATGGCGTAAACCCGGGAGGCGGAGCTTGCAGTGAGCTGAGATCCGGCCACTGCACTCCAGCCTGGGCGACAAAGCGAGACTCCGTCTCAAAAAAAAAAAAAAAAAAAAAAAAACATAAATTAACTAGGCGTGGTGGTGGGTGCCTGTAATCCCATCTACTTGGGAGGCTGACGCAGGAGAATTGCTTGGACCCGGGAGGGGGGAGGTTGCAGTGAGCTGAGATCGCGCCACTGCACTCCAGCCTGCGCAACAGAGCAAGAGAGAAAAAGAGAAACATGACTCTAGGCTAGAGAGGGGCTGTGAGCCATTCATTTTCACTCACCTACTCAGTTCCATGGGGAGCTGGGAATTGTACTTTGACCCCACATCCTCAAATTTCTTCCCTCCCACTGTCCTCAGTTGGTATGTGTGTTCCTTTATACAGCAGTCCAAATATAAACTTTACATAATTAGAGCCTCTTACAAGAAAAATCCCATCTATAACCCCGCTTCGCCCCATCCGTAAATATTCTCAATTCTCCGTGTTATTTGCATAGATTTGGGCATGATACTGTTTGGATCTATTCCGTTTGCTTCATGTTATTTCACAGAAGCACTCCGTGCTGCCACAATTCTTATTTCTAATGTTAATGTCTGCCTAAGAGCCTCAAAGTGACACACTGTGATTTCTCTAACCATTCCCAATTGCTGGGTGATGAGGCAGATCCCAGCCTCTCCTTGTCGTCGGTAGCACCGCTGCAAACATCCTTGGGCATAGAGCTGTGTTCTGCCTCTTGATTAATCCCCCATAAGATGAATTACCAGGAGGTTAGATTCTGGGTCTCACCCAGGGTTTCAGACTCAGCACCGTGGACATTCAGGCCAGATAATTCTTTGTGGGATTGTCCTGTGCCTCATAGGATGTTGAACAGCATTTCTGGCCTCTACCCACCAGATGCCGGCAGCATTTCTCCAAGTTGTGACTGCCAGAAATGTCTCCAGATATGGCCAAATGTCCCCTGGGGGGCAAACTAACCATCAGGTGACAATCATTGTATGTTAAAGGGTAGCAATGAGTAGGTTACAAATTAAAGTCAGAGATTTTCCCAAAAGTCCAGATAAAATCCGATTAGAAAGGTACCAGAAAGTACTGATCACTAAGATGAACCCCGAGAGGGGAGTCAGAGGCACTGAGCTTGAGTTCCAGCTCCGCCATGAAGTCTTTACTTCTTAAGGCCTCAGTTCCTCATCTGTGAAATGGGAACAAGAATAGAGACTCACCTGCGGGGCCTGCGAGGCATGAGTGAGATCCTGGCTGCAAAACACTCAGCACAGCTCTGGCCACAGAAAGAGCTCCACAAATGCCCATTGTGCTTGCCTGTTCTGGAGGGAGCCCGGCTAGGTTTTTCATCTTTGCTTTTGCTGCTGTGAGGACAGCAAGGTGCGGGTGTCTAGGGGACGTACTTGAAAGAAAACCATCTTTGTTATACTCTCCCCATGACCTCCTGCACCAGATTTATCCCTGGGGCTCAGCTTCCTAAACCAGACTTCATGACCCTTCTTGGTTTTTACATTTACTCATCCATCCGAGATGGGCTGAGTATCCGCTGCGCATGGTGGTGCAGATTCAGAGCATGGCCCTGGGGTCAGATGCACTGGGAGCAGCACTCCCTGCACAGGTGAGCAAGCTTCGTGTGCCATGCACTGGAGTATCTATTCCCTCCTCTATGAACCGTGGAACACCTGGTTGAGGATCCCATAAACCTGTCCACAGAGAGAGCCTCTCGTGGAGAACCTACCACTTAATAGTGCTCAGTGAACGCTAGGCTCAGCCTGGGGCGTGTCTCTTCCCCAGTGCATGCATGGGTGGTGCATTTCTTGCCCAAGGCCAACGTGTGTTTGCATCCTCTGTCCCCAGGAGAAGTATGTGGAGGAACTTGGGACAGTGAGGCAGACCCTCCAGACAGACCTGGAGACGTCCATTCGGCGGATTGCTGACCTGCAGGCAGCCTTGGAAGAAGTGGCATCCAGCGACAGTGATACTGAGAGGTAACTTGCTGGGGGCTGGGCAGGGCTGGGCGCAGCAGGTGGACGGCATCCTGGGGAGCTCTTTGCCCTTTAGCCGGGCAGGGGCCACATTCACTGGGAAACCCAAAGATGTTCTGGGGCTGGAGGCATCAATGGCTTACTCGGGTGAGGAGAGACTATATGTTGCTCTGCTGGTATTAACCTCTCCTTGCTGTTGCTAAAACCTCTCAGTCCGGCTCAGCAAGCCTTTGGTGAGGCAATGTGACTGGAATAGGACTAGTGTATGGTCTTCTGCAAGTTCCATGTCCAATCTTGGCCTAATTCCCTCATCTGTAAGATGGGCATAATAATATTAGGATGAACCACATGCAGTTGCCAAGATGGGACTATTTTTGACCTACAGACTGGAAGTTTCATATATTCAATCTACAGCCTATTTCATAGGGCTGTTGTTGAGAGTTAATTGAGTTCACAGATGAACATGACAGGCATGTAAGTGCTATATAAGTGGAAGCTATGTTTGTACAGAATAATGGACATTGTTTTACAAGGGCATATGGCTGATTCAAAGATGCAAGGTTGGGCTGGTGATTAGCGAGACCACCCAAGTTCAGTGGCAGGGTTTCTTGCCTTTCTCAGAAGATGGGCTACTTCTCACCATCTCTGCTTGAGTCTCAAGCTACTGCAGGCCACAGGTGGATCGCTCAGCTGGAAAGAGTTTGGGGTATCCCAGCTGGACCCATGGGTCCAGGCTGTCCAACTCCTGTAGCATTCTGTTCCCAGGAGCTCCCTTTGTACCCTTGGCTTATTGCTTCTCTAGGAACCGCAGCTGCCTGTCTTGCCACACATCCCTGCCCCCCTTCTAGCCTCTGTGGCAAAGTCTGGGTAGCAGAGAAGACACTTTCCTTACATAGCTTTCCAATAAGGAATCTCCAGAGGTGGTTCCCTCCTGCTGCCTGCAAGCTGCCGCTGTACACACCTGAACAGGCCGCATTAAAAGCCAGTTTTTCTTGGTCTTCCTCTCTGTGAAGGCTGTTTTTTTCTGCAGCCAGAACTGTCAAATATCAGTCTTTGGAATGCGTCCCTCTCTGTTTCCGTATGAGGACCCTGACTGCAGAGAAGTTCAAGGTCACACAGCAAATTAGCTTCATACACTGAGCGAGAACTCAGGTCTGCTGAACTTCCTACCCAGACCTTGGCCATTCACACCCCTCTTAAAGGGTGGAGGCAGGGGCAGCTGCTGACCTTTGGGGCATGTGGGTACAAGACAGGCAAGGGAAGCAGAGAGGGTTACAAATCAGCTCTGGTTTAGCCAGCAGGAAGAACCAGACATCTATATTGTCTATATTAGAGCTGACTATGAATAGTCCAGGAAAAAAACTGGAAGAAATACACCAACATTCTAACACTGAGGAAAGGCGTTACGGGTGACAATTTTTTCTTCTTCGAGTTTATTTATATTTTCTGAAATCTGTGCAATGAACATGCACACACATCTCTGGCTCTACTAGTACTCTCTTTAGGAGATTTTGCTCAAATAAGTTATGTACTCCATACACCTAATTTTAGAATGCGCATAACCTCCTCCCTGAATGCAATCCTGGGCTGGTCATAGCCGCTGAGGGATTTGTAACCTCAGACTCTCCAGTAAAGGTGCTGAGTGCAAGACGGAGAGCCACTGGACTCTAAAACTCCATGTTCTTGGCCAGGCATGGTGGCCTATACCTGTAATCCCAGCACTTTGGGAGGCTGAGGCAGGAGGATCACTTGAGACCAGGAATTCAAGACCAGCCTGGGAAACATAAGGAGTCTCCATCTCTACAAAAACTCCTTTTTAAAAATTAGCCAGACATGGTGGTACCTGTAGTCCCAGCTACTCAGGAGACTGAGGTAGGAGGATGACTTCAACCCAGGAGTTTAAGGCTGTGGTGAGCTGTGATCTGTGATTGTGCCACTGCACTGCAGCCTGGGCGACAGAGCAAGACGCTGTCTCAGAAAATAAATAAGTAAATAAAACTTCATGTTTTGCCTCTAAATAAAAGACTTCGTCTTTAAAAAACTCTTTAATTTGTGCAAAAGTGGCTTCTATGCACATTCCAAATATTCCCGCCATTCCCTGCTAGTTGGCACAGCTGCCAAACTGCTGGTACAAGGGCAAATCCTGATGTTGCAGCTGCTTTCCAGCTCATGATTGCATTTAGGATCCCACCTCTACTGCCCCCTCCTCCTCCTGTTTTATGAGTGTCATGGCAGAACTTACTGTAATTACAAACTCCTTTTGTCAATATTACTTGTTTGATGCTTGGGCTGGCTTCTCCATTCATAGAAACAATAGAGCTTTTGCATGAATTACAGCAGGAATGAATGGCTGTAGTTACTACCATCTTTGGTCAATGAGCAAAATGTTTAAATTATTTTCACTTGCATAGCAAATATTGCTTTTCTAGTAAACAATAAAAGTTAAGTAAACATAACAGCATTGGAAGGAGGTGGAGGGTCCATGCTTGAAGGGTGGGTGACAGGCTGGAAGAAGGTGCAACAAGAAGCAAGGGACAGTGTCCATCAACAGATGAATGAAGAAAGAAAATGTGATGCGTATACACAATGGAGTACTATTCAGCCATGAAAAAGAATGCGATTCAGTCATTTGCAGCAATGTGAATGGAACTGGAAATCATTATGTTAAGTGAAATAAGCCAGACTCAGAAAGAGAAACATTGCATGTTCTCACTTTCTTGTGGGGTATAAAAATCAAAGCAATTTAACCCATGGGAATAGACAGTAGGAGGTGGGATGGCTAATGGGTACAAAAATGTAGTTAGCATGAATGAATGAGACCTGGTATTTAATAGCACAACAGGATGACTGTGGTCGATAATAATTTCATTGTACATTAAAAAATAACTAAAGGAGTATAACTGAGTTGTTTGTAACACAAAGGATAATTGCTTGAGGGGATGGATACCCCATTTTCCATGATGTGGTTATTACATATTGCATGCCTGTATAAAAACATCTCATGTACCCCATAAATATATATAGCTCCTATGTACCCCCAAACATTAAGAAATAAAAACATTATAAAATGAAAAGGAAAACAAGAAGCAAGGGACAGACATCTCACTGGGGGAATGAGGTCCTGGTGGTGAGGTCACAGAAGGTTGCAGACATCACTCCAGTCTTGACATGGAGGGGGAGTCCCCTCTGGCTTTAAAGGGACCCTGCTGTCACCCTCATCCTAATAAGAGACGCCTTTATCTGCCTCCTCTGTTCTGATCTACCCTTTCTGAGCTCCATGCCCTGGGCACCCAGGAATCCAGTCTGAATTCTTTGTCTCACTTTTCATGATCTTCTGTCTGTAGGGGCTTAAATCTTCCTCCCTGCTGGGCTTCTGATGTTCTTTCCTTGACTGGATCTCTAGTTTCCATATAACACCTGCCTCATAGCTGGAAGGGACATCACCCGCTTTTCAGAGTTGCTGTGAGGTGTGAGATGACTACAGAATGCCAGGTGTAAAAAATGCATCTTGTGCCTGTACCCGAAAAAGCCCCGTGCAACGTGCAGGATTATTACAATTGGAAGTCAAGGAAGAATTTGAGAGGGAATAGGCTTTGCACGTCAACAAGTTTGATTGCCAATTAAATCTAATAGTTAATTTCTACGTGACCTTGGACAAGTTATTCAACCTCTCTGAGCCTCCGTCTCTTTGAGTCTAAGATGGGTTCATAATAAGGAGCAAGTGAAAAAGTATGACTTCCTAGCACAGTACCTTGCGCATAGTAGGGGCTCAATGAGAATCATCAATTGCATTCATTCATTCATCTGATAAATTCTTACTGAGCACCTATTGCATGCGGGATGCTGTGTTAAGTGCTTGTTTTATTACACTTGCTTCTCGTTATCGTTATTCTCTCTCTTACAGATGAAGAGAGGTTGAATAACTTGCCTGAAGTCAGGCAGAAATGAACGTTTGGAACTGTGTCTAAAGCCCAGGTTGGTTGAATTGCCAAGGAATAGAGAGGGAGAAGAGCCTAGGGGTGGTCCTGCTTTTATCAAACCTGCATTCTGATGGTGGAGTGTGTGCATGTGTGTGTGTATATATGTGTGTGTATCCAAAAATAAAGTGCACAGACTGATAAACACTAGAATACAATTGGAGTTACGAGGGCAGAGAACGTGGTGCTGTGATGAAGAGCAGGATAGGCAGATATAGCCTCCCAGAGAGGAAGGGGTTGGAATTAAGACCTGAATGAGAAGAAGGGGCCAGCCATGGGAAGGCCTGGAGAAAATGAGTAAGGGCAGATCAAGGCACGTTCTAGGAAGTGAAAGAAGACCAGTGTCCCCCAGGAAGGTAGATGAGGGAGCAGCAGCCCTCTCATTCCCCCTTTCTCTTTCTCCATCCCGCCTTCCTCTTTCCCTTTCTCCTACCTTTCTTCTCCTCTGAAGATGACCCATTGAAACCCACTGATACCCTCAGTTTCTTAAAATGCCCCAGTGCCCCAGGCAGGATTGGCCACATCATTTGTAGGGTTCAGTGTGAAGTGAAAGTGTGGGGCTTGCCGGGCACGGTGGCTCACGCCTGTAATCCCAGCACTTTGGGAGGCCAAGCTGGGTGGATCACTTGAGGTCAGGAGTTCGAGACCAGCCTGGCCAACATGGTGAAACCCTGTCTCTACCAAAAATATAAAAATTAGCTGGGCGTGGTGGTGCACGCCTGTAGTTCCAGGGCCTCAGGAAGCGGAGGCAGGAAGATGGCTTAAACGAGGGAGGCAGAGGTTGCAGTGAGCTGAGATGGTGCCAGTATACTGCAGCCTGGGCAACAGAGTGAAACTCTGTCAGAAAGAGAGAGAGAGAGAGAGGAGAGAGAGAGTGAGAGAGAGAAAGAAAGAGAAGGAAAGGAAGGAAAGGAAAGACAGGAAGGAAAAAGGGAGGAAAGGAAAGAAAGAAGGCCGGACGCGGTGGCTCACGCCTGTAATCCCAGCACTTTGGGAGGCCGAGGCGTGCGGATCACGAGGTCAGGAGATCGAGACCATCCTGGCTAACATGGTGAAACCCCGTCTCTACTAAAATACAAAAAAATTAGCCAGGCGTGGTGGCGGGCGCCTGTAGTCCCAGCTACTCAGGAGCCTGAGGCAGGAGAATGGCGTGAACCTGGAAGGTGGAGCTTGGAGTGAGCCGAGATCGCGCCACTGCACTCCAGCCTGGGCAACAGAGCGAGACTCTGTCTCAACAACAAAAAAAAAAAAAAGAAAGAAAGGAAGGAAGGAAGGGGCTCCTTGTTCAAAAAGTATTAAAAAATTTAAGACAGTGACAGAAGAGCATTAAACCAAAATGCAGGCCCTTCTGGGCATGGCTTGCCAGCCCCTGAAGCCAGCCCTGAATCCAGCGTGGTTCTTAGGGAGCATTTCCTAATTCTCGGCAGGCCTTGATCCTCATGTGTTGACTTAGAACTTGGATCTGAGGTGGAAACACAGTGTAGATTTCAATAATATCACAGAGATGGGGAAACTGGGAAAAAAATTGCCCATGAAGTCTCAACACATTTCAAAGAATTAATATTGTATAAGGCATGTTCTCTGATCACAGTGCGATTAAATTGGTTGTAAACAATGAAAAGAAGTATTTGTGTTGCTAGATTGTAAATCCACAGTCCACAGCAGAACCCCCAGCTCCTGCCCAGGCCCCAGTCTATAGTCTCCCACTTGCCAGCAGCTCCACGCTACACTTCACTCCTAATTGCCTCATCACCCTGGGGTAAGAGGTTTGGATTAGAGCCTGAGGGACTGGTTCGAGGTACTTCTCCAGAGTTCTCAATTATAATAGAATTCAAAAGCCAACCCAGGAGAGAAACACACACACACACACACACACACACACACACACACACACGAGAGAGAGAGAGAGAGAGAGAGAGAGAGAGAGAGAGAGAGAGAGAGAGAGAGGCTTTAGCTGCAGGTGAGGTTCTTTGAGAGACTTGTTCAAATTACAAAAAGTCACATTTCCCCATGTTGGGAATTAGATCTGAGTGTAACAGGCCTTCCAGGCTGGAAACGTGGCTACGTGCTCAGAAAACCAGGTGGCCTATGCGGCAGCATTTAAACATGTGCTCTCTTGCACTAGGAACCTGCATTGTAACTTGCACTGTGGCATCAACCTCCTTAGATTAATGGAGAAATGCTTTAAGCCAGTCACCCAGGCCTGGTGCATGCTCATTATTCATGGAGGGAGGAATGTGCTGGCTGACAGACAGCCCCGTCTATTCATGGCCCAGGGGCTGCGGCTGCTCTGTCTGTCACCTTGGCTAAGGGGTAAAGGGGTTTGGGTGAGATGTAGAGAGGTCAGTGAATGACCTCTTACTCTCGGGTTAGCTGAAAGTGCGTAAGTACCAGCTGGTCCAATCTGAGATGAATGCTCTGAAAAAAGAGTCCTCAATTGCTTTGTTGAGTATAAGTTGGACATTTTCCAACGTACATCCTTTTATAACCTGGCTAAAATTAGGCTGCAGTAGGACAAGTGGAAAGATCTGGGTCTAACCAAAGATTCTGGTTGCTACTGAGGGCATGCTTCTGAGTTAATCTATTCGTGAGTGGACCCAGGCTCTGTCCAAACTGTAACGTTTCTTGCTACATAGTAGGACAGTCATTGGAACGGCCAACAGCTCCTTTCCAGCAACTTTTTTACTTTCTAGTTTGTCCCCTGTGAGTAATGAATGTGCTCCAGGCCAAGGAGAACAACTTAAAGCATTCCTATTAATCTAAGAAGGTTGATGCTGCAGTTCAAGTTGCAACGCAAGGCCTTAGTACCATATACACCTGTTTAAATGATGCTGCATGGACCACCTGGGTTTCCTTCTAGCCCATATATCTAGCTTGTAGGATTCACAGAGAGTCAGGGCTCCAAACGACTTTATCTATTCCAGCATTACAGGAAATAATGATAATTGTAAGAATAGGTACCGTTTCTTGAGAAATTACTTTGTGCAGGTACTATGCTACCTGTTTGGGATACATTATCCTCAGAACAACTCTCTGAGGTTCCTACCATTATCATTCCCAGTTTGCAGATGAAGGAACTGAGAAGTCAAGAAACTTGCCCCAATCCATGCAGTAAGTGATGAAGCCATGATCTGATTTCCAGGCTGACCCCATAACCTACACTGCTAATGGCCAAGCTCTGCTGTCATGTCAAATGTAACCTACTTCCTCCTTTCCCTTGTCAAGGTCTCTGTTCACTGCCCAGTAACTGCCCTGTCATTAAGGAGAACTTGTGTCTGTCACTGTGAGATGGGGCCAGTGAATTTACATGTTACTTCCCAGGCAACATTTGCATTTAGACTGGAACTGTCTGGCAAGGACTGACCCTAAAGAAGTACAGCTGAAGACATTGAATTAATTATCTTGCTCATCGTCAATCCCCTGTTTACAAATTCCCAGCACAAGTCCCCCTCCCCCTCCGCCTCCCCCTCCACCACCTCTTCCCCCTTCCCCTCCTCCCCCTCCCCCTCCCCTCCTTTCCTCTCCTCCCCCTCCCCCTCCCCTCCTCCTCCTCCTCCTCCTCCTCCTCCTCCTCCTTCTTGTCTCACTCTGTCACCCAGGCTGGAGTGCAATGGCATGATATTGGCTCACTGCAACCTCTGCCTCCCAGGTTCAAGCAATTCTTCCACCTCAGCCTCCCAAGTAGCTGGGACTAGAGGCACACGCCACCACGCCTGGCTAATTTTTTTTTTTTTTTTTGAAACGGAGTCTCGCTCTGTCGCCCAGGCTAGAGTGCAGTGGCCGGATCTCAGCTCACTGCAAGCTCTGCCTCCCGGGTTTATGCCATTCTCCTGCCTCAGCCTCCTGAGTAGCTGGGACTACAGGCGCCCACCACCTCGCCTGGCTAGTTTTTTTTTTGTATTTTTTGGTAGAGACGGGGTTTCACCGTGTTAGCCAGGATAGTCTCGATCTCCTGACCTCGTGATCCGCCCGTCTCGGCATCCCAAAGTGCTGGGATTACAGGCTTGAGCCACCGAGCCTGGCCCCTAATTTTTGTATTTTTAGTAGAAACAGGGTTTCACCATATTCCCCAGGTTGGTCTTGAACTCCTGACCTCGTGAGGCACCCGCCTCCACTTCCCAAAGTGCTGGGATTACAGGCATGAGCCACCATGCCTGGTCAAGTTCTTTTTTTAAAAAGCCACTTGCACCAAGGGGAGAGAAAGAACCACTGACCTCATGTCAGATGAGGGTCCCAGACAGCTGTACCGCCAAATGAATCAGGACCATGGACAGGTCATCTGTCCTTTGGGCCTGTGCCCACTCAGCAGAAAACAATGAATGGACACCCTCTGTATTGGGACACAGGGTACAGTAGGGAACAAGCAGACATGGACTTGCCTCATGGAGCTTGTAGCCCAGAGACTCTTTCTTCACATGGTAAAAGGACCAGTGGGTTTCAAACTCCCTCCTTATTGTAGAATTCCTTTTTTATACCAAAGCAAACTCATGTACAAAATTCTAGCTTAGGATGGAGTGCAGCCATCTTCTGATTGGAGCGAGAGGGGAAGGTTTGGGGCTAATCCTTCCTCCTAGGTCTCTCTTCTTAACCCCTTGGTACCCGCACTTTTCATGGTGTCTCCCAGAGCTCGAGGGCTCCATGCACCATGGTGTACAAACTCAAGTACTTTCCAGGACCAGTAACCTGTGACTTACAGGCAGTCAACATGGCAGTGAGTTCTGCCCATGTGGTTTAATGCTTCTCAGGAGCAGACAGTACAAAACTCTCCACTGCTTCTGCCTGAAAGCCTTTTTTTTTTTAATCTCCTGTCCCGAAGACTTCATTGCAGATCATCTCACGATAAAGGCATTAGGTGCCTTTGGCATTTGTTCATACAATAAACGTGAGCCTTAGTTCCCAGAAGCTCTTAATTCAGCCTCCTTATTTTAAACATACTCTCATTTTTTTGGAGACCAGCTCAAATGGTAGGAAACATGTGTTCCAGGTCAGATACCAGTCTTGGTATGGACAGTATTTCATCATGAATGAACAAACAGACCACCTGGTGGGTCTTGACTTCAGCCTTCGATATTCTATGCAAATTTAGCGAAACAGGTTCACAGGCAAAAGCAACCAGTGTGCAGATACTATAAAAATGTAGGATTCATAAGCAGCTATACTTTCTTTTTTTAAATTTGTTTTTGTGGCTAGTTCTTTCCCAGATCAGAAGCTTAGGAGGGGCTAGTAATGATTGCTGATAATCTTAGGCTCTTATAAGATTGCCTCTTTAGATTCTTCACTGCTTTTTTTTTCCCCCCACATTGTGACACTGTGATTAAGGGTGTAACAGTAGTTAGCAGTGCAATGTTGGGTCATGCCCGCTGTCTGCTTCTTTGTCATGTAAACTATTGGCCTAGTAAATGCAGATCTTCCTGTTAAGGTAGAAAAAGCATTGAGATTAGCTATTGTAATAGAGTCTGGTGGAAACTGAAATACAAACTCTAAATGAAGAGAGCTTAACAAAAGGACTATTTACAAAGGTGTGAGGAAGCCCCAAGCTATAGACGGTGCAGCACCTAGGGAATAGCAGCAACTGAGAGCAGTAACTCCTGCAAGGTCTGAAGGGAGAAGAAGAGGGTGCAATTGCTGGAATCCAGAAAGAAAGAGAGTGAGAGAGAGGCCTGATAGGAGGAGCTCTGGCCTTTGGTTGAGAGCTGCAGCCAACACAAGGATAGGCAGTAGAGAAAAATTCAGAAATCCAGGACAATAAGTACTTCAGCTTCCCTCTCTTCCCTCCTTCCTGTGAACTGTCAGCTGCATTCCCTATTGGCTGAGTCCAAGAGAAAGCCATGGGATAGGGAAGCCATTGATGGGATAGGGAAGCCATTGATGGGATAGGGAACCCATTGATGGGATAGGGAAGCCACTGATGGGATAGAGAACCCATTGATGGGATAGGGAACCCATTGATGGGATAGGGAACCCATTGATGTTGTCCATACAGACCAGCCCCCTGTACGGACAGAGTGGGTCAGAGAGCAGGAGCATGCAGAAGATTAAGGAGATGAGAAGATGCCCAGCATGATTAGACATCATGAAGTGAATGGGTCTCTAGTACTGGGGAAGAGCCCTTTGGAAGAGGGTGAATCTGAATGCCGAGTCCACCCAGGGGGCTAGTACTCATGGAGTCAGCCATGGTAAATAGCGAACAAGAACTAACACCAGTGTGTGCTTTAGTTAGCTATTGGGCAATAAAGACTTTCCTGAGTGCTGGATTCAAATAAAGATTGGTGTTTAGTCAAAATAGGTGAGGAAGTACTCAAAATGTAAGTGAATAGGTGACTGTGTTCCAATAAAACTTTTTCCCTGTACGGAAACATATTCCCTTATTTTGGGGATTAGATTGTGAACATCTCTGGGGGCCATTATTCTGCCTCCCACAAGGCCATTCACAAAAGCTGCTTTTGTTCCGTTGTAGAGTCCTTTTCTTCAAAGGACCAGATAGTAAATATTTAGGCTTTTGCTGCCATATTGTCTTTGTTGCACTACCATTATGGTGCAAAAACAATCACAGACAAAAATCTCTATTTATAAAAATAGATGGGAGGCTAGAATTGGCCCATGGCTGTTGTTTACTGACTTTTCTTCTGTTGGATTCACCAAGCATTGTCTGAGAACTTCTGGTCTGGCTGAGCTTTGGGGCTGAAGGATGAATAACACTTGTTCTTGGTCCAGAAGGGGTGTTGGTCACTGCCTGGTGGGAACAAATGCATGTAAACAGAAACCCCCAGGGTGACAGGCTCTTGAGGATGGGAGCCAAGGAGCAGCAGGTGCATCTCATAGAGGAAACAGCTAGATCTTCTAAAAGAGGAATTGTCCAGATTACAGCAGAGAATACTGAGAAGCCCAGTGTGACGATCCAGATTAAAATGATGTCCTAGGTGTCCGAGGTTTGCGGTTTGGCGTCTGCACCCACCCACTGAACAACTGCACTCTGGTTAGGAGCATGAGCTTAACAGGCCTGGGATCAAAAGCTGTGTGACTTAGACAAGTGTGTCAGGTTCCTAATCTCTAAAATGGAGACGCATGGGGGAAGTAGATGAGATTGTGTGGGTAGCATATTTGTTGAATGGAGGGATGCTCTTTAAAGAATAGCTACCATCGTAATTAGTATTGGAGTTTCCCACAATGCCCAGGGAAGCTGCCCTGCTCCATGTCTGATTTGCTAGCACTCACAAAGAACATACAGCAAATGCCTGGCTTGTTAGCAATAACAATGCTATTAATAATAGCAGTACTAGTTGTACTAAAACAAGAGTAGCGGTAATGGTTGCTACCACTTAATTAGCACTATCTATTTGCCAGGAACCATGCTGAGATCTTTACAAGGGTTATCTCACTTACTCTGCTCCACAGCAGAGCCCCCATTGTTTGCCACATTTTAAGAAGGAAGAAAGGAAGCTCAGGGAAGGCAAGTGACTGCCCTGAGATCACACAGGGGCAAAGGTTGGAAGTGGGATTCACACTCATGTCTGTCTAACATCAGTAACCATGTTCCCAAGCTCCTGGCAGCACGAGGATAACACACTCTTTCTTCTGCCTCTTACTAGTGTCCAGACGGCAGTGGATTGTGGCAGCAGTGGCAAAAAAGAGATGTAAGTTAACCCCAAGTAGAACCGAGCAGCTCACAAGGGTGAGCCCCTGGCTCTCTCTGTCCAGTTTGCAGGGGGAACATCCATGTGCACTTAGAGAATTATCAGTGATGCCCATGAGACTAATGCCTTCATGGTCACAACATATAGCACTAGGGACATAGTATTGAACTGCCCTAGTTCTTTTAGACAGAAAGAAGCCTGTGCCTCCTCATGCCACGGTCCTCAAACACCTTCAATGGCTCCCTATTGCCCCAGAATAGACTTTTTACACTGACATTTGTATTCTGCACATTCAGACCCTTACTTTCCCCTCTAACTGTGATTTCTGGTTTCCATATTGTTTATGCCCCAACCATTATGACCTCCATACCTATGTGCACATGATTCCTTCCACCCAAAATTCCATTCTTCTGTCCCTGCATAGCCAAATGCTAACCTTCAGAGAAGATGGAGCTCAACTTTCACTACTTGATGTATTTCCTTGGGCCTCCACGAAGCAAATCAAGGCTACCTCTTTGAAAGAAAAAATTATTAATGCTTTATAGAGGCATAGAGGGTAAGTTTTATTAGAACTTACCATTATGAACGCTTTGTAGAGACGGAGGGCAGGTTCTAGTAAAACCTACTGTCTGTCCCTCTATAAAACATTAATAATTAAAAAAAATGTTATGGTTATTTATAGAGATGGGGTCTTGAGGACAGGGTCAATGTTAAGTTCATGTGTTCAGCTCCCTGGTGCTTGGCATACAAGGAGCATCTTATTAAAAAAAACTATATATATTATATATACACACACATGCACACATATAAATATTAATATACAAATATACACACATACATATACACACACATATACATAATGTCGAGTGAGTATATCAACTTACGTGGTCTCATTGAGAACCTATGAGGACCCCCTCTCTGTCTGTGCCACTTTCAGAATCAGGGGACATAAAAGTAGAGTCCCTGTTTATAAAGATGATCTAGCTAAGGTAAGGAAGGAGTTAAGACCTTCACACTTGATATATTCCTTGAACATATCAAGATCAATGCCAAACTTTACTCCTAAATTGGAGAGACCTCAACATTTGTATTGGAGTGTGTATCTTCCCAAGGAAGAGGGCCATGATTAATAGCATGGGCACTGGAATAAAAAGGAACAGGGTTTGCATCCCAATTTCATCATTGACTAGCTGGGTGAACTTGGCCAAGACCCAAATTGGCCTCTCCAAATCTCAGTAATTCCATCTGTGTAACTGTGGCAGCACTGGCTCCTACCTCTCTGGGATGGTGAATGAGGTTATGCAGGTATATCACTTAGCACAATGCCTGGCTTATGCTATGGGCGAATATCTAATTATTGCTGTTACTGTGGTTGTCATCGTGCTGATGGTGTCCTGCAATCTTATTCTAGGGATAACGTCTCCATCCTCAGCTCCCAGCCAGAGGGCAGCCTGCAGTCCTGGTTGAGCTGTACTCTGTCCATGGCCACAGATACTATGAGGACTCCTTCTCGACAGTCAGCCACCAGCAGCCGCATCCTCAGCCCCAGGTAAGAGTATCTCCCTGCTGCCTCTGGATGGCCAATAGCTTGAAGAATCTCAGACTTTGAAAGTTGTTGTTCAAGTCTTTCATTGTCTCTGGCATAGGCAAGAACAAGCACGGTCCTGAAAGTCTGAGGTATAACTCTGCCACATAGCTTTGTGACTTTAGGCAGATCCCTTACCCTCTCTGAGCTTCTACTTCCCCATCTGCAAAACATGGAATATAATTTTATTTACTGATCCAAATGGTTGAAGCAATGAGGACCTAATGCAGTCCTCTCCAGAGCTTGGTTTTCCAGATTTTAAAATAGCACAGGGTGAACATTTAAAAAAATACCAACAGTTGTTATAGTTGCCTTTTGCTTAAGGCACGTCATGCTCTTTTTTCCATTTATGGGTAATTACAGGTTCAAAAACTTTTTAATAAACATATTCACTTAAGTTTTTTTTAAATGGAGAGTCATCGTAAAGAAGTTGGGCCAGAGGATTTATCATCTGGAGATTTTAGCTTTATTTGAATTTTAGCTTTATTTTTAATTTTATAATTTCCTTACCACAGAAAGGGATGAATTCAGATGTGGCCTGATATGGAAGCATCACAAATCTACAGAAGTGCCAACAATAACCACCTTCAATAAATGGGCCTTTGGATTCACCCTTAGTTGCACAACTTCTGTCATCCATCTTCCCTCTTGCTTTTCAGCTCCATTTCTCTGAGCTCATTTGGTTTCCCTTTTCAAGGGTGGCCCTCTTGTAATTAGGAGTTAATGGCCATAAGTCAGAAATTATGATTAAGAGATGCATAATTAAGATGAAATGCACACAGCTTTTGTGAACAGAAGGACCAATGTGATAAGACTGAAAAAATCACAGATTCACAGAGCAAACCTAGACAAACCCCTTCCTGACTCAAAGACGTGTGTGCTTTGACGCAGGGGTTGTCTTTACAAAAAAGAAGGGAGTGGGAGTTTATGCTAACCTTCTGGGCATATTTGGCAAATGGCAAATGTCTGGTGCATGTCTGCAGGCTGGTCTTAGGCTGAAAGACTTAATGCAGAAAATATCAAAGAAAGGCTCCAAGAATGGGGTGCTTCTGGGGAGCTAATTAAAGCAAGATTATCTGATGACTGCTCTTAATTAAAAACAAAGGCCTGTATGAAGAAGGGAATTGTGTCCTCTGTGAACCCCAAACTCTGAGGACTTCATCTCTTCTGAAAACTAAATGCCTTTGCTTTAGTCTGTCTGCCAGTGGCAGCAGGAGAATTGGAGGCGGCCAGAGAAGAATGCTCATTAACATTATAACCAAGTTTCATAATTATAATCATGTTAGGATGGATGATAAGGATCCTAACCCATGAATCGTAACTTCATCTAAGCTGTTTGGCACCTGTTTGAATGGGAGATGGTAGGGTATGATGGTTTTGGTGCAGGATCTGAAGTCAGATCTAGATTCCAATTCTGTTTTTTTCATTTGCTATAAATGTTTAAGATATAATTGATGATTGTCAAATAACAAAAAGTAGGCACTTTTTGCATTGTAATGGCCCGTTGAAAAGTTTTAGAATTGTTATTCTGTACAGAGATTCATCTTTATTCAGTGTTCTGGCTGCTTCCAAATTCACTGAATTCTCTAGCACTGGATTAGAAACCGTAATTTATAGGAAAACGTATATAACGTATAGTTTTTCAAGTAAACTTTTTGGAACAACAAGACAAAGCAGTACATATAACTTTCAATAAGCATTTCAAAATGCTTACTATGTATGGACCCGGACATAGATTAAAAAATAATATTCCAATTCTTTATTTGCATATCTGCAGCTGTGAGATTTTGGGCAAACTGCATAACTTCTCTGTTCATGTTTCCTCCTGAGTAAATCGTGATTGTTGTCAGGGGCAATGTGGTGATGCACAAGCCACTCTCTACTCGGAGCCTGGCACCTAGAAAGAGCTAAAAAAAATTAGCCATTTGAATCAGCATTAGCAACTATTCGATGCCCGGAGGAATCCCAGGAGGTAGACTTCACCGTCTATCTTCATGTTACGGAAGAGAAATCTGAGACTCGGAGAAGGGGGAGCAACTGATCCATGCATAGATGGTCTTACAGCTCCTGCAGTGGGCCCTCAGGCAAGGTGGGTCGGTCTTCAGCATCTCCCAGAGAGCCCCGTCCAGAGTCTCTTTCCCTTTTCTCTTCCCTTTCCCCTTCCACATCCTTGGGCATGTTCAGCTGCTGTTCGGAGTAAATAGTGCTTGCACCAAGAACAGGGAGAGGGCAGGAGGCAAGGGAGATACTTACACATCTGTAAGAAGGGATTTCTTGTCTGTCTTCCTCATGGCCACATCCCCAGGGTTGGCTCACAGTTGGTGCTCCATAAGTGTTTGATGAATGAATAACTGACCACAGCATCAAAGCTGGAGCAGAAATATTAACTGTGGTTTGTCACGGCTCAGGACTGATTGTGGTGCAGAGAGGGTTGGTAGTTCACTCAGTAGCACAAAGTAGGTAAGTAGAAGAGCCAGAATTTGAACCTAGGTTGGAATCCCTCCAAAGCTTCTATTTTATTTGCCACACTACCACAGCTCTCTGACATTCATCCAGGAGGTACATCACTCACCTGGTAAAGTTTACTGGAAAAATCTGACCTCTGTTTATTAATACTAAAACTGCCTAAGGATTATTATTCAACCTTCAGTGTTCAGCCAAGACAAAGTGTCTACTGAGTGCCAGATCCTATGGCATTGAGCCCTAAAAATTTTGAAACCCTTCCTTTGAATATGTCTACAGCTCGAAGACTCAAGACATTATGAGTTGCAAAGGACCACTGGGATTGTCCAGCCCAACTTGCTCAGTATATAGATGGGACAACCTGAGGTCTGCAGAGGAAATATCCAAATTTATAGTATGAACTGACCCAGAGTACAGGTGTCTTGACTTCTGGCTCTTTTTAATTGCACAAGCAATCTATGAATACTTCCTCTCTTAAAGAACTTAAAATATATCAGAAGGCTAAAATCCTGTTTGCCACCACTGCAGTCTTACGCTTCCTTCTCAGAAGGATTCATCATCTTCAGTTTGGTGTATATCCTTCTATATCTCTTTCTATATGTATATATCATAAACATATACATGTACTTGTAGCAAATATGTAGCATATTTGTGGGATTTTAAAAAACATAAATTATATAATTATGTGTTATGCTTTTCGTAAATTTTTACAATTTACTTCTTTCCCTCAACAGTATACCTTAGAGATCTTTCCTTACCAGTATGCCTAAGTCCATCTCATTCTTTATAATTCCTGCACAAGCTGCCATGCTTTATTTAACTATAGTGTCCTTATTTCAATTTTAGGTGCTTTCCAGATATTTGCTATTAATTTGTCAAGCTTTGAAAAACGCACATCCTTATAAACATGGGTAAACGATTCTCTGGATCAAAGGGCATTTGCATTTTAACTCTAATAGATATGAGTGTCCTGTCTGCTAGGAGACTGTATCATAGTAGAGAACAGGACTCCTATTTATACCTGCTCCCATATTACCTGGTGCGTGGGAAGACCCAATAAATGAGCCTCTTGGATATATCCCATTTGACTGAGAAAGAAGGTCACTCTAAAAACAGAAGAGAGGGAGAAAACAGTCTTCTGCCAACAAAATAAAAGCATTCCCCACATTATTTATAAGGGGATGTCAACTCAAGAGAAATACACCTCAAGCGTTATGATTTACAGCCCAGGAATCGCGCCGCTGCCACTGATAAACGCAAGCGCTTCTGGAGACGAAGACACTAAATTACCTTTGTCGCCACAGAGAGGGGGTTTATGGGCTGGGTGGTGGCAGCCACACTTTGTTCAGGAGTTTCTCTTAACATCTGGCCGCAAGTGGTGCCTGGGCTGTCCAGGGGCTGGCATGCTCATGTTAGTCCCTGCTGTGTGCCTGGCCTCTCCTTCTCGCCCTCCTTCCACCGCTCTGTGGACGAGAGTGCGAGGGCAGTGAGGCTCTCCCAACTTCTTCTTACCCTTACAATACATTGGGCTTCCTGAGCAGGGTCTAAGCCCCATTTCTTTCTAGATCCTCACCCCAAGCCCAATAAAACCCCAGCCATGGTCACTCACCCTGTTCTGCAAGGTCCACATGCTGACAGGCATGACGACCTAGCTAGCTGTAGAGACTGCCAATGTCTTGTCATTGGGCAGTTGCTGTTCTCATTTCCTGGGCAATTATTCCAAATCATCCCGACTTCCTCGTGATCTCTCCCCATCACTCTCAGGAGGCACCTCCTCTCCTGTTTCATTCAAAGTAAAATAATAATGGCTTTAACTTCTGCAGTGATGTGTATGCATTCATCTCTATCTGCCCCCGTCTTCCCTCTGGTCTCAGAAGATGAGGTCCAATCCTGTTCTGTCTGAAGCTAATGGGGATCCAGGTCTTCTTTCCCCTAAAACACTGTGATTCATCTAGTGTCACCTCTGTCTCCTGCGTCCTCAACTTTCCTTGTTTTACTTCTTCCCCCAGAGGTTATAAACACCTGAGGTCCTCCCATCCTAACCATGTCCTTGTCCATCACCCTGCTGTCCTATTGAGTTATTGCTTTTCCTTCCTTTTGATTCGAGCTTCTCAGACATGTTGTTAACAGGTACTATCTTCACTTACTCCACATTTACGCCTTAATTTGCTGCAGCCCAGAGACTGCCCTGCCACTCCACTGAAACCTTTCTCACTGTGTCAGCAGCTTCCAAAGACACAAATCAGGGGACATTCTCTAGTCTTTATATTTTCCTGGACTTTTCCCCACTGCTGAACATTTCTTGGAACTCTTATCTGCTTGACCTTGACAAGATTTCTGTTCCTTGGTGCTCCTCAAACGTCTCTTCCCTGGTCTTTGCCTGGACTTTATCTCCAAATGCCAGGGTTCACAGGTTAGTGCCCTCACCTGGCTGTTTCGCTCTCCGCCTGATAGCAGGCGATTCTCCTTTTGTGATGTTGGCTCTGCAGCTGTCAGCAGGTGACCCCCAAATACAGACGAACAGCGTTTATATTCTCCCAAGTTTTAAATTTATGTATCTTATCTTATGGTCTACGTTGATCACCAACCAGGTATCTCCCTGATGTTTTAACTCAGCATGTCCAAGAGGAAACTCATCCCGCCCCACCAGCCCTGTGTTATCAGGATCATTGAGTGGTTCTGTCATTCATAAAGCACCCCGTGCTGGAGCCCTTATTATCTTAGGTTATCATTCCCCTCTGTCATCCCCATATTCAATGAATCCCTAAGTCTCGTATTCTACCCCCCACCCAAACAAATACTCTTTCTACTTCTCTCCATCCCCCACTGCCAACACCTTTAAGTCAAGCTACCATAATTTTGCTCCTAGACTCTGGCAAAGACCTTTCAAAACCACCCTCCTTTAGTCCATCCTCTATACTTTAGCCGGTATGATTCCTCTAAAAGGAAAATCTGGTTTCAGTGGCTCCTCATTGCCTATAGTAGGGGTCAGCAGACTCCTGTCCACAGGCCAAATCTGGCCCTTGCCCTGTTTCGGTAAATAAAGTTTTATTGGATCACAGCCATGCTTATGGTTTTTTGAAAAAACATATTGACCATGGCTGTGTTTTCACTGCAGTGGCAGAATTGATGAGTTGCAACAGAGACCATATAATGCACAAAGCCAAAAATATTTGCCATCTGGCCCTTTACAGAAGATCTTTGCTGACCTCTGCCTTACAAGGTAGGAGTCAAATGCCTTAGCCTGACTTACATGGCCCTTCGTGATATAGGTCTTGCCTACTTTGCTGGTCTTATTTCCCTCCTTTTCGTCACAATTTGTACCCCAAATAGTTTGTAGCTCTTCTGCATGTACTATGCTAGTTCGTAACTCTAGTCCTTTGTCTGTGATATTCTGAAACACCCTTCCCATGTTTCTTGTCTCCTCTTAATCATCCTTCAAGACTCAGCTCATGCATTGCCTGCCACAAGAGCCTCCCCGATCTCCTGGTGGGTCAGGTGCCCCTCTACTGTTATCTCACAGAACTCAAATCTCCCTCTCCCATAGCATTGTCCATATTATGTAGATATAATCTTGGCAAGCTGTCTGTCCCCTTCATTAGGCTGTGAGCTTCTTAAGGACATAACCCTTGTCTTTGTCCTTCTTGAACCTCAGCACCTAGTACAGTGCCTGTCACATAGTAGGTACTCAATAAATACTCATTGAACGGATAAGTGCCCAGTGGATTGAAGTAAGATGGCTTCTCATCAGGGCAATGAAACAAACAATATCAAGAACCCCTGATAGATTTGCCAAACACATTAACTGTCTCCTATCGCAGAACAAGTTATTGGAAACATGAAACAGAATTGATGAATTATAATGAGAACAGAAGGTCTGGGGTTCAAGCCCTCAGCGTGCAGGTGGAGGGCAGAAGCATGTGGTGGGTGGTGGGCTCAGAGAGTTCAACAGGGCCTGACCAGTGGGCCTGAAAAACACACTCCAAGAATGTAAAGGGTAGATCTGTTTTCTAATACAACCTCTCCTTTACTAGTTCCTGACTATGAGCAAGTTACAGTCTCCGAGTCTCAGCCCCTCCACCATTAAATAGGCTTTAATAATGTTCCCTTTGCAGAGCTGAAGAATTAACAACCAAAGCAAATTAGCACTCTAGAGTACCCAGTGGAAGGCCTGCTACCACGTTGGTGTTTAATAAGCAGAAACTCCCTTCCATCCTCTGTCCTTCATCCCAGAGCAGGTCAGGTGACGCTGCTGTGCGGAGGCATGGATGCTGACAGGCAGGACTAGGGAAAACTATGACTGGGTGCTCCACATGCCAGAGATTGCAAAAGTGGGCTAAACTCACAGCAGAAATCCATGAACACAACAGAAAACCTCTTGGCAATGAAAGTGGAGTTTCAGTGAGCTCACTTTTAAGTATGTTAAATTTCGTGTGTTTGGGGACATCCAAAGAGAATTGTCCAGAAGCTTTTTAAACTCTGACCTGGACCCCTAAGGAGGTATCGAGAAACCTCTGCATAATGTTAGGATTCTTATGAGTATAGGTGACGTAAAACATCAACCTGGCTAGAGTAAGAAGGAACATTGATTGTTTCCTGTAGCTGGGAAACCAAAAAGGAAAATTTAGCTTCAGGCATTGCTAGATCCAGGAATTAAAAAATGAACATGGGGATTTGGTTCCCCACCAACCTCTCTGCTCTGCTGTCTTCTGTGTTGGTTTCTTTCTGAGGCAACAAGATGGCGGCCAACAGCTCCAGATTCATGCCTGCACCATTCTGAGTCCAGTAGTAAAGAGAGCTTCTCTCTTCTTCACAGTTTCACAAAAAATGCAAGCCTGAGTGAGCCTGAACCAGTCATAATGGACAAGGGGACTGAAGGAGCCTCTTACCTTTGACCTAAGTCAGTCTTTCACCTGGCCCTTGGAAATTCCCACCAAACCATGAGAACAGTAAGGGAGGAGGGGTTCCCCAAAGGACAATGAAGGGCCTTACCTGAAGCAGGAGAATGAAACTTGGTAGATGAAAACTATAAGCATAGAAAATGTTTTCCACCAATGGGGAGGCTGAACTACAGGAATGGGCAAGACTATGAAGACAAAGAATGGTAGGGAGGAAAGAAACGTATTTGAGTGTTTGGGGTCCCCATTCAGTAACCTTGGGAAATCCAACTAAAATGGTGTATCCTGATCAGAGACTTTATTTATCCCTAAATTTCAATGGCCAATCCATCACCACATAATTAGTAATGCTGTGCTTTGAATTTATTACCAACCCCGGCTTTCTACTGTTGCTATTGGACTTGTACCATATTGCAATGTGAGCATGGAGATTATTGTATAAATTCTTCTCACTCACATAATCATCGTGATTTTAATTACTGTGTAATCTTTGCTAATTACTGTTGTATGTATCATTTGCTTTGGTGCCGATTTAACACAACTGCTTTTCGTTTGGCTAAAAGATGGCATTACAACTTTTCCTTTTTGCAGGGGAAAATTTGCTTTCTGTAAACATTTGCAGACCCAAACTTTTGGCTTGCAGTTCTTGGTTTAAAAAGAAAGATGCAGATCTTGCCACCACCCCTGTTTGTTTTTATTTGGGATAAGACTGGTTTGAATAAGTAAAAAGGTCTAAATTACACTGTATTGTCTTTAAAAAAAAAAGTTGTGTTACTTTCAAAGAAGGGCAATTACTCTACTACAGACAGGAAGCCAAAGATGGGTCATGTGAGGGCTGCTTAAATGAGTAGATAAGACTCGTTTGTAATTAGTTAATTAATTATAGATATGTGAATAAATGGTACTTAGCTTTAAAAACAGCTCGTTCCCAAGGTGGGTTAAGCATCTGATGCTAATCTTATTTCAATAATACATTTATTTACTGGTCTCTGCCTTCTTAAAACTGGGAGCTCAGGATAATTTTAATCCATCCTGGAAACACTTAATGAATGGGCCTCTCATGAATATGGTTTTATGTCTTACTAGGACATAAGGAGTATTTTCAGTTTTATTAGTATTAGGAAGATTAGTGGAAAAGATGTTGAAACTGAATGCACAGAAATATTCAATGCAAACACATTAACCATGGACCAAAGGCCTGAGCAAGTGAAACCAGGTGAAGTCTGAATGTAGACACAGGATTTATCCTTAGGACCCAAATCCTAGACAAGTATTTATAGGAAGGAAGCCTGTTTCCTGTCTGGAACTCCAGGTCTTGGATGGTAGGTCTGTGGACCTTTTAGAAAATTTGAGACTCACCTAAGCTGCAAGTTTGTAGAAAACTATTTGGATACATCATTGATGGTTCAGAACACTCTTTTAAAATCTGTGGTTCTCTGTTAAGCTAAGGTTTTGTTACACAAATTTGCCATTGAAATATATATACAGAAAAGTGGGTCTTAAGGAAATTTTCAAAAAATTGGTCATGCCTCATTCATTTGTAATTACTAACAAAATCCAGACTGGACCATTACAGTGCCCCTACAACTTCCTTGTGCCCATTCAAGCCATCACCTCCTCCTTCCTCAAAGATACCCACCATCCTGACTTCTAACACTGTATATTAGATGTGCCCCTTTTTGAACTGTGTAAATGGAAGCATCCAATATGTCCTCTTTTGTGTCTGGCCTCTTTCTTTCAATATTATGTTTTCAAGATGCCCCCACACTGTTGCATGTAGCGGTAATTCATTTATTTTCATTGCTCTATAGTCTGTAACAGTGGCTCTCAACTGGAGGCACTTCTGCACCACTGCCCACCTCAACAGGGGACAACTGGCAATGTCTGGAGACATTTTTGACTGTCTCATGCTCCTGGCATCTAATGGGTAGGGTTCAACGATGTTGCCAAGTATCTTACAATGCACAGGACAGGCCACATAAAATTATCGGGTCCAAAATGGCAATTATACCACCACTGAGAAACCGTAGTCAATAATATGCCATTGTGTGAACATAGAGTAATAATTAATTCTATTATTAATAGACAATTAAGTTGTTTATGGTTTCCCATGATTATGAGTAGTATTACTGTGAACAATCTTATGCACATCTTTTGTTGCATGGATATACAGATTTCTGTTGGGCGTATACTCAGCAGTAGAATTGCTAGGTGTTTTTTCAGCTTTGGTAAATACTGTCAAAACAGTCATTCCAATTTATGTAACCGTCATCAGTGAATGAATGTTCTGATTGCTCTAAATCCTTGCCAACGCCTGGTTTTGTTACTAAAAAAAATAGCTATTCTAATAGGTGTTAGTAGTTTCAAATTTTGGTCTTCACTCACATATCCCTGGTAAATAAACCTTTCTATATGCTTATATCTTCATTCAAATATCCTCTTTAATGAAGTGCCTGAGAAAGTCTTTTGTCCATTATTTTTATTCTTTGGTTATCCATCTCTTTTGTATTGATCTGTAGTTCTTTATGTATTCTAAATGCATGCCCTTCATAAGGTATGTGGGTTTTCTTCCACTCAGTCACTTGCCTTTTTCACTCTCTTAATGGTTTATTTTTATAAGCAAAGTTCTTAATTTTAATGTAACCCAGTTTATAATGTCTTCCTTTATGGTTGGTACTCTTTATATATTGTTGAAAAATTATTTGACTACTTTGAAATCATGCAATATTTTCTTATTTTTTGTAGACATTGTATTGATTTACCTTTTATATCTAGATATACAATGCATCATGAATTGATACTTATTTGTGGTGTGAGGTAGGGCTCACTCTTTTCCATATAGATATCCAGTTGGTCTAGCACATATGTTTTAGAGAAATGATATTGTCCACATTACACAACAGTATGAATTTGTCATAAATCAAGTGATCTTATGTACATACGTCTGTCTCCAGACCCTATTCTAGTTCACTTTTCTATGTGTCCATCCTTGAACCAATATAGCATCTGGAAGTATAAGTTCTCCATCTTAATTCTTCTTTCAGGTCAGCAAATGACTCTTAGGGAAATGCCACATCATACTGTGTTCACCTTCAGTGTATTTCCCTCTTTCCAAGATTTGGCCTTTTGAGTCCTGGCTGCTTTGATGGCTTTCCACTGTCCTTAAATTTGAATTCTACTTTTCTGGCTTTCCAGGTAGCTCTGATGCAAGCTACTATATCTGGAAGCTGAGAGCTGAGCTAGGCTTTTATTCTTTTATGTAAATAAACATTTTTTTTCTAATGTACACTTCCACCAACAGTGTATAAGCATTCCTTTTTATCTGCAACCTTGCCAGCACCTGCCATTTTTTTGACTTTTTAATAATAGCCATTCTAACTGGTGTGAGTTGGTGTCTCATTGTGGTTTTGCTTTGCATTTCTAATGATCAGTGATGTTGAGCTTCTTTACATATGCTTGTTGGTCACATGTATCCCTTCTTTTTAAAAGTGTCTGTTCTTGTCCTTTGCTCACTTTTTAATGGTTTTTTTTTTCTTATACATTTGTTTAAGTTCCTTATGGATGCTGGATATTAGACCTTTGTCACATGCATGGTTTGCAAATATTTTCTCCCATTCTGTAGGTTGTCTGTTCACCTTGTTGATAGTCTCTTTTGCTGTACAGAAGCTCTTTAGTTTAATTTTATCCCATTTGTCAATTTTTGCTTTGGTTGCCATTGCTTTTGTCATCTTCATCATGAAATCTTTGCCCGTTCCTATGTCCAGAATGGTATTGCCCAGGTTGTCTTCTAGAGCTTTTATAGTTTTGGCTTTTACATTTTAGTATTTAATCCATCTTGACCACTGTGGAAAACAGCATGGTGAGTCCTTAGAGACCAAAAGCAGAAATACCATTTGACCCAGCAGTCCCATTACTGGGTATGTACCCAAAGGGATATAAATTGTTTTACCATAAAGACACATTCATATGTATACTCATCACAGCACCATTCACAATAGCAAAGGCATGGAATAAACTTAAATGCCCATCAGTGGTAGACTGGATAAAGAAAATGTGGTACATATATGCTATGGAATACTATGCAGCCATAAAAAAGAATGAGATCATGTCCTTTGCAGGGACATGAATGGAGCTGGAGGCCATTATCTTTAGCAAACTAATACAGGAACAGAAAACCAAATACCACATGATCTCACTCATAAGTGGAAGCTAAATTATGAAAGCACATGGACACATAGAGGGGAACAACACACACTGGGGCCTATCAGAGGGTGGAGGGTGGGAAGAGGGAGAGAATCAGAAAAAATAACTAGTGGGTACTAGACTTAATTCCTGGGTGACGAAATAATCTGTACAACAAACCCCTGTGACACAAGTTTACCTATAGAACAAACCTGCACATGTACCCCTGAACTTAAAATAAAAGGTTTTTTTTCTTGCCTTCTATGCCTAGGGAAACATGAAGTTTCACTCATATTTTCTTCCAGTCCTAACTTAGTGAATCTACCACCCCCTCCAGAATGTAAGTTCCCTGAAGGCAAGCACTGTTCATCTCTGTGTTGACAGCATCTGTCATCACGACACTCAATAAATGATTCAGGATGGAAGCAAGGAAATATTAATGGATGCATAATTTCCATTCACTTAAAGCTGCATCTTCATGGGGAGCTGAGTGCTTTTATGAATTAGTCTGAGGTTTTCTGTGACTATTGCCATTTCACCATACTCTGGTGAGGCAATGTCTCTGCATGGAAAGTGAAGGGATGCATTAAATTCGCTTAAATATGTTGAATCCAAATTGAATCTACAAGCCAAGTAGATTTTAATTACTCTGCAAATCTAGAATTACGTTCTTCAAAACATTGTGAAAATTGTAGCAGAAGGTAAAAGACTCGAGTTGTAGAGCCAGTACTTGCACCATCTCATCAGAGTGTGACTTGGGAAGTTCTATTCCCTTCTCTGTTTTTCTAGGTGTAGAATGAGGGGTTCAAACCAGATGAGGCCGCAGCTCCCTGTCGATTTGTTATTCTAGAAATTGATCACATCCTGTAGAAATGAAACAAGGCTCTTGGCTTAGTGTTAGAAATATGGAGAACTCACTTTAGATTGTGTACTGGAAGTGGGTTTTCAATCTTGTTTTTCAGCCAGGAGAAGTGGATGTGACTGACTGGAGAGTGGAAATACTGGGTTCTGAATTATTCAGCCCTTTGCACATTCTTTCCACAGTTCCACAATCTCCCATCTTTGTACTCCTCCATTCCTTCATTCTTTCCATTCTACAAGCTTTCTTTGGGGCATTCCTGATGTTGGGGATTCATAGAAGAAAGATGTGGTCTCCTCCAGAAACTAACAGTCTTGCCGGGAGATACAAATAAGTAAATAGACAACAGCAATACAGAGGGGGACACAGGAGGCTGTGGGAGCCAGGAGAGGCCCCAATCCAGGCCAGAGGGCGGAAAGACTTCCTGGGGGAAGCTACAGTTGGGCTGAATATTAAAGGGTGAGTGAAAATGTTTGTCTGGTTTTTCTTGAAATATAGAATAATGGTTTATCAGAATCACCTGCAGAGTATCAGTTCCTTCCTCTCTGACTCCCTCCTAATTCTTTCTTATTAGGCTAATTTCCTTCCTCCCTCCCTGCCTCCCTCCCTGCCTCTCTCCCTCCCTTCCCTCCTTCCTTCCTTCCTTCCTTCCTTCCTTCCTTCCTTCCTTCCTTCCTTCCTTCCTTCCCTCCCTCCCTCCTTCCCTCCCTCCCTCCCTCCTTTCCTCCTTCCCTCCTTCCCTCCCCTCCTCTCCCTTCCTTCCCTCCCCTCCTCTCCCCTCCTTCCTCTTCTCCCTTCTCCTTTCCCTTCCTTTCCCTTATGAAAACAAGTTGACAACATCACAACAGCTCTCCTTAAATAGTTTCACATCTTTCTCTAAGAAGGACATTTTCTAACGTATCACTATCACACTTAGGAAAATTAAGAAATCCATAACATTATCCGTATTTATATTACCCAATTATCCTCCCATATACCCTTTTTGCCTGTTCAATTTTTCTTATTATTAACATCTTGCATTACTCTTCAGTCTCTTTTAAATGAGAATGATCCCCTTATCACTACCCAGCTCCAGTTTAACTGTTTTTTTTTTTTTTTTTTTTGCGGAGGGTAGACTTCCAAGGGTGACTTGAATGGGCAACTCTATGCAAAAATTACTGACCTTTGTCCCCGGTAGCCAGTAAGAATGTGTGGGTGAAGTCAAGCCAAATTCTGCTGAGCCGCAGAAGGCATGGAGGCAGGTGTCCACTCAGGGCAGCTCGATGGATTGGTTTGTAAAATTGTCAAAGACTCGGCGCTGACCTTAAGCATCAGAGAGAACAGCAAGCAAGCCTTGAGAGCGACCTTGTCTCATAAAAACTGCCATATTGTAAGGAATGCAGGATATTCACCGTGTCTGTTTCCTGACTCTATTCCCCATGCCAGGAGTGGCCAGGCATGGGGACAGCATGGGGACAGATTGCTGCTAATGTCACCTCCCCCTCACTTCCCTGCTTCCTTGGCATCCTCCTTACTTTGAACTTCCCTCTCAGCTAGGGGTGAGGGAGCTTCCTAAGCCTCATTTTCCTCGGCCTGTGAAATTTAGATATCAGCCCTTGCTTGTCAAGAGTTTTGCAGATTGAGTAAGCTAAGAATCGATAGGAGGAATCTTCTGCTCTTGCTTGGAATGTCTTTCTCGAGCCATCGTCAACACTGAAATCCTACCCTTCTTCCAAAGCCTGACTCAACCCACCTCCTCAAGAAAGGCTGTGCATGGCCGGGCATGGTGGCTCACGCCCATAATCTCAGCACTTTGGGAGGCTGAGGTGGGCGGATCACTTGGGGTCAGGAGTTGGAGACCAGCCTGGCCAACATGGCGAAACCCCATCTCTACTAAAAATACAAAAATTAGCTGGCTGTGGTGGTGGTGGGCGCCTATAATCCCAGCTACTTGGGAGGCTGAGGCAGGAGAATTGCTTGAACTTGGGAGGTGGAGGTTGCAGTGAGCCGAGATCACGCCATTGCACTCCAGCCTGGGCGACAAGAATGAAACTCCATCTCAAAAAAAAGAAAGGAAGGCTGTGCACCCAGGCACCAGTACTGACTGCTCTCTCCTTTGCCAACCTCTTGGTGCATTTATAGTCTGTGCTTCACAGTGTCTCTGGAATTTCTTGCATTGCTGACCCTTCTGCATGTTTTTTTCCAGACTCAACACCTACACTGCTCTCCCCAGGAGGGGAGGGCAGCCCATCTTCTGCTGCTATGTGCTCGGAACATTATAGGTAGACAGACAGACCAGGGTGGGAGTCTCAGCTCTGCTCCTTCTCAACAAGCCCATTTGCCTCTCTTAGCCTCAGCTTCCTCATTTATAAAATGGGACGATAAAGGGCAGTAGAGTAAAGCAGTTGGGAGCCATGGGCCTGGGGTAGGACTCCTTGGTTTAAATCCATGTTCTCCCACTTATGACATGACAAATTACTGATTCTTTCTGAGCCTCGGTTCTGACAGGGGAAGATTGCAACATCTGCTTTAGAGGACTGTTGTGAGCATAAACTTGAGTAATGTCTATAAAGCCTAAAGGCGTAATACATGACAACTCTAATGATGTGGTATTTACCTGTGCACCACAGTAGCTTAATAAGTGCCTCCCATTGCCTGCATAAGGCATAGTCCTGGGTACCATGTCAACTTTTATTACAGACTCTCTGTTGTTATTTTGGACTCAGTTACCAAATCTTCAGGCCATCTTCAAAGAGCATCTGGTTTCC
The DNA here is from genome assembly GCF_049350105.2 of Macaca mulatta. NCBI lineage: Eukaryota > Metazoa > Chordata > Mammalia > Primates > Cercopithecidae > Macaca > Macaca mulatta. The sequence continues at coordinate 25,548,583 of NC_133415.1, read as the reverse complement.
CATCTCAGGCCTCACCAGTATTAAAGAACATCAATATGTTTTTAATTTCCTCTTTAATTTCAGGGAATGGATGAAGAATGGGGGCTGACAGCATGCTTTGGGGGATGATTCACGGTGTCATTAAATCTGTATTGAGTTTCCTGTAGCTAGAATTGGCCCAGGCTCTGACCACACTCAGACCTGGGAATTATGTTTTGTTTGTTTGCTTGTTTTGCTGTGTGATTAAATCTAATGACAGTAAATCCAGCATCTCCTTGACTTGGACTTTCTTGGTTCATTACATTGCAGTGGATTTTGAAAAATATGTATGTGTAGATGTAAATTCAACTGGTTGAGGTTTCCCGTCAGCCTTCTGCCCAGTGGGTGTGTGATGTAGTGGAAGGAGAAGAATGGGATTCAGAGCTGGCCCACCAGCGTTCAAATGCAGGCCATGCCACTTAGCAGTATGGCCTTGAGCAAATGGTTTCTCACCACTGAGCCTCAGTTTCCTCATTTGCAAGGTGGGGTGATGCCTCTGATGTTGATGGGGTGATGCTGCTTAGCTTGATGAGATACTGCCTACGATACATGCAGATATAGGTGCCTTCTTTGTTCTTCGCCAGTTTTCATGGAGCATCTGCTTCTGTGGTCGACACTAGAGATAAAATGATGGGGCCCCATTCATAAGCTAATCTGAAAGGGGAAGGGATATGGTCCAAGCAGGAGACACTGTCTCAGACACTAGCTCGTTCTGAGGCTGAACCAACCACCTCAGTCTCCACTTCCCTTCTCCGTGCTGTTCACAGTAGGCTTATACATGGGAATTGTTTACTCTTGAACATCTGCCCTCAATCTGAGGTCTTCTCTAGCACTGATGAAAGAGGTCATTAAAGAAAAGCAATCAGACAAGTGTTAAGGTTTTAAAATTTATGTTAAACCATTATGTCAAAGGATTAACTTTGAGATAAATAAGTAATGCATGAAAGTTTAACTGTAGTGTCTTTTGCCTCAATGGCAGTACTGGGAGTAATGGGAGTAGAAATGGCTTCCACTCTTAAATACTGAGTATGCATATGACACGCATCATCTCTCATTTCTCACAAGACCCTGGGTCCTAGGGCAGTGTCATTCCCACTCTTACTCCTGTGTAAGTTCAGGCTTCAAAAGATACCTGGGGGCCTGGACGCCATGGCTCACACCTGTAATCCCCACACTTTGGGAGGCTGAGGTGGGCGGATCACTTGAGGTCAGGAGTTCGAGACCATCCTGACCAACATGGTGAAACCCTGTCACTACTAAAAATATGAAAATTTGTCTGGTGTGGTGGTGTGCACCTGTAATCCCAGCTACTTGGGAGGCTGAGGCAGGAGAATCACCTGAACCCTGGAGGCAGAGTTTGCAGTGAGCCACGATTGAGCCACGGCACTCCAGCCTGGGCAACAGAGCAAGATTCCATCACAAACAAAACAAAACAACAAAAACAAACAAACAAAAAACAAACCTGACTTGGAATAGACAGAGCCGGGATTTGAACTCAGGTCTCTCTGCGTCTGAAGCTTTTTTTTTTTTTTTTTCTCCTGCCTTGTAGGTTAGAAAGAGTGGAAATTTCAGTATTCCTGAGTTTTCATGTCCTAGTTTACCTAATAAACTTCTATAACTTGAAGCAACCCATACTTACAGCTTTTTCATATAAATACCCTTATTCATCAATTCATTTAATAAGTCCAATATTTATTGGAACCTACTGTGTGGCAAGTGCTAGAGGATTCATAACTTGAACATTTTATTGAGCACCTACTATGTGCCTGAGGACTGGCAATTCACTCATGCATCCAACACATGTTTATGGAGCACCTACAATGTGTTAGGGCCCTGGTGCTTCCCTCACTTACTCAACACAAATTCATTGAGCACCTACAGTGACATTGTTCTATAGACATTGTTCTATAGACACTGGTAGCAGGGAATGCAATGCATAAAAATCCTGCCCTCATGGAGTTCTGATCTCCACAGCATTGCAAGGCCAATCTGGTTTCCCTCATTTTTCAGCTAAGGAAGCTGAGGGTTAGAGAAGTTAGGCAGTGGTCCCCAGGTCACGTGGCTAGTGAGTGGTAAAACCAGACTTGGTTGCCAGCTGTGTGTGCTTGCAGAGGTTACTCAGCCTCTCTGTACCTGGAGATCACAATCCCTATCTCTCAGGGTTGCTATGAGGGCAGGAACCATCCATTTGCTCTCTCCTATATTCCTGGTATCCAGCACAGCACCTGGCGCAAGTAGGTATCTAGTCAGGGGTAGCTGTTGTGACCAATGACTATTTCATCCACTAAGTTATAGAACCAGCCCAGCATCTTTGTGGCTGGATGCTCAAGGACTATCCTCTGGCTCTTTCCCGTAGCAGGTATACCAGAAGGATATTCCTTTTTGGACAAACTGCAGGGCAGGCAGCAGAAGTCTGCGAGGGTTTTCTGGAGTCTCTCCTTGAAGAGTAGCAGTACCCCTGCCTACCCTGTCTCTCAGTGACTCTGAGAGCCTTCTATACATCATCTCTCTCCCTGGCCCAGGCTCCGGGAAGCAGACACCGTAACATCCTGATTATCCGACATCCCTCCATCATGATGATGATGGGGAGTTCCTTCTGAGCCACACCGAGCTGGTCCTGTGAAGACAGCTACAAAGAAAAAAAAAGACTCTTACTGGCCCCCAGATGAAGTCAGATAGGATGTGTCTGAAGTGTCCAGCGCTGGGACAGGAGCGGGGGTGATCATCCAACCTCACTCAGCAGAACTTGGGATCCTTATCCCAAAGCCTACAAAAGGACATCTGAATTCAGGTTAAATTCTTCAGTCTATACAGAAAGGAGTGGATGCAAGGAACTTTATACCTTGAGAGGTGGTGCAGACAGGAAATGGAAAAAGCACTTGCAGAGATGTGGGTGGATTTCTGCATGGGAAAGCCAGGAAGAAGCACTTGGCCGTGGGCAGCTTCTTTCTTTCCTTCTTTCTTGCCCTCTCTTCCCCCTCTCTCCTCACTTGACCCCCACTTCTTCTCCTCTCCAGCCCCCACCACCAGGAGTCTACACTGCATGGCTTGTTTTCCTGTTTTAAGCTCCCCAGCTGAGGTTTCAAAGGCACCAGACCATTCCAGAAAGGTGGGACTCAGCTCACTCCAATCTCAAGACATCAGACCCCGTGACAGCCAAGCTGGGCCTGAGTGGCTGTGCTGGAACATCTTGGCTTCTATGCCTTGTAGAAGGCATTGCCCCTCAAGGGCCCCAGGGAAGGCGAGTGAATCTTCCCCTGTGCCAGCATAGCTGGGAACCTTCCTGGCTTGGGCCTAGCAAACCTATGGCCTCTGCACCTGATCACCAGCACTCAGACTGTGACCTCCAGATCCCCATTTCCGGGCAGCCGGTTACTTCACCATGGACCCCAGCCTATCTTGCCTTTTTGTCAAAGCCGAAGATGGCAGATCCTTCGTTGCCAGGCAGAAAGGCCTCTGCAATGTTCCTTTCTCTCCTTCTTGCCTTTGCCTAAGTCTCCTTCCTTCTTCTCCATCACCACCGCCCTTCTGGGTCTCCTTCCTCTTTCTCTCCATCTCATTTCAACTTCTTTCCTGTTTAAACTGCCTCCTCTTCTTTCATGCTCTGACCCTCCTTCTCTTCTTCCTACATTTCTTTGCCCTCCCTTCACTTTTCTCATCCTGACTACCTCTTCTTTCTCATCTACCTTGATTGAATTTGACAGCATTTGCTGAACATCTACTACATGTTGGGCTCGGTGCCAACTCCGGAGGTGCAGAAATGAGAGTCAGCAAGACACTGTCAGTTCAGACTTGTGGTCTGTGATTCTCCTTCCACCTACTTTTATGCCTTTTTTCCCCCCTATGTTTTTGGCTCCCCCTCTTCCCTCCTCCTCCTCCTCTTCCTCCTCTTGGGACTTCTTCACCCTCCATTTTCATGCCCTGCCCTGGCGTCTGCAGCCAGCAGTGGCAGTGGAAGCTAGGGTGCAGAGTCCCGGGAGATTCGGTGACAGGAGCCCTCAATGTTGCCCTCCTCACGTGGCAGGCAATGGATGAGACAGAGCATCCAAGACACTCATTCATCACACCCGCCTCCTTTCAGGACCAGGACAGGATGGAAATGACTTTTGTCAGTTCTGCAGCAGCCCACTGCCCCTGGCAGCTCCAAGCTGTTTATTAATAAAAAGTAGGGAACAAAAAAAAAATACAGGCGTGTGAATGCCATCCTGCCGTGTATTCGGGGAGTGATTCCAAAGCAGTGAAGTTGACAAATACGCCTTCGGGGAATCACAAAGGAGCCCTCTATCTCCTCTTCCAGCCCGTGTCCAGCTGTGATGGGAACAGGCAAGAAATAGGAAAGGAGGGAGCTGTTCTGGGCAAACGTGTGGCCTTTGTTTTAGCACATGGGAACCAACCTACCTTCTTGTGGTGAGCTGAAGGTCACCTGCCCATTCATTCTCCTGTGCATTCCTCTTTGAACTTCAATTGAGGCTTTTATTGAGTCCAGTGTGGGGTTGGGTTCTGGAGATCAGAAGTTAAATAGTGGTAATAATGATTGCCTTTAATTATTAATGATTAATAACCATTTATTATTGGTTATAAATTATTCATCATAACCACTAACCATTATTGGGGTGATTAGGTGCCAGAGACAGTATCAAGGGCGTTTCTTTCACTGTCCCGGCTGCCCCAGGAGGAAGGCACCATGACTAGGGTTCGGGGAGTGAAAGGAGTACTCCAGGTAGAACCGCTCATGCAAGACCCAGAAGCAGGGAGGGCTTGGCCTGTCCCAGGAGACCAGCGTCCTGGAGCAGGGTGAGCAAGAGGGCAGGAATAGCAAGCCTGATCACACAGGAGAAGGACTGAGGGTGATGGTCAGAGAGAGAGAGGAGGTAGCTCCTCCACGTTGCCACCTTGACACCCAGATCTTACCATCACCAGACCGCTACTGCAATCCTCTTCCTCCCATCTGACATGGGGAATAAGGAGAGGCGGATGATCACAGCCAGCTCTATGCCTTGTCCTCATGAAGCCCTTTAGCTGGGCCCATCGTTGCCATGGCGACCTCACACAGGCCCCCAGCCTGGGGAGCTCCTGCCAGACCTAGAGGAGATAGGTTTGTGGAATCACTGAAGCTCTGTCCTCAGGGGCACTCAGGAAGGCAGGGTCTAGGTGCCTGTGTCAGTCTCTTCTGGCTGCTATAACGAAAACGCCATAGACTGGTTGGCTTATAAACAACAGAAATGTATTTCTTATAGTTCTAGAGGCTGGGAAATCTAAGGTCAAGGTGCTGGCAGTTACATTTGTTGTCTGATTCATAGATGGCCATCTCACTGTGTCCTCACACAGTGGAAGGGGTGAGGGAGCCCTCTGGGGCCTCTTTTTAAGGGCACTAATCTCATTCACAAGGGCTCCACCCTGGTGACCTAATCACCTCCCAAAAGCCCCACCTCCTAATATCATCACATTGAGGATTAGGTGTCAACATATTAATTTTCGGGGGAGGCAAACATTGAGTCTATTTCAGCCCCCACCTATTTCCCTGGGAAAGATGCTGCTCTCCTGCCCCAACCATTCCCTCCCTGCCTTCCATGGCATCACCTCAAGGGACCTTGGCTTGGCTTCCTTCCCAGATTCAAAAGCCCATTGGGTCATTGTGGTCAGTTCTTTTTCTCCTAAACTATCCTGTGTGATCAGGAGGAAATGGTGTTATCCAGCTGGGTAAGCAAGAAGTCTTCCCCAAAGTCTTGTAGCAGAATCTCAGTCATGCTTTATACATAGAGGTCCGAATCCTGCAGTCGTCCCGATTGTTACAGTTCCAGCAACAATGCACTCAGAGGCAGGGACCCCATGATTGGAAACCCGCGTATGCATTGCCCTCAGCGTCTCTTCAGGCCTGCACCCACATTGGCTTTATCTGCAATGCCAAAACTCTGGCATTTGGCCACTTTTTACTTTAAAAAAAAAAAATAAATTGTGACTTTGCTGGTGGGAGGGAAGGGGGTCGTTTCTCTTAGAGAGAGGACAGATTTTATTTATTAAAGGAAAGGTTGGTGGACTCCAGTCTCTCTCCTTTGAATGATGCCATTTATTTTACAGTCTCTAATTTGGTCCCACTGTGAGGCTTCTACTTTTCAGAGGCAAAGTGTTTCTGGCGCTGCTGCTACAAACTCCCTCTGCATAAAAGCCACGTCTGGTGGAGTCCCAGAATAGAAACCGTCTGTCCTCTTGTGTATAGTCTTGGTTTTAAGTTGATTTCATGTGAGTCTTTCCCTTCTGGGGGAACAAGATTTTACCTACACCCTCACCCGATGAAACAATCAGGGATGTCATGGGGCATCCTGTGGAGACACATATTTGGGTCTTGACTCTCAGAAGCCCCACTTAGTGGGACTGTCCTCTGGGCTTGGCCCTAAATAAACAAACAACCCACTGCATGTCCCCTTCCGGTCTTGAAGAAGCAAACTACTTATTTCACAGTAAGCTCTGGGATGATAGGTCCTATCATGTCAGATATGATGCCTCATAAATCTAATTCATCCGTCCTAGCTGCAGTTTTAATCTACTCAAATGTACTTAGCTGGGTTTAATTATAGACAGAAATTGCATTCAGAAAGCAACAAGAAATCATTTACATGGCTTGAATTTGCACATTAAATCATATGGTTCATTTGAGAGTGCGATAGGGATGGTATTTCCAAAGAAAAATAATATTAGTGCCTGTGCTTAGGGGCCCTCACACCGATTGCACAAATTGTATGAATTGCACAATTTCTACAGACTGCATTTTTCTTCTTGGCACAGGATAAATGAGGAGGCTGGGGACGCTGAGAGGACCCAATCGGCACCGAGCAGAGCCTGGTCCACAGATGTCCGCAGCAAGACCTCGGGAGACAAGCCTGTTTCTCCCCACTTCATCCGCCGGCAAAAGTACTGTCATTTTGGGGACGGCGAAGGGCTTGCCGTCCAGAGAAAGGCCACAGAGAGATTAGAAGCTGCGTCCTCTCCCCTGGCTTCTCGGGGTACAAATACATCCCCGCTGTCGAGGGAAAAGCTGCCCAGTCCTTCAGCGGCCCTCTCGGAGTTCGTGGAAGGGCTCCGGAGGAAGAGAGCCCAGAGAGGCCAGGGGTCCACGCTGGGCCTGGAGGACTGGCCCACTCTCCCCATTTATCAGACGACTGGGGCTTCCACACTAAGGAGGGGCAGGGCTGGCAGTGACGAGGGAAATCTCTCGTTGAGGGTTGGGGCAAAGTCACCCCTGGAAATCGAAGGGGCCGCTGGTGGTCTCTTGAGGTCCACCAGCCTCAAATGCATCTCTTCAGATGGTGTTGGGGGCACGACCCTACTCCCCGAGAAGGCGAAGACCCGATTCAGTTCCTGCGAGTCCCTCTTAGAATCCAGACCGAGCATGGGGAGAAAACTGAGCTCCCCGACCACACCCAGGGACATGCTGTTGTCACCCACACTGCGTCCTCGGAGGCGGTGTCTGGAGTCCTCTGTGGACGATGCGGGCTGTCCAGACCTTGGAAAGGAGCCGCTCGTTTTCCAGAACCGCCAGTTTGCCCACCTGATGGAGGAACCTCTAGGCAGTGACCCCTTCAGCTGGAAACTCCCAAGCCTCGACTACGAACGCAAGACCAAAGTGGACTTCGATGACTTCCTCCCAGCTATCCGGAAGCCCCAGACGCCTACATCCTTGGCCGGAGCAGCCAAAGGTGGGCAAGATGGTTCTCAGCGTTCAAGTGTCCACTTTGAGACAGAAGAGGCTGACCGTTCCTTTCTCTCGGGGATCAAGACCATTTTGAAAAAGAGCCCAGAGCCCAAGGAGGATCCTGCTCACCTGTCCGACTCGTCCTCATCCTCCAGCTCCATCGTGTCCTTCAAAAGTGCTGACAGCATCAAAAGTCGACCAGGAATCCAACGACTTGCGGGTGACGGTGGTGAGGGAACGTCCCCCGAGCACAGAGAGCCAGGGGCGGGGAGGAAAGACGACGATGTTGCAAGCATAATGAAAAAATATCTCCAGAAGTAGACACCAGTTCAGGTAAAAGCAACAGGCTGGGGCTGTTCTTGGGGAATGAGAGTTCACCTTGCAGCCTTGGGGAGAGCAGGTGCTCCTATACTGTCCTTACTGCCACAACTAATTTCTTTAGAGATCAAGATTTTTAGAGGTTTTAGCTGAAGTCATGTGTTGCTGGATGCAAAGCCTTTCACGAGCCCTCAGCTGGGTACCTCCATTTCCTTGTACTTTGAAATGCAGACACATCAGAAAGTAAGGGGTTCCTGTGGGATGACGCTAAAGAAGGTGCTGGATGTGGCTGGGCGCGGTAGCTCACGCCTGTTATCTCAGCACTTTGGGAGGCTGAGGTAGGTAGATCACCTAAGGTCAGGAGTTCGAGACCAGACTGACCAACAGGGTGAAACCTTGTCTCTGCTAAAAATACAAAAAATTAGCTGGGTGTCTTGGCTGGTGCCTGTAATCCCAGCTACTCAGGAGGCTGAGGCAGGAGAATCGCTTGAATTGGGGAGGCGAAGGTTGCGGTGAGCTGAGGGCACCACCACTGCACTCCAGCCTGGGCAACAAGAGTGAAACTCTGTCTCAGGAAAAAAAAAAGAAGAAGATGCCAGATATTTAAAATTTCCTCGCCCTACTATCATTTTCTTTTCTTAATGTCATTCCACCTGGGGTTGAAGGAGCTGCGATGGCATTCTGTCCACATAATGACGGGAGATCCGTGGTGGGATCGCAGACATGCAAAGGGCTGAGTTGGAAGAGACCTTCAGAATAGTGGAGTCCACTTGCATTACGTATGGAGAGAAATAGGCCCTAAGTTGAGCGGGGAGGGAACAAGTACAAAAATCACAGAGCAACAGTGCAGGAGAAGTAACTACTGGCTGCTCTTCCTCCCGCTCCTAGCACTCATCCTGTCACTCATCTGGAGTCAAGGTAAGAAAAGGAATTCAGGCCGGGCGCAGTGGCTCACGCCTGTAATCCCAGCACTTTGGGAGGCCAAGGTGGGCAGATCACAAGGTCAGGAGATCGAGACCATCCTGGCTAACACGGTGAAACCCCGTCTCCACTAAAAATACAAAAAAATAGCAGGGCGTGGTAGCAGGTGCCTGTGGTCCCAGCTACTGGGGAGGCTGAGGCAGGAGAATGGCATGAACCTGGGAGGCAGAGCTTGCAGCGAGCTGAGATCTCGCCACTGCACTCCAGCCTGGGAGACAGAGCGAGACACCCTCTCCAAAAAGAAAAAAGAGGAATTCATTGCTAACCAAGGCTTACATTTATTGAGTGGACACATCAGACAGTCATTTAGTACTCCTGATATCCCCAAGTGGTGGTGGATATTATTTATCCCCATTTATCAGGTTGACAGACTGAGGATCAGAAAGATTAAAGTCACTTGTACAGAATCACCAGGGCAGAATGGGGTTTCCAGCTCTAGAATCCCTACATTTATCTTTAAAAGTTTTCCGTAGGGACACATTCCTGGCATCTTCATGAGTGAAATTAGAGCTGCCTGAGAGTCTATGAGCCCTCGTAAATCTCCCAGTCACTGAATCTCAGAACTCACTGCAGCTCAAGGCTCAGATGGTTGAGCGATTGCATATGGCTCTCAGGATGCACCTGCTGCAACCCGCAGGCCTCCTTGACCCAAATGAGCCACACATCCTCTATTTCTTCGAGAGGCAGCCTCAGCCCATCAAAAAGCCATTGCCCCTTCCGCGGAGACAGGCTTGGACTATATCAGAGCAAACTAATTTGACTTAACATGGCCTTCTCTCTGCTCTCAATTACCGAGTAAAGATCTGATATTCATTTACATTATTATGCTCTCGGGGACATAGAAAGCAGTTTCAAAGGCCAAGTAAAGGGCACACATCCATGAGGGGAACAGTCCTTAGCAGAAGTCATCGCAGAACATCTTGTCTCTGCCATTCCGTTTTAATCAAGTCCCCTTCCTACCCTGAGCAAGGTTCTTCTCCAAGGATGCCAGTTTTTCAGCTATACAATGCAGCACCTCCAACAATGCAAATGCATGGTGGGCTTTGGGACCAAGCGAGACCCCCCAAGGCTCAGTTCTGCCCTGTAACTAGCCATTGGACCCTGGACAAATGATACAGTCTCTCCAAGCCCCTGCGTCCTCAGTTGGAAAATAGGGATAAGAGTACCAGCTACCTAAAGTAACACTGTGGATTTCATGAGAATATGAGAGATTCCTAGAATAGAGCATGGCACCCCATGGATGCAGTAAATGCCAGGTTACTTTGGAATTTTTGGACCTTTGGGAAATCTCTCCCAACTTTTTCCCCCACTTGTTCTCCTTCTGCTGCCTATACTCTGCCATCCCTTTCTGTGGAGTTGCTACAGTAATGCCACCTGGGAATACAGAATTCCAGGCCCTCCACCCCATTCATTGTCTCTATCAAAATGTACCCATCTTCCTGGCCAGGCACAGTGGCTCATGCCTGTAATCCCAGTTCTTTGGGAGGCTGAGGCAGGAGGATCACTTGAGGCCAGGAGTTTGAGACCAGCCTGGGTAACATAGTGAGACCCCACCTCTACAAGAAATAAAAAATAAAATATTAACTGGGTGTGGTGACATGTACCTGTAATCCTAGCTACTCGAGAGGCTGGAGCAGGAAGATCACTTGAGCCCGGGAGTTGGAGGCTGCAGTGAGCTATGATTGCACCACTGCACACTAACCTGGGTAACAAAGTGAGACCCTGCCTCAAAAAAAAGAAAAAACCTTACCCATCTTTTGTCCCATTCATCAACTCTGACCTGTGTTTGCTTCCAGCCTCCTTGAAGCTGCCCTTGAAGACTTCCCAACTCTACAATAACTTGGAGACAGAGAGACTGGCCAGGCCTCCCCAGTGGCCAAAGCCAGCCAGCACGGCCACCCTCAAGAGACAAGACGGGCCCACAAAGGCAAATCCTGCGGGGATGCTGGGCTCCCAGTGTGGTTGGCCTGAACAAAATAAAGTGTTGACTCCTGGGCATCTGTGCCTTCTCTATGGCCTTGCTACCTGGGATTCCAGAGTGTCGATGGGGTGCAGATAGGGGTAGGACTGTTCCAAAGAATAGAACCAACCCGAACTGTGTGTAGTTTGGGGTATATACTGCTATTTCTCTTCCTACATGTCTACATGCCATGACCTTCTTCCTCCTCTTCCCCTGGCCAGTTTCAGCTCACTTCTTCCAGGAAGTCTTCCCTGATATATCAAACAGAAACAAATGCTCCCCCTCCATGCTCCCTTAATCCCCATGCTTGTCTATCATATTCCTTTGCCAATTCATTTCTCTATCCTGTGCATTTATAAGTGTGTACAAGCATTCAAGAAACTGATGAATGATGAATGAATGAATGAGCCAAAGAACAAATAAATGAGCCCACACACCCTGAATGCATGTGACACACTGATATATATGCATCCTACAAATGTGCACCCACATCAACATTCAAGAACCTTGAATTTATTCCCTTTTTACCAAGGCGAAGCTAGCATATGTGTGCCCACATTTAGGTAGCAAATGCTGCCTTTATTTAAATTCCCACTAGCATAGACTCCATATCCTACCCCAAATTTGTCTTCATCCCTAGGACCCCTCTGGTGTAACCAATCATAGCTCCCACCCGTGGGAGGGAATTCCCATTTGGATCACTGCTGTGTTAGTTTGCAAGGGCTGCTGTGACAAAGTACCATAGCTGGAGGGTTGAAGTCCAAATTCAAGGTCAGCGGGGTAAATTCCTTCTGAGAGCTGTGAGGGCCTCTCTCCTTAGCTGGTAGATGGCTATCTTCCCCCTGTGTCTCCTCATTTCATCTTCTGTTCATGTCTGTATCCAAATTTCCCCATTTCATATTGGATGGGGTCCGCCCTAATGACCTTATTTTAACTTGGTCACCCTGTAAAGACCCTACCTTTTAATTAAGTCATTTTATGAAGTACTGCAGGTTAGAACTTCCACATTTTTTTGAGTGGGGCTGGGGAAGTGGGCACAAAATTCGACCCATAATAACTGGTAAGGTCACCCCAAAAAGAGGAGCTCTCATCTCTGATCATCCTCACTACAGACTCTGGGTAGAAGTGGGGCAAGGGAGGAGGATGGGGCAGGAGGGAAATTCACTGGAGCCCCTCTCTGGAGACCTCACCGTCTCTGGAGACCTTCCTGCCTCTCTGATGGAGCACGTTGGTGAACAGTGGACCCTGTTGTCTCTGATGCAGACTCAGTCTCCCACTTGGTGAATCCACCATCCACCTCTTGCCATTCATAGGAGGGCTCTGGGTCACTGGAGAGTGCTGGGATATATGGGGAAAGCAGCCAGGACCTCTGGCAAAGCCCCGGCAAAGAGGAGGCACCACCCAAAAGCTCGCCAATGCTTAGGTGTGGGGTGGGAATGGGAGAAGACCCAGGCTCTTGCATGAGGCTCTTCCCAAGGTTTCTGCAGTGAAATCCATCGAGTCATGGAGTCTCAGCCAAGTCACTTCCCTCACTGGGTCTCAGTTTTCTCATCTCAGTAATGGGAACAACAGTTACTGAACTTCATAAAACCCTGGAAAGGGAAAGTGTAGCATACTGTATTAGTTTGCTAGAGATGCTGTAACAAAATTCTACAGCCTGGGTGGCCTAAACAACAGAAATTTATTTCCTCATGGTTCTGGAGGCTGGAAGTCTGAAATCAAGGTGTCAGCAGGGGTGGTTTTTCCTAAGGCCTCTGTCCTTGGTTTATTGATCTTCGCTTTCTTGCTGAGTCTTCACGTGGTCTTTCTTCTATGTGGCTGCACCTCTGGTGTCTCTCTGTCCAAATTTTCTCATAAGAACAGCAGTCATATTGAAACAGGGCCTACCCTTATGGCCTGATTTTAATGACCATGGTTTTTTGTTTTTTTGTTTTTTTGAGATGGGGTTTCACTCTTGTGGCCCAGGCTGGAGTGCAGTGGTGTGATCTCAGCTCACCACAACCTCCGCCTCCCGGATTCAAGCGATTCTCTTGCCTCAGCCTCCTGAGTAGCTGGGATTACAGACATGTGCCACCAGGCCCAGCAAATTTTGCATTTTTTAAGTAGAGACAGGGTTTCTCCATGTTGGTCAGGCTGGTCTTGAACTCCCGACCTCAGGTGATCCACCCACCTTGGCCTCCCAAAGTGCTGGGATTTTAATCACCCTTTTCAGGGTTCTGTCTCCAAACACTGTCACATGCTAAGGTATGGGGGGATTAGAACTTCAACACATGAGATTTAGGGGTTCACAATTCAGCCTGTAACATAATGCAAAAGGAAGTGGTGATTTAATTAATTATTAATTATTATTAATCTATTAATAATTTATCATTTATTATTCATATAAAATATATTGAATATTATTCATACAGAATAATTTATTATTCATACAGGATACGTATGTCCCAAGCTCCCAGCTTGGTCCGCAAACAGAGGTAATTCTGGAAGTCAGGAACAGATTATCAATGCCGGGGGCAACGGATTCACATTGCCTTCCTGGCATTGATGTTTCCTGGGCACTTTAGAGCCTGGAACCTTTGAGTTTCCCTGCGCTTCATGTGCCAGTAATATTTATTCAGTTTGTATTTGCCGAGTACCTTCTAAGTGCCTGGCACTGTTCCCCACACCCAAGCTCTAGTGAGCAGGCAGAGTCACCCTGCCTTTCTTCAGGGAATATCTTAGCTGGGGAGACAGACAATAAGCAAGAAAATGAATATACTGTCAGGAGCAAGCTGTACTATGAAGAAAAATAAAAGATGAAATTATCTTGTGAGTTCTGTGTTAAAAATTTATAATACGTTTATTTTATGAAGCACATTTTTATAAAAGAAATCAGTCATTATTCTTCAATGATGTGTAAGTGATGCATCCAAAAAGGTTAATTTCAAGTAATAACAGCAAAGTCTTCCTCATTATGCAGCAGCAAACAGAAATCCTGAAGATGCTCATTAAAAGTCAATTTAACATGCTACAAGTTGACAACCATCCCCATGCCTCTCAAATTCCCCAACCCAACACAGCCTGGAGCAGAAGGCACTTACTCAACTTCATCCTCATTCTTTTCTTTCTTTCTTTTTTTCTCTATTTCTCTCTTTCTCTATTTCTCTCTTTCTCTCTTTCTTTCTCTCTCTCTTTCTCTTTCTTTCCTCCCTTCCTTCCTTCCTTCCTTCCTTCCTTCCTTCCTTCCTTCCTTCCTTCCTTCCTTCCTTCCTTCCTTCCTTCCCTCCCTCCCTCCCTCCCTCCCTCCCTCCCTCCCTCCCTCCCTTCCCTCCCTCCCTCCCGTCCTTCCGTCCTTTTATCTTTTTCTTTTTTGGGGTAGAGTTTTGCTCTTGTCACCCGGGCTGGAGTGAAATGTGTGATCTTGGCTCACTGCAACCTCTGCTCCTGGGTTCAAGCAGTTCTCCTGCCTTAGCTTTCCTAGTAGCTGAAATTACTGGTGCCCACCACAATGCCTGGCTAATTTTTGTATTTTTAGTAGAGACGAGGTTTCACCATGTTGGCTAGGCTTTGAACCTCTTTCCTACAAGATGACTCCAGAAATTCCACAGTGGGCCCTGATGTCACATAGGCAGTGTGCTCACCCCTAGCACCCAGGGTAGTAAGTGTCATCCACGTCTATGTGACACTACCACTTCTGCTACGTGGGATATCAACACGGCCTGGCCCCTGGCCTGGGCATTGCCTCTCATGCCTCAGGTCAGAGATTCTCTCTCTGCGTGATCTCACAGACGTCACTGCTTTCTGACCTCTCCTTTACTCATCTGTAAAATAGGTCTAAACTAGTACCAGCTTCCCGGCATCCTTGTAAGGAATCGAGAGCTCATGAATCACTTAGTCCGTTGATTGGCAGATAGTCAGCCTGCAGCAAATGGTGGCATCTTTTTTCTTTGGTCTCAGAAGAACTGCTCCCTGATGCCCAAGTCTGTGGCTCCAACCATACGACTATGCCCTGCTATGGCGTCCCTGCTGATGTAACCAAAATTATTTCAAAGGTGAGGATGTTGGTGGTCATGAATCCAGGTGGATTAAATGCTCTCCTGCAAATGTTTCCTCTTGCTTTTATACCCTGAGGCCATTTTTAACAGGGCATCCATGTCTTGAAAGAACTGTAGACCATAAGGACTAGATGAAAGCCTCCAGGTAATTTTACAGGTGGAGAAAATGGGTCTCAGAGAAGAACATGAGTTTTCCAAAGGCGCTTAATAGCAGAGCCGAGTTTAGAACTCAACATTTATTCATTCAACATAGATCACCTCATGTCCTGAGCACTGTTGCAGGCACGGTAGATAAAGCTGAAAATGGGATAGGCAAAGACCCTGGCTTCGTGAAGCTTATAGTTTACTGGGAGGACAGCTAATGTACTTGGAAACACATACATTGGCCATGCCCCTACCACCTGATGTCCCACCAGCAGTCCAGCAGCTACAGGTCATCCTTCTCTGTCTGCATGATATTCTGCCAAACACCAGGGGTTGGGCCTAGGTCCAGTTGCTCATATCACAGACCACGAGTATTGCCAGGGAAGGAAATCTTTATTATGGAAACAAACAATTATCAAAATACTAATTGTAGTAGCAACAAACCCAAGAGTGTCCAAACCAAAACAGTTAGGGTGCCTTCTACTCTCAAGCCAGTCAAGTAGAAGCTTGTCCAACCTGCAACAAATGGAAAGTCCTTTGGAATTCCCCCAAATTGAGAGGAGAGAGTCCTGCTGTCAGGGACCTACAGAGGGCACTCACCTATCTGGATGCAGATGTCCAATTTCAAAGCCTGTTCTTCCTAGGCAATCAGGAATGCAGTTGGGGCTGGCAGTGGTGAGGCAGAAGAGAAGGAGACTGAAACCCATCTCTGGCAAATATGGCTGGGAAGCTGCTAGGAGGGCTTCTGAAATGCTCCTGGTCCATGGCCACTGAGCCATAAGCAATGAATTCCTGATCAGAGAACCAGAATTTTGTTGGCAAACTCCAGGGGTTTGAACTAGGTAGGGCTGCTCACCACACAGAAAGCCCATCACTGAGACAACAAATGTTGCTCCAGAAGAAAAGCTGTGTTGGAGGTGATATCAGCCTAACTGTCAAACCTCTCCCTCCCAACCAAAGTTAGGGGTTTATAAAGCAGGGAAGGAGAACAGGAGGGGCAAGAAAGAGGAGTTGGTCAGCAGGCAGCAGGTGTGTCTCATTGTCTGGGTGCAGCAATCTAAAAAGCCTCAGCTTTCTGATTCCATCTAGGAGGCCCAAAGGTCAATTTCCTGAGAAAGGAACTCAGATAAGCCAAATGTACGTTTCTAAAGTTTCAGAGGCCCTCTCCAGGCCAACACAGACCCAGCCCTGTTCCAAGGCCCCTTGCTCTCTGCAGAGTTCAAGGAAGGGGAGCTAAGGCTCTGCATTCTTTCCCACTCCCAAAGATTGTCCATGGGAAGCACAGGAGAGGGGAGACTGTTGTTGCAGCTAGAAGAGGCAGGTGTCAAAGGATGTTGGATGCAGCCGTAGAAGGCTCTGGTTGTGATTAATGGCCTGGCCAAGCTCCCGCTGCTGTCTTCAGAAGGTGATGGACAGTTCAGACTGGACTCCCGCTCCGTGGACCTGGTTGCTTATTTAGCTGTCGATATAGGCAGCTCCCTTCAGAGCATAGTGACAGATGTTGAGCAGCAGCTCTGGTGACAAGGTGACACAGTGACCCTGTCACCCTTTGTTAAGAATCATTATAGCTCCCATTCTTGTGTGTCTGTGAGGAGATAGGCACTGTGCTTGGTGATATTCAAACATCACTTCTAAGAGACAGTGGTTGGGATCCACTGTCCTATCCATGTGTTCTATATGCACAAGGAGAAATATAAAATGACTCAAAATGCTCCTTTGTAAATAGCTGCGTGGAGGCCCAGTAGTCTTATTCTGGGCTCAGTGAGAAAATCATGCTCATAGTGCATGCCTACAGCTTGTAGGATTCACTGGAATGGCTTATTTAACCCTCTTTCAATCTCCCATCTCCTAGAATCTAAAGTTTACGGTCTTCCTGCTTAGACTTGCTGCAAAGGGTAGGGAAAGACATGGCTGCATTTACCAAAAGCCCTTGGTCTTCCCTTGATCCTCAGCTTATGCAAAAAGGGGGTCTGCAGCAAAAGGTGGAAGGACATTGGAGGATGCAGTCCCTTAAAGCACAGTGACCTCACCCTTGGTAAAACGAGTCAGTGTCTGTGGCTGATGGTGAGCAATTTTCATTGTTCAGCGAGTGGGGAGAGAGAACATAACAAGGGGTCAAGTTAATGACTTTTCCCCATACCAGCCATTGAGGCTCAGAGAGGACAGAAACACAGACAAGTGGAGCTGGGATTTGAACTCGGGGCTCTATCTCCAAATATATGCATTCTTTAAATATATTAACATCATGGGCTAAGCTTGCAGTGTAGATAGTGCTTTCCTATAAGGTCAGCTGGCTGAACGGGCCTATGGATCACATCACTTCACCTGCACCATCTCCTGGTTAAACAAAGCTGGGCCTGCCTGCTCCATCTGGGAGGCAATGGGGACCTGTGTCTAGGACTAGGCTTGGGTGTACTCCTGGCTTTGCCATCTTTTAAGCTGTGTAACCTCAAGTAGTTTGTTAAACCCCTCTAATTTTTGGTTTCTTTTTGAGTAATAAGGGGTGGGAGCGGAGACCTATCTTTAGAGCCTATCTGGCCAGCAGAAGCACCAGGACAAGGATTACTATGCCCATTTTACAGATGGGGCAGCTGAGGCTCAGCAAGACCAGTGACTGGCCTGAGTTAGCAGTGGAGAAGCTGGGATTAGAGTTCAGAGCTCCTGACTCCTCATTCAGTGCTCTTCCTAAGACAGTCACTCTGATCTCCTTCGAGTTCCAGGCCTGGTTGTCCGGCCAGTGCAGGGAACATTCGAAAGAGTTCCAAAGAGTTCCCTGGCCTAGCACAGGCAGGGAGTGCCTAACTCAGCCCTAGGAGGCATTCATCCCTATTGTTCACTTCAGTCTCAAGCAACCTACCTCAAAAGTGGGGTGGGTAAGAAGCTCGTTCCATAGGTGCCCAGCCTGTTCTCCCATATTTGAGGGAACTCAATTTTTGGCATCAAAGGCCTCTAGAAGAGTTTAAATGTGACCTCTCCGAATAAAGGGAAGTACTGGAAATTATTCTTGTTGCTGGTGGTTCCCTGGGTGTCTCATTTAGGGCTATGTGGGCATGATGGCTCATGGTCCATGGACTAATGCCCCTTACCTGTGCATGGAAGTCCCAGGAGTGCGTTTCGAGGGCATGGATGGGGACAGGCAAGAGTGTTCCCTGTGACTGAGGAGCAAATACTGCTGGCAGGGCCCAGCTGGTACCAGTACATTACACTGGCCGCATCATTTTATATGCAGAAACAGCACCACGGAAGGAGCATCTATTGCCTACAGTTACACAGTAATTTGGAAGCAGACTTCAACCTGGTGTTTTCCCTCAAATTCTTGCTGCCTCCTAGAGCTGGAGAGAAATGATTTGAGGATAATTCAGTCTTTGGGTCAATTGTAAATAACTAGGGTGCACTAAAGAATCCTGACAGCACCTCCAAGTTCTGGTCTCAAAGATTTAGGTCTACATTCTTTTTTTCTCTGCAATCCTGAGTGGCCCAAATTTTGTTCAGTGTGGTGCTAAGCTCACCACAGGCTGGCTGTATGGGTGGAGCTGTGTAGCCTCTCTGTGCCTCCGTTTCCTGCTGTAAAGTCAGGACAATGATGATATTGGATCCATCTCATGAGCCTCCTCAGGTTCTCTTGGTCTCATATAACTCCTGGAATCTCAACTGCTACCTGATTCACGGCTGTTGCTATGGCAACGTACTCCATGCCCATGGAATCCAACCACCTGAAGCCAAAGTCCAGGATCTCTGGCTCCTCCTACCACATGCATATTATGAAAAGGATCTCCTAGCAGGGTGCACTTTAAGCGCGGGAAACAGGAGATTTGAGGGAGCTGTAGTTACACACTCTCTCCACTCCTCCTTCTGTTGGACCACACCAGGAAATTTTCCTATGCAGTCTAACTGGGGACAGACCACATCAGCCAACCAACTACCGTAACCAGCTTGGTAGTGCATCACTGACCTTGTGTCTTAGCTCTCCTGCCTCATTTCCCTTCTCCTCTTAGTCTCTCTGCCCTGAGACTGTACCTTCCAAGAGCATATGAGCATTTAAAACTTGCCCCAGGTGCATTTTCTGGGGAGCCTGCATTAAGACTAAAGCCAAGGCAAAGGGCGATGTGAGAATTAAACAAACAGATTCATGAAAATGCACTTTGAATTGGCCTAGCACTTCGTAAGCACCCCATAAATGTGAGCTGAAGTTGTTATTATTATGGCTGTTAGTATCTCTTGGAGTCTGATATTCAAGGGAAGGAAGCATCAAGCATGGGAGAAAGATGAAGGCTGGAAGACTCAGCAAGTCTGCTTTTCCATCTTCTCCTGCCTGCTCTGTTCTTGCCACTCTGGCAGCTGATTGGATGGTGTCCAGCCAGATTGAGGGTGGGTCTGTCTCTCCCAGTCCACTGACTCAAATGTTAATCTCCTCTGGCAACACTCTCACAGACACTATAGACATTATTATACCTGGCTCTTGCGTGATGTGGTCCCCACCTCTCTTGCTTGTCTCTGCCCTGGATGCAGCTCCAATCCTACCCTGGTCTTTCTCCCTTCTGGGCTTTCTTGCATGCCTTTATCTCCACTTGGGACACTCATTTATTCATTCATATACTCACTCATGCACAGGTATTTTTGGAGCATCCACTCAAAAGACCATCCACTGGTCTTAGAGGCTTACACTAGTCTCACCTGCCTTTTCACCTTGCTAATTGCCCTCCTTCCTCCAGATGTCAGCCTTCCTTGACTTCCAGGTGGGGCTGGGAAGGCTGCCGTAGCCTCCTGCACACCTGTACCTCCCTCTGTTTTTAGGTATTTTTAAAAATTATTTTAGTTATATATGTATGTATAATTTCAATAGTTTTGGGGGTACAGATGGTTTCAGGTTACATGGATACGTTCATTAGTGATCATTTCTGAGATTTTAGTGTACCTGTCACCTGAGCAGTGTACACTACCCAATATGCAGTATTTTATCCCTCACTCCCCTCCCAACCTTCCCCCTCAACCCTGAGTCCCCAAAGTCCATTACATAACTCTTCTTTTCAAGGCAGGGTCTCACTCTATTGCCCAGGCTGGGGTACAGTGCCATGATCTCAGCTCACTGCAGCCTCGACCTTCCAGGCTCAGGTGATTGTCCTACCTCAACCTCCCAAGTGGCTGGGACTACAGGTGCGTGATACCAACTCTGGCTAATTTTTTGTATTTTT
Source organism: Macaca mulatta (assembly GCF_049350105.2). Taxonomy (NCBI): domain Eukaryota; kingdom Metazoa; phylum Chordata; class Mammalia; order Primates; family Cercopithecidae; genus Macaca; species Macaca mulatta. The sequence continues at coordinate 25,528,246 of NC_133415.1, read as the reverse complement.
TGTAGAGACGGGCTTCCGCCATGTTGCCCAGACTGGCAGTATATCACTCTTAATGTTTATGCGACCTCATAGCTTAGCTCCCACTTATAAGTGAGAACATATAATATTTGGTTTTCCATTCCTGAGTTACTTCACTTAAAATAATGGCCTCTACACATGTATACATATGCAACAAACCTGCACATTGTGCACATGTACCCTAGAACTTAAAGTATAATCAAAAAGAAAAAAAAAGAGCAATGGCCTCTAGCTCCATCTGAGTTGCTGCAAGACGTTATTTCATTCTTTTTTATGGCTGAGTAGTATTCCATGGTATAAAGATAACACATTTTCTTTATCCACTCGCTGGTCCATGTCTGCCCTTAGGTTTGCGGCTATTTACTTGGGGCTCTCTCCAGACAGCTGTGAGGTCCAGGACCCAATTAATGGTTGATGCTAAGGAAATTTATCCACAAAACACCTGCTAGGTGTCAGGCTTTATCTGGCACCAGAGATAAAGCAGTTAATAAAACAGACAGATAGTTCGCGTTTTCATGCAATTTACATGATAATTGGGGGTGGGAGCAAATGGTAAACAAGAGGAGTAAGTGAACTATACGAGATATTAGGTCACTGAAAATGTGGAGGAGGAAAAAAAAAAGAAGCTGTAGAAGGGACTAGAAGGCATTGGAAGTGGTGCAGAGAGCCTTTTAGATAGAGTGGGCAGGCGAAGGATTCCTTGGGAAAGACATTTAAGTAAAGATCTGAAGAAAGTAAAGGGACCAGCTATGTCTAGAACTTGGGAAAAGCATTTTAGGCAGAGGGAACAGTCAATGCAAAGGCCCTGAGGTAGGAGCAGGAATGGTGGGTTTGAGCACCTTCAAGGAGGCCAGTATAGCTGCAGTGGGGTGATCGAGCGGGTGAGGAATGGTGGACAAGATGAGAGAGGTGATGAGGGTCAGATGATGTAGGGCCTTGTAGGATTTTGTAAAGATGTTGGCTTTAACTGAGAGTAAGGTGGGAGCCATTTAGGGTGACCAACCATCTCACTTTGCCCAGAACAGAGGGAGCTCTTGGGACACAGAACTTTTGGTGCTAAAACAGGGAAAGTCCTGAGCGAACTAGGATGAGGTTTGCCCTAGGCCCTAGAGCAGGTCTGTCCGACCCATGGCCATGGCTCGAGGGACTCCTGCGGCCCAGGACAGCTTTGAATGTGGCCCAACATAAACTCATTAACTTTCTTAAAGCATTATGAGATTCTTTTAGAGCCTTTTTTTTTTTTTTTGCTCATCAGCTATTGTTAGTATTAGGGTATGTTACGTGTGGCCCAAGACAATTCTTCCAATGTGGCCCAGGGAGGCCAAAAGATTGGTCACGCCTGTAATCCCAGCACTTTGGGAGACTGAAGTGGGAGGGTCACTAGAGCCTAGGAATTCAAGACCAGCCTGGGACACATGGTGAAACCCCGCCTCTCCAAAAAAAAAAAAAAAAATTGCCAGGGGTGGTGGCGCATGCCTGTAATTCAGCTACTTGGTTGGAGATTTAGGCAGGAGAATTGCCTGAACCCAGGAGTTGGGGGTTGCAGTGAGCCAAGATTGTGCCACTGCACTCCAGCCTGGGCGACAGAGTGAGACTCCATCTCAAATAATAAAAATAATAATATAAAGACTGGACACCCCTGCCTAGAGCCAGTGTAGGCTTTGGAGCAGAGTTTTGACATGATTTTTGCCTGGGGTTTTTGATGATATCTCTGGCTGCTGGATACAAAATAGGCTCTAAGGAGACAAGAGCAGAATTAGGGAGACCAGTTTGGAGGTTATGAATCCAAGTGAGGGATGAAGATGGCTCAGACCAGAGTGGTAGCAGGGCAGGTGTGAGAAGTAATGAGCTTCTGAATAAATGTAGAAGGCAGCACCAACAGGAAAGTTGCACTGGAGAAATGAGGGCCTGTTCCCTGTGTCACAACCTGGCAGACAACCTCCTGGCAGGTGACATGCCCAGCTCCCCTGGGTAAGGCAAGAGCTAGATCTTTTCTTCCCTGGGCTTCCTCTCAGTCTCACTGGTGGGAGAAGCCGAGAAATAGCGACTCTCTGCACCTTCTGAGTGTCACCAGGATGTCATCATCATGGCTCCACCCTAAGGAGGCAGAGAAGGCAAGGCATGTGCCCTCTTTCTACAGATGAAGAAATTGAAGCTCAGAGAATGATAAGCCCACGCACCCAGCAAGCGTGTGTCAGAGCTGGAACTGCACCCTGGGTTCACTCCGCCACCAGGTGTCAGGCAGGCCTGGGGTTCGATGCCAACCTTTGCAGAGTGTAACTCACCTGGGACACTTCTGAGACTCAGTGTTCTCATTTGTGAAATGGAGACAATGATCCCTGCCAGCTGCATCCTAAAAAGTAAAGGAGACTATGCCTGTGAAAGTGCTCAGCACTGCACGGAACATGACGCCTAGTAGGCCCTCAGTAATATCAGCTTCCCTTCTTCCCCTAGACGCATCCCTCGGCCTGCCCTTGCAAATCTTTTCTAAGTTAAAGGATGTTCTTAAAGACTGGGGGAGCCCAGTGGAGCCATTCTGTTCAGCCGAGTGGGGAATATTTACATCTTCTTTTCTAAAGGCAAACGATCTCATAGCGAGGCGGAATTAGTTCCCAAGTAGCTGCAGGGCTGTCTTGTAAATACATAGCTATGAGTGTTACAGGAGCCCCCATTTGTCCAGCAAACCAGAACAGAAATGCTTGAAGGCTGTAAATATCAGAACAGTATCTCTCCCAGCTCCAGTTTTGGACAGCTAGAAATTTAAGTCACTCCTTCTCTCTCCCTCTTCAAACACTCATTCATTCATTCATTTATGAATTCACTCAACAAGCATTTATGAAGTACCTATTATGTGCTAGGCACTGGGCTAGGCACCACAGAACTAAGCACGAGCAACAGAAAACAGGGTCCTGCCTTCATGGCACCGGACCTTGGTGCGTGGTGCACAACAAAACAATGACTAATCATAATGACAATAGCTCATGTTTCTAAATTTTTTATTCAGATCTACTTTGCATGCAGTGAAATTGCTGAGATCTAAAACATGTTGCTCAGTCTGTTTGGATGAATGCATATCAGGACAGGACATCTTTAATCACCCTAGAAAGTTCCCTCGTGTCCCTTCCCAGTCAAGTGTTCCCTCCTCCCCCCAAGCAACCACTGCCCTGATTTGTGTCGTCATAGGTTATTTTTACCTATTCTAGAATTTCATACAAATGGGATCATGCAAAATATACGTTTTTTGGTGCAGACTTCTTTCACTCAGCAAAACATTTTTGAGATTCATCATATTATTAGATGAGTCAGTAGTTTTTTTTTTTTTTTTATTGCTGAGTAATATTTCATTGTCCAAATATACCCCAGTCATCTTATTTTCCTGTAGATGAATATTTAGACTGTTTCCAGTTCGGGATTGTTATGAAGAGAACTGCTCTGAACATTTGTGTTCAAGGCTTTTTATGGACATTTGCTTTTGTTTCTGTTGGATAAATACCTAGTTGTATTTGTCCAGATTGCTGGGTCTTAGGGTAGGTATATGTGCAATTTCTTGAGAATTTGCTGTTTTCTTCTTCCTGTTTTTTTCCTCTTATTCTTCTTCTTTTTTGAGACAGAGTCTTGCTTTATCCCCCAGGCAGGAGTGTGATAGTGTGATCTCGGCTCACTGCAACCTCTGCCTCCCGGGTTCATGCAATTCTCCTGCCTCAGCCTCCCGAGTAGCTGGGATTACAGGCGTACGCCACCACGTCCAGCTAATTTTTTTTTTTTTTTGTATTTTTAGTAAAGATGGGGTTTCACCATGTTGGCCAGGCTGGTCTCGAACTCCTGACCTCGTGATCCACCTGCCTCGTCAGCCTCCCAAAGTGCTGGAATTACAGGCATGAGCCACCGCACCCGGCCTTCTTTTTTTCTTAGAGTTGAGGTTCTCACTATGTTGTTCAGGCTGGCGTTGAACTCCTGAGCTCCTCAGCCTCCTGAGGGCTACGGGCACACGCCACCACACCTGGCTTTGCTGTGCCCTTTTCTATTCCTTCCAGCTGTGTAAAGGAATCCCAGCTCCTCCACATCCTTACCGTCATTTGATGATGTTGGTCTTTTAGTTTCAGTTATGGTGCTTTTAATTGGCATTTTTCTTTTTTTTTTTGAGACGGAGTCTCACTCTGTCGCCCAGGCTGGAGTGCAGTGGCCGGATCTCAGCTCACTGCAAGCTCCGCCTCCCGGGTTTACGCCATTCTCCTGCCTCAGCCTCCCGAGTAGCTGGGACTGCAGGCGCCTGCCACCTCGCCCGGCTAGTTTTTTGTATTTTTTAGTAGAGACGGGGATTTCACGGGGTTAGCCAGGATGGTCTCGATCTCCTGACCTCATGATCCGCCCGTCTCGGCCTCCCAAAGCGCTGGGATTACAGGCTTGAGCCACCGCGCCCGGCCGGCATTTTTCTAATAACTAATGAGGTTGAACACATTTTCAAGAACTTATTGGCCATTTACGTATATTCTTGCATGATGTGTCTGTTCAGGTTTTTTACATTGAGTTGCTTGTCTTTTTATTATCCAGTTGTAAGAATTCTTTCTATGTTTTAGATGCAAGTTCTTTGTCAGAGATATGTTTTGCAATATTTTCTTCCAGTCTGTGGTTTGCCTATTTGTATTCTTAAAGATGTATTTTGATGAGCAGATGTTTTTATTTTTGGTAAAGCCGGTTTATTTTTTTTTCCTTTATGAGTCATGCTTTCTAAACCCTTTCTAAGAAATCTTTGCCTTCTCAAAAGGTCACTGAGATATTCTCTCATCTTTTTCTTCCAGCCTTCTTCTGTTTTAGTTTATAATTTATCCTTAGGTATATGATCACTTATAATATACTAGGGACATATTAAGTGCTTAATGTGGAGTGTCTTATTTAATTCTCCTTAACACGTCTATGAAGAAGATACAAACATTATCTCCATTTTCACATAGGACGCCTTTCATTTAGGTCTCTTACTGAGTTTCACTCATGTATCTACTTCTTTGTTCCATAAATACTTGCCTACCATTTATTTTGGAGACAGGAAGAACTGCATCTGAATTTGCATTTGACCATCACATTGAAGACTCTCAGTTCTGATGTGGAGAAAACAGCAACTGTAGCCAGGAAGGACTTCACAGAGGAAGAGGGTTGGGATAGCTGTCGAAGGCTGGGTACAGTGCAAATATTCAAGTATAAGGAGGAAAGGTCTCTAGGGAGAGGAAATGCATGGGTGAAGGTGCAGAGGCTGGAAGGCCTGCTGTTGAGATGGTTTGTCCAATGGCAAATTGTAATCATGGCTCCAGTAATTCATCTCTCCCTATACCTTTGAGTTGTCATGTGACCTTGGAGTTCCTATCATCAAGGCAGAGTATTTCCTTCCTATGTGACTGTTTCTTTTTCTTTTTTTTTACCCAACAGAATGAGGTAGAATATATGGTATACCAGTTTTAAACCTAGGTCTCAAGAGGGCTTGCGTGTTTCTGCTTGCTCTCTTGTGTCTCTGTCATCTTCATGGAAACACGCCTGGGCTGACCTGCTGGTTCACAAGAGTCACATGGAGCATGGCTGAGTCACTTCAGACATCCTAGCCAAGGCCATTCAAGACCTGCCAACAGCCAGCAAGGCAACCTCCAGTGTGTCAGTTGGGTCATCTGAGAAACAGACATGTAGGTGGAGTTAGGAGTACAAGATGGTGGAAGACAAAAGGTGACAGAAGCAGAATTAGGCAGGGAAAGGCTTTAGACCTCAATGTCCATCTGATACCTATTATACGAAAGAAAGGAAGAGAAACAGGATTGGACAGAGAGCCTAAGATCATGATCATATTGGACAAAGTCTCAACCAACCCAAAAGGGAGATCTGGAGCAAAAAGTTTCCTATATAGGAATCAAGTATTGGGCAGAACAGCCGGGCTCTGGCACTCTGCTCCATTAAGTCATTATCTAAGGGCTGCACCCCAACTGTGGGGCCTTGGCTTGAAAGCCAAGGGAGATTCTGAAGATAGTAGCAACTTGAAGCTGTCAAGTAACTGCGGCTCTTGCAGCTGAACATAAAGTTCTTTTTGATGTGAGATGCAAGCAGTGTACTTTCAAGACTGCCACCCGCAAATAGGTGAAAAAGTCCCAGCTAAGACCAGCAGAGCAGAGCAGAACCACCTAGCCAACAAATACAAGCACGTGAGCAATAAACAGTTACCAGTGTGTACCACTGGACTTTTGTGAGTGTTTGTTCGCAGTGTTATTGTGACTATAGGTAACTGATACAGTGAGTTAGTTCTGCTCTCAACTGACAGGCATTTCACCTCTCATTGGGGAAAAATGGAGGCTCTGCTACTGCTAAATAAATAAATAGTGGTTATTCATTGCATATGTGCCTGACTCTGCTAGGCAACCCGTTTCCATTTAATAGTATCTGCGCTTATGACTTCAGTAAGTATCAGTTTGTATTGAGTAGCACAATTGTGGCATCCCAGCAGCTGTTGAGGGCTAGGGGATGGGGGAGATTTTATGCAGCCACTAAAATACAGCAACTGTCAAGAAACCTTAGGATACTTGTTACTTATTCATGCTCATGCACTTACACACTTGTGATTTGGGGGCAGAGGGTGAGCATTGTTGTCTAGGCTCATTGAATCTGAGGAAATACCATAAATAATGACCTCTAGAGAGAGAAGGCAATTTCACCTTTTAACTTGCACTAACTCAGAATTATTCTGAAGTGCGGCACCATGACAGATGTGAAAGCCTCAGAAATGTCCTCAAGGGCATCTCCCAAGTATTTCCCATACATTTCTTTAACTTCTCAATTTTCCTTCCTTTATCCAATCTATCAGTGGCACTTTTGACTCTACCAGGAAAATATCCCAAATAGGTCCATTGCCCTCTACTCCCACCACTGCCACTCTTGTTGAGCACCAGCATTTCTGAGCACCAGCATTTCTTGCCTGGATGCTGTGATCATCTCCTACTTAGCTCTATATTTTCACTCTTGCCCCCAACTGTCTGTTCTTAGCCCAATAGCCAAAGTGATTTTGTTAAAAATAAAGTCAGATCAAGATATCCCTCCCCTCGAAATTCTTCCATGGCTCCCTGTCTCACTCCAAATAAAAACAAAATTATTGCCATGAGTTTTGCTTATCCATTATCAGGAAACAAACCACCCCAACACTCAGGGGCTTAAAATAATATTATTTCCCACTGGGGTAGCTGGAAAGTCCAACATCACCTTACTCACATGGCTGGTAGTTAAAGCTGGTTGCTGTCAGAGATCCACTGGGGCCATCAGGTGGGTGCCTCAGTTCTCCTCGGTGGGTTTGCCTCCACATGGCTGCTTAGGCTTCCTCCAGCCATGGTGGCTGAGTCCAAGTGCAAGAATTACAAGAGGTGAAAGGGGAGGTTGTAGAACTCCAAAGGCCAAGTCTTGGGAACTATGCCATATCACTTCTACTGCCTTCTATTAGTTGGCCCATTTTGTTGTTGTTGCTGTTGTTGTTGCTGTTGTTGTTGTTAAGATGGAGTCTCGCTCTGTGGCCCAGGCTGGAGTGCAGTGGCGCGATCTCGGCTCACTGCAAGCTCCGCCTCCCGGGTTCACGCCGTTCTCCTGCCTCAGCCTCCCAAGTAGCTGGGATTACAGGCATCCGCCACCACGCCCAGCTAATTTTTTGTATTTTTAGTAGAGACAGGGTTTCACCGTGTTAGCCAGGATGGTCTCAATCTCCTGACCTCGTGATCTGCCCACCTCAGGCTCTCAAAGTGCTGGGATTACAGGCGTGAGCCACCACTCCCGGCCAGTTGGCCCATTTTTATTGTATGTGTGTTTAGGGGGGATGCTACAAAAAGGCATGACTATTGAGAGATGTAGTTCACTGGGAGATCTGGAGGAGGTGTCGCGAATATAACCGGTTACCGCCATGATCTATCCTTGTGCTGTCCAATCAGATAGCCACTAGCTATATTCAGCTACTGAAAGTTTCTAGTGGCCAGTCCAAACGGAGATATGTTGTAAGCATAAAATGCATATCAGATTACAAAGACATGGTATAAAAAATGTAAATACATCATATTAATAATTGTATATATATAAAATAACTTCAAAATATTTCATTATATTGGGTTAAATAAATATTTTAAATTAATTTCGCTTGGTTACTTCTATTCATTTGAATATCTAGAAATGTTAAACATACTCTGGCTTGCATTCTATTTTAATTGCATAGATCTACTCCAGTCCCTGTTTACCCCCTCTGACATCTAACGCTATGTTCCTTTCATTCGTCAATTCCTGCCACAATGGCTGCCTGTCAGTTTCTTTTCTACCTCTGATCCTTCTCTGGTGCTGTTCCTTGTGTGTGGAATGCTGTTCCCACTGGAATTCTCATGGCCGGCTCCTTCTCATCCTTCACGTCTCAGCTTCAACGTGCTTTGCTCTCAGAGTCTGGAGTAGACTTCCTCCGGTTACTTTAGTCCCTACTTCCTGTTTATTTTCTTTGTGGTCTGTATCACACGTTGTACTGTAGTTACTGCTCTGCATGTTTTTTTTTTTTGTTTTGTTTTTGTCTGTTTCAGCTACTACGCAGTAAAATCCACAAGGACAAGAACTCTTTCCTGGCATGAAACAGAAACTCAAAATATAATTTTAAAAGAATGCCCTGAAAAGTCTTGGTGGATATACTGAAGAGTCCCCCAGTCTCTTGACCAATGTGATAAATACATGGGGGAGTCCCAGATCCTAAGATCAAGCCTTAGATTTACGAATAGTGCCATCATTGTTATTATCATTATTGTTTTTAGTGGCTGGGGGTTAAAGACCTCTGGGGAATTCTGAGGGACAAGGGTAGGGGGCAGAGCATGACTCCTGTGACCCGCCTGTGGGGTCTTTCTCCATCAGCAGAAATGAACGTGGCGCAGAACATGCCAGACCTTCTCACAGCTGGGACCCACCATTCTATGGCTTCCTTTTACTCTGGAGCCAAAACCCCTCAAATCTCTGTCCTGACCTACAGGACTATAAGCACATAATTGATGCTCAAGGAGTATTTGCTTGTTATTTCCTCTCATTGTAAAAAAAATGTGTTGGCTATTGTGAATAGTGCTGCAATGAACATATGCATGCATGTGTCTTTATGACAGAATGATTGACATTCCTTTGGGTATATACGCAGTGATGAGATTGCTGGGTTGAATGGTAGCTCTGTTTTCAGCTTTTTCAGGAATTGCCACACTGCTTTCCACAATGGTTGAACCAATTTACACTCCCACCAACAGTGGTATAAGTGTTTACTTTTCTCCACAACCTGGCCAACACTATTGGGTACTAGGCTTAGTACCTGGGTCATGAAATAATCTGTACAACAAACTCCCATGACATGAGTTTACCTATGTAACAAACCTGCACATGTAGCCCTGAACCTAAGATAAAGGTTAAAACCCTCTAAAATCTGAAAAAACAAAGAATGTAGGAGGGGAATAGCAGACTACCAGGACAGGGATTGACTGCTCAGGGGTTGCCCCCAGCTCTCAAACAGTACCCTAAAGGTCTCCAAAGTGGCAACCAGCCCCCAGCACCTGTTCATCTGAGATGCAATGGCAATGGAAAACAGAAACCACCTATCTAGAGACCCAAGGAGCATTTTAAGACCAACAGAAAGCAGGGGTGAAATGAATGAAAGAAGAAAGGTAATTTAATTTTAATGCAATTGCTTCAAGTACAGTAAATGCAAGTGTCTGGTTTCGGAAAGATTGAGTGGAAGAGGATATACTTTTTGTAACAGGCTACTCCAGAGTCACAGGTCTTATTTGTCATTTATTTAAGCATCAGGGAGTACAGTAAGTTTATTCAAAATGAGATAATGGGTGTGAATGCATTTTGTAAACTTTATAGTGCCTGGGAAATAAGAGGTGATGGTTATTTTGCAAGCATAATGTGCTCTTGATACAACAGTCCTAAAGGTTTCATAAGTAGAGAAGTGAGACCATTTTGTTCACCACTGAATTCTCAGTGCCCAGCCCTGGGAGACACTAATGACTATGTTGGATAAACCAGTGACTGAATGAAGAAATAAATAATCACTGGGCCGGGACTCCAGAGGCCTGAGTTTGTGTCCTGACCATACCTCTGAGTGGGCTTGGGCAAATCCTGTTACCTCTCTAAGCCACTGTTTCCACATCTATAATCATAGTATCTGCCCCAAGAATTCAGCGGAAAAATGTATGCTAAGTGCTAGGTACAGTGGCTGGTATACAACAAGTACAAAATAATAGCATACTTTCGTTTGCATTGCAAAGTCAAAATGCAGACTCAATACATTGGAGCTTCTAAAATTTAAAATACAGCTGTCCTTACAGAGTGATTCAGAGTCAACGCTTCAATTGATTTCAATTCTTACAAGAAATGGCCTCAGAAAAACAGCACGATTGATCTCTGGTGAGAAATTAAAGTATGAAACAAGTAAACTAGGGTGAACATCAGCCATCAGGCTGTGGCAATGGGTGCATGGAAACTGATGAGCCGTCATTAATTTCTCCCACAGAATCACTACCTAAATATGAGTTGGCAGTGTGGGGCAAAGGAAGCCATTTATCTGTGGCCAGATACAGACTCACAGATGCACTGACAGTGTCATAATGACACACCGAAAGTGTGTCGTGCAGGGATCAGTGTTCAATAGAAGCCCTGTCATCATGGGGACAAGGTAGCTGCCTTGGGAATTTCGGTATACAGACTGCAGACCAGAAGTGTTCTCAGAGTTCAACCATGCCTCTGTACTGGGCTAGAGGAGTGTTCCAAGGTTGCCTTCTGCAGTCACTTCTGCGGGTGTTGGGTGGAGGGACGTTAGAGAAGAGAATAACAAAGCTATTTGAACAGACGAGGATGGGGATGTATCATTATTAAATGGCACTGATAGGCTGAGGATCTCCTGGTCTTATAGTATTTGAATTTTCTCAACAGGGTACGTAGGAATATAGAAGGCAGATGAACAACACAGCTCTGCTACATCCCCATTCTTGGTAACTTTCTTAACCCCACTATGCTTCACCTTTAGTTATCTTATCTGTACGGTGAGGATACTAATAGTCCTTACTTCTCCAGGTATTTAGATGAATTACATGTTTAGAACAGTGGCAGGCACATAGAAAATGCCCAATAAATATTAGATATTGTTATTATTGCTTATGAGTAGTGATGAGGGACCCTGAGACGGTCCACCAGCAAGTAGATCCTATTTGTAGGATAAAAGGTTGGATGAGGTTGGGGAGAAAAATTGCTGGAAAGAATTATAAGTGATGTTAAGAAGCAAGTATTGAAGGTAAACTTGACAATCGATTAAGTTCAAGGACAGGCATGGTTCTGAGAGAGAGGGAGATAAAGATGCAAGGTCAGTAGACAGGTCACCTGCAGGAACAAAGTGAGTGTTACATATTTAGTACTTACATGGCGAGTAAGACTTCAAGACATTGATCAAAGCAGAAAACTACAATTTATTGAGTACCTATTATCTTGTAGATGCATGCTAGGTATTTTAGGTACGTAGTCTCACAGCCAGACAAGTTATGGGTAATTGGTCCCATTTTACAGTGAGAAACCAGAGGTCTCAGCAGTGAAATGCTTCGCCAAGTCACATAGCTAATAAGGAAAGAGATGGGATTTGAATTCAAGTCTGACTCCAAGTGAGTGTGATTTTCTTCCTGAAAAGAAAAAGTTTCATTATAAAGTAAGACTTGCCTGTGAAAAAAGAAGTATAAAAAGACATGCAGTGAAAAATGTTCCCTTCCTACTTCTACCCCTGGCCCTATTTCCCATGGATATTTGTTCCCAGTGATTTCTTGTTATCTTTCCTGATATATTTTTAATGCATGGACAAGCAGAAATATAAAATGCACAATTTTTTAAAGGTGTGTCTTACAAATGTATGCGTTTGTGTGAATTTCACAAACGCAAATTTGAGCATATTAAATAAATGTTTCTACACATTACTTTTTGCACTTAAAAACGTATTTTGAGGATTTTTTTGTATCAGCAGAAAAATACCACCATAATATGCCATTGCATGAATGTACCATCATTTTTTAACCAGTCCTCCCTGATGAACCCTTGGATTGTTTTCAGTCTTTTGCTTCTGTCATGTTGTAATGAATATCCTTGCATATGTATCTTTGGATATATGTTTGAGGTCATTTGTGGAAGAAATTTTTAAAAGCAAGTGCTATGTTGAAATGTGTATTTTTCTTTTTGTTGCTTTAGTAGATCTTACTAGAATGAAAATTGGGTGTGGTTTTTCACTATTCTAAACCTCCCCAGCGTCTGTTGTTGGCTGTTTTGTGGGTTGGCTTTTTAAGGGTTAAAGGCACAGGTTGGAGGATGGGATTCCTTCCAACTTGGCTGCAGGTTGTTTTGAGATGGTATTGATAATTTCATACATTATCTTCTTGTCGACTAAGAAAGGTCATCCCAATTTATTGCACTGTTTACCAAAGATAATGGTGGCAATTCACCAATTTAGTGTTTGTGTTATTTTACAGGTTGGTCTGTTGCTGTTTTAACAGAAACACTGGGATTAGTGGATGTATATTCTCATCCCTTCTCTCCCTTCCCATACTAAGGAAAATGTTTTCATTGTTCACTCAGCATTCTCATTATCCCCACCAGACATTTATTATGCAAAAAGCAAAACTCATGAGGGATGAGAACCAATGGATGGGTGTGGAAAGATTTATTCCACAGATAAAAAGAACAGGAAAGAAAGAAGAGGGAAAGTTGGCAGCTTGCTGAGTTTTTGATTAACAGTTGAGAATTGTGGAGCGGTTAGGAAGGGAATCACTTTGAAATAGCTACTGTATGGAAGGATAAGAGGTATTGAAAAAGGGGTCTTTAAACATGTGTTGTGAGTTATATTGTGTCTTTTTAAGATAAATAGTGGAAATGCATTTTGGCTGCTGGACTGATTCTTTGAATGTCACATTCCTCCAAAACTGGACCATGTAGTACTCCAAAATGTGCTTGGATTATGCTAATATCACTATCATCATCATCAACCATCCTCATCATCACTGCTACTATTTGTTAAACACATTTCTGCAAAAGATATAGCATTAGATGTTTTACCTAATTAAAAAATAAGGTAGGTAATATTACTATGCCTATTTTACAGAGGAAAAAACAGAGGAAAGTGGTTCAGCATTTTTTACTCCTGGCCTCATGGCTGGTGCCCGGGCTGGAACTTACACTCGTGTCTATTTCAAAAGCCTGTGCTTGAATCCCCTATCATCCTGGTCACTGTCTTATTACTGTAATCTATATTAATGCAAGGGTGTTCTTCATTTGTCCTCAAATATATGTTTGAGCCCCTTGATAGTGAACCCCAAATTCATGATTGCCTAAAAATTTTCCTAAAGAGCTAGATTGTGTCCCTTGGGAAACAATGAAATATTAACTACTAGGACTTGCATAAGGGCGATCAGGGCTGGAGTGCAATTGTAGATAAAAGAAACAAGACGCAGTGACATGGAGTTGAGGAAGTCTACTGATGCTCAAGAAGACTGAGTCCAGGTGCCAAGAGATGATACCACAGAATTAGACCCGGACTAGCTATGAAGGGATCTGAATGCCAGGCTTCCAGATTTGGTTTTATGATAAAGACATGAGAAATCTTTGATGGGTTTTGAGTAGATTTCCCTTCTAAGAAAATCATACCAGCTGCAAAAGAGATGACACAACAGAAAGGGGAACTGGGAGGGTTTGGGGGGACAATGGGAACACTGATGAAAATGTCTAGGTAACTGATGAGAACGGGTGAACTCAGGCCAAGAGGAGGGGCTACAAAAGGACCTAGAAACCAATTGGATGTGGAGGTTGAGGAAAAGAGAGGATTCCTGGATGCCTCTGGGGTTTCTAGTCTGGGTGACTGCTATTTTCCCAGGCCACTGCTTAGCATCAGCCCAGAGCAAGGAGTCCCAGGATCATGAATAAATCCTGCAGCCCCAGGAAAGAGTCGTGTTGTATCACTTGCTTTCTGCATTTTTACCTCCTTCTTATTCCATAATCCTTGCCCTGTGGAAAGGGGCTGACAGTTTCTTACCAGAGCTCAATTAAATTAGCTCTGAGCCCACCCCTTTTGCAAGTTCTGTGTGCCCGCTCAGTTTCCCTGCCAAGAAAATCTGCCCAGGCAGCAGAGCCCCATGCCAGGGATGTACAGTCCCCTGTTACTATGATTAATTTGGATAAACATATGTTAGAGAAGCAACAGAAAATGAGCTCTCCTCCGTGAATGAGAACGAGCTGTGTTGAACCTGGGATCATTCAAGCTTCAAATTTGTAGGCACCTTCCAGGGAGCACGGGATGAGGTGGAGTTACAAAATTCCAAAGCAACAAGGACATTGTATGTTCCTTGAGGGGAATCTCCTCATTGCAATTGCTTCTTCCAAGTTGGTTGATAAACAGAGCTGAGAGCACTGGAGAGGAACTGAGCCTTGATGTTTTTCCTCACAGAGCCCAGACAAAGAGCTACTGTTTATAGAGACAGTTTAATGGAGTGGTCTAGAGCGATGGGACTTGGGGACACAGCCTGGCTCTGCCACTGACTGTGGAACCTTAGTCCAGAGACTGTGGCTCTGAGTCTCATTTTTCATCTGTGAAACATGGGGTGATGATGTGATTGAACTCATCTGGGATCTTGAGGATCCCAGATATGAAGTGCATTTAAGCAACGTAAACTTTTAAGCATCAGGCAGCATGCTAAACATCGATGCTGAATAAAGCAGACTGGCCCCCTGTCTTATTAGCCAGCGCAGTCTAGTAGATCTTCACAGCCCTCAGGCTTCATTAGTGACTACCTCCTGTGTGCCAGACACCACACTGGGAGCTTTTGTTTATTATTATCTGCAGCTTCAACCAAAAGCTGAGAGGTAAGCATTGTATAGAGCCTGGTGTCTTTTCTCTTTAAAACACTAAGTTCATTTAAGGATAGGATTGATATGATCCTCTATCCACCAAGCCCTTGGTTAAAGAGGATCACTCTGTAGCATGACAACCTTCCTTTGCTACTTGGGGAGAAACTATCATCTATCTCGGGCTTTTAAATATAACCTCATTATATTCCGTTTGCCAATGTTGGAAAGAGCCATGTTCTGGTCTTGGCTGGGATTTGCAAGACCTGGAGCATTGAAGAGGGCCTGTCTAATCCGGTGAGAATGAGGTTGCTAAGGAGACCATTGTCATCTTAAATCAGTAAATACTGGGATGCTGATGGCTTCCCTGAAAAGGGGGTGCTTTCTCTTTTGAGAAAGGAAAACAATTCCCTTTGCATTAGAGGGGAAAAGCCATCATGGAAAGTGGTGTTTGAAAAGGGAGCAAACCACTTTGAAACTCTATATCTTTCTGGTTTATCAGGAGGCAAGAGGAGAGGCAGGAGGGACAGGAGTTGTATTTTACCTTATCAAGAAATCTAGGCTTCCTAAGCTTCCTTCTGGAAACCTTGTGCCCTATACTTAATAGCAAGTGATTTTTTTGAAAGAGAGAGAGATAGAAAATAAAGAAAAACAAAATTAGGAGAGCCAATGTAGGAGAGAGTAAAAGACTGGTTTAGCACACAGCAGGCATCTAATGAGGCAATGACTTCAGATGTCAAACTGGCTTGAAGATGCAAGAAAGACTGCACACTGCTGAAGGAACTAATCCTATGCCTGAGATGAGCTCATTCTGCTTGCTTAGGAAAAGCAAAGCAAAAGCATTAATCTGTTTCCTGATTGATAACAGACTTGGATTAATAAAAAAAGTGCCTATGTATGTATTTCTTGCAATAAAATATTTATTATAGAATTTTAAAGAAAGATTGATTGACCAGATGAATAAATACTATTCCAGGTTGCTGAAGTTTTAAGTTCTGTCCTCCAACAAATATACATTTATCCAAAGTGTATGCAAATTTTTGAAATAGTCAGCTATAACTGGTTGAGCTCTTGTAAGTACTGAGACGGGGTCTATATAAAGCCAAAATAGGAACCCTCCAAAGAACTCAGCTTCTCAACCACTTTTGGTTCATAAAATAAAATATCCATGAATTATAGGTGCTGGATGGAAACGTAATGAAAATCTTACCCATCAATTTCAATTTGCAGAAGAAAAGGTTGGAAGCTAGAGAGGTTTGATGCCCCGCTCAAGATCAAACGGGCCCTAAGTAGAACCCAGGTATCCTCACTCCTGGTCCTGTCTACCTTCCACAAAGGAGACCTGTTGGTTTATTTGATGGTTTCAAGTTCTTCATTGAAATTAACCAAGGTATGGCATCCTGTGATCTCCCATCAATCTTAGCCACAAGAATCTAACTTGATCAATTAATTCCTCCCTCATTTTATTCTGTTCTCTTCCTTCTCACAGGAAGTAACATTTCTGCCAACAACAACATCCGCTCCTACTCAACTCTTCGTTCCCTGCAATTCCTGTCTTGCCCGACCCCTGTAGAGTGGAAGAAGGTGATGGATGGGCAGAAAAAGGGGAGATGGACAGCTACCAGGGAAGAATCTGTGATTTGGGAGCCTTTTGGTGACATGCACAGTCAAAGGACTAGGAAAGAATGGCTTTTACAAACAGCATAAATAGAAAACCAGTGGGCCCCAGTGCTCGCTGCTACATAATGAACATGCCTGCCTTTTCCTAACAACATTTTAAGTCGGTAATTGGCCTGACAGGGGACGTGAACTGTACACTAAGTCACAGAACAGTACAGAAAATCTCAGAATGGCTTCACCTCCCATCAGGAAAGCTGCCTGTGTACCAAGCCCTGTAGAGACACATTTCTGGCATTTGGAGGAGTGCAGACGTTCAAAATAAGAAAGGGCTTCAGAGGACAACCATCCCCCGGGTTCCCGGCCTTTTCCACATCAGAAGACTCTTTGATATATTCCTCTCTTTCCCTAGGGCCTCTTGTTCTAAAGGATGCAGCCAGCAAACTAAACTGCTCTGATCATCTAAAAAAAAGGATATGCTTCCCACAGAATAACCACAGATCTATATAACGAATGATCACTCAGTTAATACAATGCCTGTAAAAGATAAGTGGCCTGTCTCATCTAAAATAATCATAATATCAATAATTATATGATTTTATTGGGTGCTTACTAAAGCCCAGATGAGGGATTTACAATGCTTATCTTACTTAATCCTTATGAGACTGTCATAAAGTTGTCTTTATTTCACAACTCAGGAAACAGAGGCACAGAGGAGTTCTGTAACTTACCCAACTAGGTTCAAAACTCAGGTTTATCTGATCGCAAAGTCATTCTTTTTTTCTTTTTTCTTTTTTTTAGATTTAGCTTCAAAAGAACATTGCCTTTACAAAGAAGTTATTCTTAGCCATGCTACAGTTTTTCTATTAGTCTTTTTGAAATATTGACACTCATCTGGGGGAATGCCCATCAATTTCTTCACAAGCTTTTGCAAGGTTGGAGGCTTTAGGCTAAGTATTGCTGTTTTGGTCTCAACTTTTCCCTTAATAGTTAAGATAATGGAGACCCACAGAGGACTAGAAACTTGCTCAGTATCGACCTAGCTAATTAGCGGTAACACTAATTTTAAATGCCAGTTTTTAAAATTCTGGGTTCTGAGCTCTTTATGTCACACTCAGCTTCAGCAAGTAATAGTTGAACACTTATCAGAGGGAGAGCAGATAAGTAGCAAGCATGTCCTCACCCTCATAACCATATAGCCATGGCAGACATTACTAATTGATCGTGGAACTCTTGCCTGCTGAACCTGGATGTGGCTCCATGCAGACACTCCCAATCAATTAGAATTGGCAAATGAGACAAATCTTATTCACTATCGGCACCATATGCAACACTGTTCAAGGTCCTCAAAATGATGTAAAACAAGCATAAATGAATGTCTGCTTTCAAAAATGCTATCACTATCAGAAAATTATTTCAGTCCAAAGTAATTTATTTCAAAGTACTAGGGCAGACCAACTTCTAATGCCAGTGATTTTTGGAGACAGATAGGCAATATCATGAGTTGATACTAATAACCTGCTCACAAAATCAAGATCAACCAGGATGAGAGTAGGGATAGGAACCACCTTGAGGGGATGGGATGTGAGAATGTGAGTGGGAGAAGGTGGTTGCTGGAGGGTCAGTCAATAGGAGAAGACATTAACTCAAGAGAAATGTGTGAATGCCTGAAGCTGAGGGTGGGGTTGAAGTGTAATTTGACAAGGAGGGACACTAAGATTGATAGCTGAGAGAAAATGCGGTATCCACTGTGCTTCAGGGACTGCAATAGTTTGAATGTTTATCTCCTCAAATTTCATGTTGAAATTTGATCCCCAAAACTGGAGGTGGGGCCCAGTGGGAGGTGTTAGGGTCAAAGAGAGAGATTCCCCATGAATGGCTTTGCACTGTCCTCATGGTAATGAGTGTGTTCTCACTCATTACTTCCTTCAAGAGCTGGTTGTTAAAAAGAGCCTAGGATCTCCCCTGCCTCTCTGTGTTTCTTCCTCTCTCACTATGGGATCTCGGCACACACTCACTTTAGTGTTCCAACATGAGTGGAAGCAGCTTGAGGCCCTCACCAGATGCAGATACTGGCTCCATGTTTCTTATACAGCCTGCAGAACCATGAGCCCAAAAATCCTCTTTTCTTTATAATTACACAGCCTCAGGAATTCCGTTATAGCAACACTAAGTGGACTAAGACATGGACAAAGCTGAAATTTAGGGGTGGATGGAGCAGGTAAAAAGTATTAATTATTGCATATCAACACTTCTGATTAAGATAGCTCTTCTTTTTGCCTCTTCACCTTTTTAAAATAAGTGACCATGGTAAAAGAAAAAGTTATAGAATTGGGAGAAAAGGACAATACAATATAGGCCCCTCCAAACCTTTGGGACTACTTCCTACTCTGAAGTAGACTTGGACAAGGACATTTTCTGACTCCCAGACGGAAGTGGTGAATGCCATGTGGTCAGCAAATTCTGTCAAGACTCTTCCAGCCAAACAAGTCTGTGTCATCTTGCTTGTTACTTTACCTCTTTAAGGGCAATGGCTCCTGGGATGATGGATCTTGGAAGCATTAGCAAATGGAGTCAAAAGAACTAAGGGAAGAGGACCCAAATGTAGAGTGAGTGAGATGGAGATTGTGTGAGTTATTAGGTATAGAACAGCCCAACTCCAGGGTGGGAAAAGAGGAACGATGTAAATGCTGGGATAGGCATTTCCACTTTGGGATTCTAAGAAATGAAAGTTTTCTGGAGAAGTTTTTCATCAAGGGAGAAATTCTATGTCATGAATGTGTCAAAATTTAGAACGAAGCTCCTTTCATAGGCAAGGGGAGCTCAGGCGCACATTGACGGTGCCCTGAGTTTGGGAAAGAGGACGGTGTCTTCCTAGGCTAAGCAGCTGTCTGTACCACTTTGGATCAATTTCCACTTGAACATGTTGCCACTGCCCTCCAAACTCCATCTTCTAACCCCAAGAATGCATTGTATAGAATTAGTCTCACAATTCCACAGACAGAATTAGCCTCTGCAATGAGAGATCAGCCCTTGACTGGTGGTTAATTACGTACAATTCAAAATCAACCCCCTGTTGTTCACATTTCCCTTGCGCCTGGAGCTCTTGGAAGAAGAAATTGCATGCTGTCCTGGGAAAGGCTGGAGAAGGTATACGGGACTGGGTTGCAACATGTTGGCGCATCTTAAAGACACATGTGAGAATAATGTGGTAGATTGTTGTGACAGCTGAGGACAGACTTTGCTAATCAGAATTCTGGGGGAAACAACTTTAAGCATAAAAATGTTTTTTTAAATGATTATTTTATTAGCCTTGTGATCAGTGCAATACAGGATTCTGTTCCTCTTGAAAGAAGGAAAGCATTCGTACATCCCCAGCATCCTTTAGTGAGCTCTCTAGGGATCAGGGAACTATGGCCTGTGGGCCACATTCTACTCACTCCTTTTTATACAGTTTCATCAGAACACATAATTTGTTTACATATGGTCTATGGCTGCTTTGAACTACGACAGAAGATTTGAGTAGCTGCAGCACAGACCAAATAGCCTGAATGGCTCACAGAGCCTAAAATATTTACTACCTGGCTCTTGATAGGAAACAGTTCGCCAATCCCTGATTTGGGGAAACATCAGGGAAACCACCTAACCTTGTGTTTTGAAGCTGGGTTCTGCTGGCCCATGACCTCCTGACCTTTTCCCTGCTCTGTTCTGCAATGCAGGAAATTGCAAAGGAGCTGTCTTCCACAGGTGTGTTTGAAGCTCCTGGGTCAACTGGCTTCTGTCTGGATTCAGCAATGGCAGATACCGACTGTAGACTAAAGAGGGAAAAGATTAAACACACACACACGTATATACATATACACAGATATGTGTACACACATACACATATACGCAAATATACCTATACAAACACACATCCACACATTTATACACATACACACATACATATATGTACATACATATGCACATGCACACATACATACATACACAAGCATACATATATACATATACATACGTAGACACACAAATGTGCATACATTTATACATATACACATATGCACATATAAGCACATAAACATACACACATGCATACATATATACATATACACGATATACACATATAAACATATATACACACATACACACAGTTTTACATATACACATATACACACATATACACATACATACACACATACATTCACACATACACACATGCACACACATACCATATATGCACACATGAACACACATATACACACATACACACACCACATACGCACACATATACATATGTGTGCGCACATACATACACACACACACACACACACACACACACACACACACACACACACACTCTTCAGTCAGCCTCTCCAGTGGCAACTGTGAACCTTCTGTAGCCCCAGCTACTGTTGGCCTGGCCCCCTGTGGTGCCAGCTTCTGCTGAGGAACCCCAGACCCCGGACTCCAGTAACTCTGTCCTTTGACCCTCCAGCCAGAAGGTGGTAGGAGCTTCCGGCTGTACTGTTCTCTGTGATATCCCATGGTTGTAAGTAAACTCCTCAGCCCTTCCATCCCCTGTATAACCAGTTTCTTTTATCAAATTCCTGATTTTAAATCCATAGATTTGTTTCTGTTTTGTTGGTTGGATCCTGACAGGTCCAGGTCCTGACCCTGCATCCTGGCTGGAGCACCAAAGTCCTGTTAGGGTCAGCTTTCTGTTTTCCACCTTGATGGGGCTGTTGGAGTTTTGCTTTGAATACTGGGTGGCTGTGTTCTTCCAAATTATTGGAGCAGACAGCTTCATTAGCTGAGGAGTCCTTGCTAGAATCATGGGCTTCTCTACTGTCACCAGATGAATATCCATCTCCATTCTCCAATATCTCTCTCCTGCTCAGAGTAAGATGGGACCCCAAGGAGGTGGCACTATCATAGCTCTCAGCTCCTGTGCCCCTACCACCAAGAAATGTTATTCTGCTGATGCTCTTTGCTTGTTTCCACACTGCTCACCCTCCCAACACACCTCTGCCCAACTCCAGCCTAGTGTAATAACCCCAACCTCACTCTTACCACAGATTGTTTGGTTTTGATGCTCTCAACATTTGAATCCTGGCCCTTCCTAGTCCATCATTTTTCCATGATTTAAAACTTGATCCTGAAAAACAAAACAAAAAAAAATCAGTGGTCAAAACATTTAAGAAAATACTGGATTAAACAAATTAAAGGAGGTCTCTTCAATACAGGACTTCTCAGAGCCTTTAGAATAAGAGGGAATTGAGATGGCAGTGTTTTCAAAGCTAAGTTGAGCATGGAACTTTTCTTCTCTGTGTGTGGATCATCTCATGGGGCTTAGGGTCCATGAAACATTTTTCGATATGATGAATGTTTGTTGGTTTTGTCTGTCCAGATTCCATCTTTCTTTTACCCTCTTCTTCTGGTGACAGGATATCGTTCTTGAGTCAGAGACCTTTTCCATCTGGTATGGGTGGGACTGACCTTCCTGCCATCACCTTCAGCAACAGAGGTGTGATGTCATCCAGTTGTGTCCCCAGTGATTGACTGAGGATGGGAAGGTATCTAAATTGGGACAACCAGAGTCCTTAGGGAGACTTTTCTGACAAGGATTTCAGGAAGAACTTGTTCTTTCTTTCACTGGGGTTATTAAGTTGCTAGAATATTAGTAGGCCAGGGGTCTAATGGGTATCAGGTATGGAGAAGCTATTGGAACAGAAACCAAGCCAAGAGCCATAACAGAATTGACAGCTAGAGAGAAAGCAGAATCCTGACAATATTTCCTGAGCCCCTGGACCCAGTGAAGTCCGAAACTGGCTCCATTCCTTTGACTCCCTAGTTACATGAGGGAGTCCTACCACTCCATTTTTATTTTACTAGTATTAATCATTTTATTTTTGCTCAAGGTAGTTTGAGTTCACCTTTTTGTCTCTCACAAATAAAACATACCTAGCTAATAGATGGAGAAAACACAGCCTCTTCTGGCTCAAACTACATGCCATGCTACCTTGGGTCAGAATCCACCTGCTGGCTTTGAATCCTTAGAATGCAATCCCCAAGGCCAGGCCCTGTGCTTGGCATTCTGTCCCACCCACTCGAGGTCCCCTGAAGACAGAAGGCCATATAGAAATCAGGGCTTGAACGGGAGAAGACAGATGGAGCAAGACAGGAACACAGGGTAGACCCCATCCATAATTCATCTTTCCAAAGCCAGATCGCAGTCTCGACATCCTGGATCTTGGTGTTGCGTGAACCCACTAGATGGGGCCTTCAGGGAATGGTCACCCAGCCCTTTGCCTCTTCTTAAATTATGCCATGATTCTACATGTGCCCTAAATTTCCATCTTCTCTGCTGTTAGACCGTTCCAACACCAAAGATCATTGATTCCAGCCCTGGAATGATTTACTTGGTGCAACTAGAAAACAACATATGTTGATTTGAATGATAGTCAGATGAATAAATGAGAGACTCCAAGGTCTTCCAGCTGAGAAGCAGTTTTAATTCAGAAATTACTCATGTGGAATGGTAGAAGTGCCAAGAGTACAGGTGTAAACAAGTGGCAGAAATGAGAATAACCTGAAGTGTGAAGAGAACAATGAAAATATTACCTCGTATGCTGAACGCCCCTCAACATTGGAAAGGAGCTTCCACAAACAATCTTGTTGATGCTCAAACCACCCTCTGAGCAGGAGAAGATGATTAGCCCCATTTTTCAGAGGAGATCATCGAGGCAGCCCAGAATACAAAGTGACCAAAAGTGCCCAATATCAGGTAGCCAGAGCAGGCAGTCAGGGCTTGAATGTGAGATGCCTGACTCAGGTCCAGGTCTCTTTGCACATCAGATAGGGATGGTTAGCTGGTTTCCATCTCTGATCAACATGGGACTGACTCTATTTCCCATTTTTCAGCCATCCCAACTACTCCACTCCAAAATCCAAAGTTTGCCCCTCAACACTAAACACCATTTTGCTGGAATGTCTATGTTTTCCTTCAACCATTAGCCTTCCCAGTCGCCACCTGGGAAAACTGTGACTATAGGTTCCAGCTCA
Organism: Macaca mulatta; assembly: GCF_049350105.2. Lineage (NCBI taxonomy): Eukaryota > Metazoa > Chordata > Mammalia > Primates > Cercopithecidae > Macaca > Macaca mulatta. The sequence continues at coordinate 25,504,666 of NC_133415.1, read as the reverse complement.
AACCATAAAGGGTTAAGAACTAAAAATAGTATGATAGCAATTAAAGCTCTTCTTTCTCCTAATCATTTATTTCTTGATTTGGTAGCGTAAAGTCTATTATAGCATCTTAAGACATCAAAGAGTAGTTTTTATCGGGGGAGGAAGGATTATACCAAAGACAATCCTTTAAATATGGTGGACGTAAGTAAATTTTCTCTCTCTTTGCAAACCCAACCAACTCCATTAAGATGAACTAACAGTTGCTAATAAGGACAGCGGCCATCAGTTAAACAATTAACATATCTTTAGGGTTTTCTCCCCAACTCATCCATAAACTCCAGGAAAAAAAAAAATGTGCCTGTCTTGTTCATTATTCTATATGCTCAGTAGGAGCAGGGCACGGAACACGAAGTAGGTGCTTACATTAGAAAATAATACAACGATTGAATGAATTAACAAACCATTGAGATGAGATAGTCAATTCAGCATCAACATCTTTTTTGTTTGCTGATCCTAGAGAAACATTAGCTTCTGAACTTTATAGACAAAAATAGCTTTGTACTCAGTGTACTTTACTATCATTCAGCAAAGCAGTTATTGATCACCCACTACGTGTCAGGGGTGTCTTAGATTGAGAGCCACTTCATATGCTTTTTGGTAAATGCACAGACACTGAAACATATAAACATACATACACAAATATAAACAGGCACACACACATATCCACAGACATATACACATACAATACATTTTTAAAGTCTTGGCTGGATTTTCTACTAATCAAGATATGCCTGGGTTTAACCTGTGCATGCCTGTTCCCTTCTACACCTGTAAGGATTTACCTTCACCCACACTTGCTCCTCAGCATGAAGGACCGAGCTTGCCTACAGATGGGCCATATTTAAGCCTCTGCTGCACCCATGCCTTGGGGCTGACTTCAGATATTTGTCTGCACTGGCCCGTAATCTGATCTTCCACTTAGGCATCTGCTTTGCCCTCTGTTCCCTCAGCCCTCACCTGTGCCCTGGTTTTTCTCAGACACTTTGGCCTGGGTCTCTATCTCTGAGATGTTTAAGCCCTGCCTCAGTCTTTCCAGGTCCTCTTGGGCCCTGGACCCCAGCACAGAGGCTGGATACTGAAATAGACTCCCCTGATGCCCCCCTTCTCTGATCTCTTCAGTGCCCTGCCTGTGGAACACTTTGGAATCCCACAGATCATGCTTGCTAGAACTTGAGCTGACTCCGTGAATGGCCAGCTTTTTCCTACCAGCTTGAACCCACTTGGGCCACCAGCATGTGGAATGCCTTTTCCAACAGGTGGGATTTGCTGTGATCCTTCTGTCTACCCTACCCTATGGTAAGCAAATGGACAAGGTCCTGGGGGGAGGCAGGACTGAGGCCCGTCTACCCGCTTTGAATAAATGTCCTTGAGACTTCTTTAGTTGTAAACTCTTAGAACAGGGTTTCTCAACCACAGCATTATTGACATTTTGGGCTGGACAATTCTTTGTGGTGAGTTGTCTCATTTTGCAGCACCCTTAGCCTCTATGTACTAGATACTAGTAGCACCCTTAAGCTGGGACAACCAAAAGTGTCTCCAGACATTGCCAAGGTCCCTTTGGGGGTAAAATTGTCTCCAGTTAAGAGCCACTGCCTGGCCAAGCACGGTGGCTCATGCCTGTAATTCCCAACCCTTTGGAAGACCGAGGAGGGAGGATCACAAGGTCAGGAGATTGAGACCATCCTGGCTAACACGGTGAAATCACGTCTCTACTAAAAATACAAAAAAATAGTCCGGCATGATGGCGGGCGCCTGTAATCCCAGCTACTCGGGAGGCTGAGGCAGGAGAATCGCTTGAATCCAGGAGGCAGAGGTTGCAGCGAGTCGAGATCACACTACTGCACTCCAGCCTGGGCGACAGAGTGAGACTCCGTCTCAAAAGAAAAAAAAAAAAAAAAAAAGAACCACTGCCTTAGAAAATGCGAATGGTTTCCTTTGAGTAGAAAACATGTTGTTATTCCCGTATCTCACTCCATGGTAGAAAGGGCCTGTGAGTCACATGGATCCAGGGACAATAACTATCTTACAAAACTGCTATGGAAATTAACACTGTTATAATGGACATCTGTGGCTTATGTCTGTCATGTCTTCATTTTCCGTACAGCACCCTGATTTTCCTTTGGGGAACCACCTCCTCTCCAATCTCAACCTGTGGAATTTGGGTGCAGTCTGTCCTCCTAGCCACAGAGATTGGTTTAGGCATGAGCAATGACTTAAGTTGGTGCAGTGAGGGTCAGCCCTGAGACTTTTGCTGAACTCTTGGGACAGGGAACTCTTTACAACTCTTGGGACTTTTGCCCGCTAGGGTTTTCAGATGGGAGGGAGCAAACTCAGAGCTTTTTGTGGCCAGTTCAACTATCTCGCATCTCAACTTCTGCAAAGTGTAAGTGATAAAAAGAGAATGTGGGTTGCCGGGCATGGTGGCTCACACCTGTAATCCCAGCACTTTGGGAGGCTGAGGTGGTTGGATAACCTGAGGTCAGGAGTTTGAAACCAGCCTTGCCAACCTGGTGAAATCCCATCTCTACTAAAAATACAAAAATTAGCTGGGCATGGTGGCAGGTGCCTGTAATCCCAGCTACTCAGGAGGCTGAGGCAAGAGAATCACTTGAACCTGGGAGGTGCGGGTTGCAGTGAGCTGAGATTGTGCCACTGCACTCCAGCCTAGGCGACAGAACAAGACTCAATCTCAAAAAGAAAAAAAAAAAAAAAGAGAGAATGTGATATAGCAAAGCAAACTGATGATGAGTGTGACCCAAAGCTCATGCACCTTTGCATATGGCAGCTAATCTATCCTTTGTTTGCTTAAACTGTTTTGAGTTGAGTTTCTGTCCTTTGCAACCAAAAGCGTACTGATGAATATACTGAGGCTACATAGCACCTAGCATTGTGCTAAAACGTAATAGTGACAATATAAAGTAAACATTGTTATTAATTATTTAGTTGATAACTATTTGTGTGCCTTGCATAACATAATGCTGATTGTGAAGTGATGAGAACAGCCATAACATACTAGAAGGCTAGGGTTCCAGTCCGACCTCATCACCTACATGTGGTTTTGGCTAAGTTACTAATCCTGTTTCCCTTATTTGTAAGAAGATAGAATTGGAACCGATCAGTCATTGCAAATTGGTGGTCAGGGGATGGATCCAGACCTCCTTTTGGTGTTTCATTTCGCCCTCACAGTATTTTACAATACATAAAATGTCATAAGAAAATTCAGATGTCCATGCTGCTATAAAGACACATGCACATGTATGTTTATTGTGGCACTATTCACAATAGCAATGACTCAGAATCATCCCAAATGTCCATCAGTGACAGACTGGATTAAGAAAATGTGGCACATATACACCATGGAATACTATGCAGCCATAAAAAAGGATGAGTTTGTGTCCTTTGTAGGGACATGGATGCAGCTGGAAACCATCATTCTCAGCAAACTATCGCAAGAACAGAAAACCAAACACCGCATGTTCTCACTCATAGGTGGGAATTGAACAATGAGATCACTTGGACACAGGAAGGGGAACATCACACACCGGGGCCTATGGTGGGGAGGGGGGAGGGGGGAGGGATTGCATTGGGAGTTATACCTGATGTAAATGACGAGTTGATGGGTGCTGACGAGTTGATGAGTGCAGCACACCAACATGGCACATGTATACATATGTAACAAACCTGCACGTTGTGCACATGTACCCTACAACTTAAAGTATAATAAAAAAAAAAAAAAGAAAAAAATTCAGGTGTCCAACTTCTTTAGGAAAATTGGGAGGTCAGCAACATTGGGCCCCCATTACCACATGGCAATGACAAACAGGTTTTAGAAGGGGCATGTACTCTCTGAGCCACCCGAGACCCCACCTCCCTCTTTCCCTTATTTTATGCTTGCCTGCCTCACTCAGCCCACAACCTGCTGACTGCAAAAGCATTTGAGTTTGTGTTTTTGAGGCCATGCTCTTTCACCTCTGATATTTTCTGAGATGGCAGAACACACCCTTCACGCACAGGAGACCAAAAGGCAAGAGGGTCAAGGGAGAGAGATTGAGCCCAAGAGGGAAACAGCCACCCAGGAAAGCAATCTGTTATTCTAACCTCTGCAGGGCCACTGGCAGGTCCTCAGGCCTGAGACACAGCGGCAGTCGGGGGGTAGAGACACAAACAAGCCGAGATTGTCCTTCTTTGCTTTTCAGCCAGACAAAGAAAATCCCTCTCTGCGTAAAGCCTCCTCCGCGGACTTTGATGTCTCTCTTCCCAGCAGAGGCGCCCACTTCAGACAAGAGAGGCAGGCAGGGGCAGAGAGCTGAGAACAAAGCGGCGTTTCCTGGGCTGCTAATTATTCTCCTTCTGTGTAAATAATTATCTGGAAGAGAAAAAAACAGTCCACGGCTAAAGAGCTAGAAAAGCAAAAGGAGGATGAAAGGAGGCTGGGGATTTGATGTGTCCCCAGGAGCAGTCCTTGAAGGGGAAGCGAGTCACAGCAAAATCCTTCTTACTTCCTGTGTTTTAAACACCTAGTCTGGGACTTTCAAAGCCCCTGGCACTGGTGCTGTAATTAAATCGTGGTTCGGGAAGCCGGCGTGCGGGTGATCTGACAGTTTCTGTCTCTGGATCCTGCTGGACTCTGCTGGAATACAGACAGGAAGTCTTAGAAATTAAGGCTCTGGAGTCAATTGGGCCCCAGTTTGAACCTGGGTCTACTGCTTATTATAAACAGGATCGGGGACAAGTTGCTTATTATAAATGAGATGGGGGACGAGTTCCTTCTTCCCACCTAGGGTCCATGCAAAAGCAGTGTCTTCTACTTGGAAGACTTCCCCATCTCTCCAAATCCGTGTGCAGTTGATACTTACACATCTCCAGTGGACACTGCTGGTGCCCTGCCACAGCCCCTTGCACTTACCATTTCTGTGCATGCCCACCCAACTATCAACTGCCAGCAGCCCTGTCTAGCACCCTTGGAATGTTTCTCCTGGGTACTTAAACCCTGACTGCCCTTGCACAAAGCACACCAGAATTAATGCTCTCTGGGAGCATCCCTCAACCAGTGGCCGATGAGAATTAGGAGAGAACGACCTTGACCCTCTCATCCCTTAAGTGACAGGAGTTTGAGGCTGGAGTATGCTCTCCCAGAGCCTCCCAGAGTTTCCAGATGGGAACTCTAGTTCCCTGGAGTGGCTCCTGGCTGGATAATGCATCTTCTATTGATTCTTTCCTATCCCTGTCTCACCTCTTCACTCCTCTACAAGTGCTTCCCTGGATCATCTCCTGAATCAGCTACTTTTATTCAAATCTTTGCTTCAGGGTCAGATTCTGGAGAAATCAAACTAAGGCAGCAGCCTTCAACTCTCAGCTCAAATGTCATTTCCTGGGGGAAGCACGCCGTCAACATCTTGGACCCAATCAGGAGTTTGAGTTAAATCGGAGCGATGCCCCCGCTACAGTTTGCTCATGGCACTCATGCATGTGTAATTTTCTTTTTCTGCATCTCTTTATTGTATTAATATCTGTCTCCTCCAGTCAAATATAACCATCAAGAGCAGTGTGCCCGTTTTATTTATTGCATTGTCAGATCCTGGTATAGAGCCTAACACATAACAGGTGCTCAATAAAAACCTGGTGAGCTCGTTTCCTCTTATGTAACACAGAGACCCAAAACTATGGCTATTGCATGGGGAAGGAGATGTGGATTAAATAGCTCGTAATCTATACAAAGTGATTAACTTCTAAATTGATGCAGTGTTTGGAACATAGGGAATATTCAAAAAGCTAACATTCTCTGCAACCTTAACTGTTTCCTCCTCTCTTACCCACCACCGATATCACATACAAAATGTAATTGTTCCTAAAACATTGTGAGCTTGGAATGAGTGTCCTTGGGTCACAAATAAAGAGAATGAGCCTCAGAAAAGTGAAGTGACTTGTCTAGAGTGACACAGCATTCCAAGGGAATGGCCAAGATTCCAAACTGGCTCTTTCTGACCCCAAATTCTCCCCACTCCAGGCTCATCTGAGCCTGGATTGAAGGCAGAAGAGGGTGGTGTCGGGAAGGCCCATTAGGAGTAGTTGAATCAGTTTTGGGGAGAAACAAAGGGTTGAGCCATAGCAGACTCGAATGGTCAGAGAAGCAGATTGGGGAGAGGAGGCAAACAGATGCCCAATGTCAGAGAAGTCTGGTAAGTCTTGGCCATTTTTGTCCTGGGTGCACGGGAACATTTGAGTTTCTCCCTTGAGGCATGGGAAAGATGGATAAGTGGGTATTGGAGCCACTGGGCCTGGCACAGGAAATGAGCTGAGTCACAGGACTGACTCCACTCCTATCACCTCGTCTCTGCCTGACAGTGGGGCCATTCATCAGCCGGACATTCAAAGACAAACAGGAAGGACATTTAGAAGAAAGAATGAGAATCAGGACACCTCCCATTACCCAGCCATTTACAAAGATTCTTTGCAACCAGGGGCTTGTATACTTGGTGGGCAGCGGAAGAAAACTTTGCATTTGGCTGTTTGGATACTCCCAAGTAATGCATCCAAGTAAGCACGACACGTTATCGTCTTATCTGCGAACGGCGGGAGCCGGATCCCACCGAGCTGTTCCGGAGTCTCTAATCAGCACCAGATGACCAGAGCTCTTGGCTTTGTGAGGGTCGGGAGGATTTCCTCGCCTCTTATAAGGATCACACGGCAGAAGATATTCAATGTTCAGCCCAATATAGAATTGCTGTCAATTTTGGATGGCATAGGCATTGTGCTGTGCATGTTGCAAGCCCCAGTTGCATGGGGCTCTTCCAGATATCTCCAATAAGCCTCTGTGGTCCCCATCCATCAACGGCAGGAGGAGAAGGTGACAGGATAGGTCTCAAGGGGAATTGTGGGCTGAGCAGCAAGAGTTATTGATGAAGGTGCAGAATTAGCACAGGCCCCAGATGAGCCTGGAGGTGGACACGAAGCCAGCTTCTTTCTTCTGTGTTGGGTAAGGCAAGCAGGTTGGTGTGGATAGAGTCGCTAACCTTAACCTTAATCCTAACACCTGTTAAATTTGAATTTTAGATTTAAAAAGTCAAAAAAAAAATTTTTTTTTAGCACAAATATACCCCATGCCATATTTGGGACATACTTCATGCTATGGTTTGGATCTTTGACCCCTCCAAACCTCATGTTGAAATCTGATCCCCAGTGTTGGAGGTGTTTAGGTCACAGGGGTTGATCTTTCCAACAGATTAACAACCTCTGGAGGAGTGGGGTGTGTAAGTGCGAGCTCTCACTCTTATTAGTTCCTGCAAGAGCTGGTTGTTGAAAAGAGCCTAACACATCCCCCACTCTCTTTCTTTTACCTCCTCTCTCACCGTGGGATTGCTGTTCAAGCAGGATCCCCTTTATCTTCTGCCATGAGTGGAAGCAGCTTGAGGCCCTTACCAGAGGCAGATGCCAGTGCCATGCTTCTCGTGCAGCCTGCAGAGCCAGGAGCCAAATAAACCTCTTTCCTTTATAAATTACCCAGCCTTAGGTATTGCTTTATGGCAACACAAACAGACTAAGATGCTTACACTAAAACATTATTCATTGCTTGCTTGAAATTCAAATTTACCTGGGCATCTTGTTTTTATTTGCTGAATCTGGCAACCCTAGCTGGGGCTTGGTGGAAATTTAATGTAGGGGCTGAAGACCTGTGGCCTGCAGGTGGGAATGCTTTAGTTTGACTAGCACAGTGCTTCAAAAATAAGAACATTTCACACAAAATTCAGACTTCTACCTTCCCTTGATATCTAGTCACACTTCCCCCTTCTTACTATCAGTTCATTCCCATCTCCACCCCTACTGGCTCACATGGACCTAATTTACTCATTTATTGTTACTTGCTTGGCCCATGAATCTTCTGAGTTTTACACCCTTTGGCTTGCCTCTGGGTACACAGGGAGAGACCCTGGTTTACTCATGGCAATGGCAAACCCTCCAGCTCAAGAGTCATGGTGTGGAGACCTCGTTTCATCATGGTGTAGCTCTAGTCTCTCTCTAGGTGGTTCTTTACTTTCCCATATGTAAAAATGGAGATAGATTTTGCCCTCTCTCAATCTGGAATGTGATGAAGATGGAATGCAGATATGAGCATAAAAGTTCTCTGATAAAGAACGTGATCTTGATAATGGCTTTCTCCAGATGTCCATTCATGAGGCTTCCACCCTGTAGTCAGCATAATCTATCCAAAATATGCATCTTTCCATGCTTGCTTGCAAAATAAAATCCAAACTCCCTCAAGTGGCATGCAAGTTTCAGTGGTTTGGCTTATCCCATATCATCTTCAAAACTGTCTACCCCAACTGCTTCCAGGAAGCACTTAAGATGCTGAATTTCTCAGTTGCTTAGACTCACTCTGCACCCTCACACTCTTGGGCCTTTGGGTATGATACTCTCTGCGCCTAGAATATGCTCCCTGTCTTTCTTAGCGATTGCAACTTCAGTGCCATCTCTTCCCATTTTACATTTTGTTAGGATATAGTTGTCCCTGATGCATATCCCACATTACTCTTCTTCTCCAGCCAAGACATTTCTCCTGCAGGTTCCGGCTAGGGTCCAAATGTCAAAAAACAACCTTAGCTCATTTGAGTCAGAACAAGGAGTTATTGGAAGAAGCCACCAGGCTTCTGAAAGGGCATGGACCAGTCAAGCTTTAGGGACCATAAAAACAGGAGTTGGCGAATGGTCTCTCTAAGACATTGCCATGGGTGACACAGTCTCAACTACTTTCTGTCCCTTGGTGGTCAACAGAATGTCATTGGCCAGGCTTGGCTTATATGCAAGTGTCTATGGCCATCTGCAACTGGCAGTCTTAGCAGAGAATTTCTTGGGTGAATCATGGTACAGTTCTCCAAAGAGAAGAAGCGGATACTGTTATCCCAGAAACAGGAAGAGGGCACAGGTAGAAAAAAAAACAGGTTTCCTGTCCTGCACAGCGTTATATCGTCACTGCTTTTGCTTTTTTCTTTGTTCTTCCAGATTGCCCATTCCTTGAGTTCAGAACTTTCTGTTCTCTACATATAGCCTTGTGGTCCCAGAAACTGCACTGAAGCTTCAAAAAGATTTGTAGAATGAGCAAAAGTGTTCTGAAAGGGAGTCTTTGCAGAAAAGAATTAAAACAGCAAGCCTGAGGATGTAATCTTTATAAAGGCCTGTTTGCAAGTTGCTCCTTAGCTGGCATCTGGGAACTTGGCTTTTAAAATGTCTCCTCCATTCCCTAACTGATAAGGTTGATTCTCTGTGCCTTGACTGTTTATAGAAACAATGTAATTTATGGTGAACACCTGCTTTCTTTCTGGGAGTCTGGAGTTTTGGTTGTTGCTAGACAGAAAAATCTATATGAGCAACCCCTGAAAACCACCCTAAACTCTGAATCTCAAATGGGCTATGCTGGGCATTATAAATATTACAAATGAATTGCTGCATTTTTGCTACTGGAGGGAGTGTTCTGTGTGATCTTCCATGGGAGGGAGAGAACATAGGAAGCCTGCACATGGCTTCCAGACCCTTATCTGTGTCTTTTCCTTTACTGAGTTGATTGTGAATCCTTGTAGTGTTGCCTTAGCCATGAATACAACTGCATGCTAAGTCCTGTGAGTGCTTCTAGTGAATCAGTGGATGGTCTTGAGAACCACCACCCCCGACCCAAGCAGGACCAAATCTTTAAAGCAGTCTATGATTTGCAAGGCACTTTACAATATTACTGCCTTGATCTTCTTAACCACCCCCACTCCATTGAGAGACATCCTGTTCTCATTTTACAGATTAGAACACTAAGGCTCAGAGAGGTGAAGTGGTTTAGTCAAGGATGCCTAGATGGCAAATGGAAGAATGGGTTATGAACCTAGGCTGTCCCGTTTCAATGTCACACTACAGTAGCTTCCATTATAGAAAGGAGAGACTGTTCCTGTCATGATAACCTTCTAGTGTCCAGGACAACTTCACTCTGTGAGCTTAGAAATCTAGAATGTTCTTTTAGGAAGAGTCAGTGGAATGAGTCAGTGACTTCTTTTTTGTCAGTAGCAGAGCTGATACTGGCACCTATGCCCATTATTTGACTCTGGGGCCCCTAAGTTCAAAATTATTACAATATTTTGGCCATGTGACCTCTGATATCTTACTTATTTTCTCCAAGAATTCATCACGTCATTTGTAAAAAGGAATTAAGAACTATCTAATTGATTATGAAAAGAACACAACCCTCCCCTATGAAGCATCTAGTAGTGAGCCACCAAATGTTGGTTCCCTTCTCTTTCCCACTTCACCCCTTATTCACTATGTGTGCCTGTGTGAGTCCTACCATTATCTCCATCTGTTTCCCCATCTGTAAAATGAGGGGGATGATTTTGACGCTCCCAGAGTCCTTCTGGGGCTGGCATCGTATATCAAAGAACAAGCGTTTTTCTGGTGCAGGCTTTTAAAATCCTGCCAGCTCTGATCATGAGAGGCAGATCAAACCCACTCTCTGCCCACTTAAGAAAAGGACTGTGTGTAAGTTGCACAAAGGTGGTGAGGCAAAAACATGCTCCAGCCTTTCCCAGACACTGATCCAGAGAAAGACACGTCAGAGTGTTGAAAACTTCTTTGTTTAAGGCACGGGCAGAGGAAAGAGGAACAGTACAGAATTTATAGATGGGGCTGTATCTTCTATATCCAGGGTTATCAATCTAAATCATTATAGAGTTCAGTGGATAATTTTTATAGAGCTTTGCAGACAACAGCACAAAGACCAGGTCAATAGGGAGTGGTGGGGACTGTGGAAAACTACAGGACCTATGCTAGCTTTGGAGAGAGCGTCCCAGCTCCAACTGATTGCTGCCAAGTGTGAATGCAATCATGGTGTTGCCAGACCATCTCTTTCTGTCTTCATTTTTAAGAAGCCAGAGTTTTGAAGTACACTATCTCAATTTGTAAGTGTTGCCTTGAGTTTTCTTCTCAAAGATCTTTATGGGTCCAATATAACTCTTTGCATTTCCAATCTTGCCTATAGGCTATTTGTTTGCAATCTCAGAGCTGCCAGCGCTTTTTTGCAGCATGTTGGTCATTGAATCCTGAAGAATTTGTGACCAGAAGTTATCTTCACATCCTCCAAGATGGTCAGTTTCAGAGACATGGGAGAATGATTTTGGAAGAGGCAGCATCATTTAACTTTATGCTATTCTTAAAGTTTACCCCTGTAAAGTTTACCCTTTTAGCAACTCCTCCTTGCCCTAGGACAAAGTTCTGATTTATTATTTCCTAGCATGGATTTTACCTTTGATTACCCCTATATCTTTGTTCAGGTGCATCTTTCATCAATATGAAATCTTCCGGAAAGCTCCTAGTTGGCCTTCAAAACCCAGCTCACATGTTTATTCCTCCATGAAGCTTTTACTTAGTCATCCCCCTCCTCTCCTGAGGTTTAGCTTCCTGCCCCACCTCTGTGTATCCACCACACCACTCTCTGTGTTCACATCATGCATTAGTCAGGGTCCCAGTTGAGAACAAATGCCATACTCAAACTAGACACCACAAAGAGACTTTGATTAAGAGGTTGTTTACAATGGAGTGTGCATTACAATGGGCAGGGTTAAAGGAAACTGACAAGGCATAGTACAGCACCTGGGACAAGCAACACTGGAAAGCTGTTACTACTTCTAGTCCTGAAGCTGCAGAGGGAGGAAGAACAATTATACCATTTACAGAGGCTAGAACTTTAGACAAGATTCCCTGGCAGGAGCCTTGAAAAAGGGACACACCCACACCGTAGTGACCTGTCAAGGAGGGAGCCAAGAGAATAAACTCTCAACCTTACTTCTCTCTGACTCTCCAGTAGCTTGTTGGTGCCTTTCATTGGCTGAAAACAACAGGCAGCAAAAAGACAAGGAAGTCTGCTGACATGGTCCATATGGATCAGGGTCTGGAGGCCAGAGCAGGGTGGAAAAGGGTAAAATGGCAAACAAAAGATGCCCAATGTCCACCATTCTCTGCATAGGTCTCTATTATGGCACTTGCTGTTTAGCGCCAGGTCCCCTAGAGGTGGGGAACTGCTGGTGGATAGAGAATTAGTTTGTTTATATCTGCATCCTCAAAATCTGGCACATAGTATGTGATCGATAAATGGTTCTAGGAATTACCAGGTACATCATACAGCACCTGGTAAAATAGAAAGATTAGGGATTCTTTTTAGATTATCCACAGGCACGAAGCAATCATGAACTTCTTCCTTTCATGCAATATTTTATCAGCACCACTGTGTGAGGTATCATTCCTGTCATCCAGGAGCTCTTTGTCTCAAATTAGCAACTCCTAGAGCAAGGAAAGCCATTATGCATCCTCCATTTCAAATTTCCCCAGTGTGGATGCTGTAGGTCGCTGATTTGATGTGATGCTCAGAGATGTCACATCGGAGTCCATTGTCAAGTGTAAAGCCTGTAGATTAAGCAAAAATGTCTTCTCTACAGAACTTGTCAGAGCCTTTAATGTGCCAAAGTATCATAAGAAGCACCTAAAGGGGGCCATAGTAAGCAGCCTTTCCTAAATTTATTTTGTCATAATATTATTTCCCCCCGAGCATCTTGTAAGTCAGTAAGTTGCAATATGCTTTGGAAAATATTGCCTTTCTTTTTTTTTTTTTTTTTTTTTTTTTGTTGAGACGGATTCTCACTCTGTTGCCCAGGCTGGAGTGCAGTGGCCAGATCTCAGCTCACTGCAAGCTCCGCCTCCCGGGTTTATGCCATTCTCCTGCCTCAGTCTCCCAAGTAGCTGGGACTACAGGCACCCGCCACCTCGCCAAGCTAATTTTTTGGGTTTTTTTGTTTTTTTAGTAGAGACAGGGTTTCACTGTGTTAGCCAGGATGGTCTCGATCTCCTGACCTCGTGATCTGCCCGTCTCGGCCTCCCAAAGTGCTGGGATTACAGGCTTGAGCCACCGTGCCCAGCCAATATTGCCTTTCTTTAACCAGTTCATTTTACAGATGAGAAAACTAAAGCTCCAAAGTAGTTATCACCAATCAATCTGGCAGGGAGCACAATTTGCATACAGAACTAAATGTCAAACTTGCTTTCATTGAGTAGCCACTCATTGCCTTTGATTCTTTCTCTAAACTATCACCCATTCTTTCTCAATGGATATCTCCCCCAGACCTTGACTAGGAATGAACAGGAAGTAGCCAATGGCTCTTTTCCTACTAAACCCTCATGGGCCCCTGTGTGACAGGTGTGACCCGTTGTGAGATGTTGTCACCATGATGACACAGAAGCTTGTTGGGTCATATATGGAGAGAAGATGACACTGAGTGTGGGAGGGATGAAGGTAGTTGAGGACTGCTCTCCTCTGGGGTGACAATTCACTTCGTCTCCTGAAAAAGTCTCATGCCATCAGCACTAGGCAGGGAAATTCCACTCTCAAGAGGGCAGCCAGAATGACTGTTTGAAACAAGAAGTCTGATTATAGCTCCCCAGTGCTGAAAACTCTTTAGCAACTCCTTGTTGCCCTAGGACAAAGTTCTGGTTTAGTATTTCCTAGTATAAATTTTCCCTTTGATTTTTCTTTGAGATGGGGTCTCACTCTGTTACCCAGGCTAGAACGCAGTGGTACAATCTCGGCTCCCTGCCGCCTCGATCTCCCCAGGCTCAAGTGATCCTCCCACCTCAGCTTCCTGAGTAACTGGGACTACAGGCATGCGTCACCATGCCCAGCTAACTTTTTATATTCTTTGTAGAGACAGCATCGCACCATATTACCCAGACTGGTCTCAAACTCTTGGGCTCAAACGATCCATCCACTTTGTCTTCCCAAAGTGCTAGGATTGCAGGCATGAACATAAATTTTACCTTTCTATTTGGCCTCATCTGGTTCCACCAACTGCTTCCTTCACCCTCTCCACCCACCCCACACACTACCTTCCAGGCAATATGCACAGCATCCAGCTCCTCAGACTCACCACCCTGTAGCTCATGCGCAGACCTTTGCGTGAACTGTTCTCTTCATCTAGAGTTCCCTCTCGCCATTCTATTTGTCTGACCAGCCTCCATACCAAGAGACAGTGTGGTGGCTGATTAGTGCATGGGCTCTGAAGCCTATGAGTCTGCGTTCAAACTCCAGCTCTGCCCCTTCTTAGTTCTGCAGCCTTGGGCAAATGACTTAACCTGTCTGGGCCTCAGTTTCCTCATCTCTAAGATGAGAATAATGGTAATACTACCTGCCTCAAAAAATGTTTTAAAGAGTTAAATAAGATAATTCTTTATCCATCACATAGTAAGTGCTCACAAAAAGATAATTTAAATTCTATTTCTTTATGGTTTAGTTTAGACACCCAGCCTCTGGGAAAGCTTCTCTGACTCCTCTTAAAATATACATACATGCACATGCAAGCACATACATGAACACATACGCATATACACATGCACTTACATATACATGCATTCACACATGCACACACATACACACAGCCCTTCCCACATCTCCTGCAAGGCATCTGTACCTTCCAACTCTGCTGCCAATATTATTCTCACTTACTTTTCTATATCTCTGCTTCCTCACTTATCAGCTCTAGGCACGTAGGAACTACATTGCATCTCCAGCACCCAGACCAGTACTGGACTCACAGTAGGGGTATTTGGCCCATCCTGGACAATTCTTATTACTTACTTTTGTGTTAGGACGGAAAAAGCCAGTGTCAGAGCAGACAACTGAGTCTCAACCTCAGGAAAAGGAAAGGGCGTGTGCAAAGTCATATAGCTGGTTCACGGCAAAGGCACAATGGAGCCAAACCTCTCAAATGTTGTCTGGTATATCCTCAGTTCCTGCTGAAGCTATACAGAGACCCCAGTTTCCAGTACTGCTGATGCCTCAAGACTTGCATGCTCTGTCTAATTTGTGAAAGAGGTAAAGAAGAGCCTACTTTGCTTTTTTTTTTTTTTTTTCCTCAATTCCCTAAGCAAGCATCCCATTTCTTGAAAGAAAATGGATTCTAGTTTCTTTTCAGTATAGCAGCAATGGTCTTCTTGTTGAATCACAGCCACTGATGACTTCCTTTCATAACGAGTACTCAGTTCAGGGAAATGTGTTACCCAGGTAAAATGACTCCCTGGGGTGATGAGGGTGTGATTCAGGAGAGCCCTCCCACTTAGATGTCCTCAAATGAAATGCGGAGTGCGTGTCTCTGGTTTCAGCTTTGAACTGTGTCTTTCAGGCATCCTGGGTTTGGACTGGATCACCAACATCGATGCCTGTGGGATCATCCTGGCTCTGTTCAAAGCTAGCATCCCTTGTTCCATTATGTTCCACTCCTCCCTGGGAGCAGCTGCAGGGGTTTCTGAAAGGATGACCTCTTTTTTAGCACAGAGATATTCATGGTGCTTAAAAACAGCAGGATGAGCTTAGAAATCAGTTCTTGCTACTTCTTTACCTAGGGAAACCAAGGCTGGGAGATAGAAAGCAATTAGTATGGGATTGCTAAGCAGAACAACAACAGAGCCAACTGTAATTTGCCCACCTTTCCACAGCACCTGGAGACTCTCCTGGCTATTTCTGTATATCCACTGGTAGATGAATCAGTTAGATTGCAATAGATTTGGGATAATCACACAAAAAATGACAGAGTGCTCACTTAGTGGTTAAGCTCCTTCATGACACCCTTCATGGCTCACAACACAAGAATTAGAATACAAAAGATAAATATGTTAGCTAAGGTTTCTTGACCACTGACTAGATACCAAGAACTCTCCTAAATGTTATATTCATGTCCTCGTTTACTATTCCCAATGGCCCATTGAGGTGCCATCACCCTTTTACAGATGGGGAAACTGGGGATGGCAGAGGTTAAAAGATTTGTCCAAGGTCACATTGCTGAGATGTGACAGAGTCAAGACATAACCCTGTTTTTCTAATGCAGAGCTTATGTTCTACACTATTTGGTTATCCTGCCCCTTGTTCCACAAATATTTAGCGAGGACCACACTGTACATGAGACTGTGTTGGGTGCTAAAAAGTCAAGGATGAATGAGATACAGACCCCATCTTCAAGAAGCACACTATCATTTGGGAAAGAAATACATATAAACAGATAATTACTAAACTATCTGTGATCAGAGCTAAACAAAGGAACTATACACCTTTGTGTTTACTTTTTCAAAATGCTTATGTCATTCAATCTATGATTACACATGGACACAAGCTTGCATGCACACTCCACCAAAGAAGCCAAGGTAGGTATTATCTGCATTTGACAGATACAGATGCTGAAGCCCAGAAAAGATAGAGGACTGGCTCAGGTAACAGACAAAACTGGTGTCATGCCCAAGTCTCCAGCTTCCAGCTTGGGTTCTTTCTCCACCAGACCACCAGGAACATCCAAACAGCCTTCTGGTGGCCAGAACTAGTCCAAATGCTGAACATTAATAAGAGCTGCTAGAGAGAGAGACTGCTCCATTTATATTGTTCATCTGTGAATCCTCCTTAGTTCTACTGAGAAGGACATCAAAGAAGAAAATTCTGGATTCAGCAGAGGTTCAGTTAAGTCATTGGAAGACCTTGTTGGGGTCCTTTGATCTTAGTCTAAGAGATTTAGAACAAGGGCTTGTTTGGGCTTATTTTAAGGGATTCATTCTTCTTGGTCTTCATGTTTTGGCCCTGAAATCCAACAGATGGAATTTTTGGATTTGTAATCTTAATGGTCTAACCCATGAGTTTGCCAACATATTTTGTAATTTTCACCCTTTCCTTCGTATCTTCCGCCCAGTCCCATCCTCCCTCAAGCATATGCCTGTTTCCCGAATAATGAAGGATACCTTATACTCTGCAGCCTTAATCTTACCGCTATTTATCGAGAAAATGAGTTTTGACCTTAATTAACTGCTCAGGACCTGGGCACATACTTCCCATTGTGAACAGAGCAAAGAATTAGCCTTGAAGATAAACAAGAAGAGTGTAGGCTGGGGGATGTCTTGCGGAATTATAAAGTAAGTAAGGAGGCATTCAGACTCCCCCCGAAGATGCTATTTAATTTGCGGTAAGGCTGATAGTGGTTATGCTAGAATGAACACTGGGGGAATGCTGCTCTGTGACTTAAGTGCTTAACTCTTTAAGAATGCCCGTCACTGTCCAAGGTACTGACCAAGATATGGCAGAGTTCAAATTGTTGATAATTTCCGAGGCCTTTCACATTCCAGGTAGGGCATAGAACAATGTCCCGGCCTGAGAGGGAGTGTAAGCGTTCATGGCTGAAAACACAGAAGAAGATACGAGTTGAGATTGCAAGCCTATTATTGATTCCGGTGACACTGGACAAATCTCTCAACCTGTCAGAACTCTGTTCTGTCTATGGAGGAAAATGTGCTACCCACTCCACAGGGCTAGTCAAAAGATGTAATATCATTTAATATATTTCAAAGCCTGTTTTTGTGCCCTAAAAATGTGATGATGATGATGATGATGACGATGATGATAGCGTACAACTTCCAATAATATTAAGGGTTGTGTGCCTGGCAAAGTTCTAATGGCTTCACAAGTATGAATTCACTTAGTTGTCATAAAATTTCTTTATATTATTAGGAGGTATTATTATGCTCATTTTATAGATAAGGTACCCACAACACAGAGAGATTAAGAGATTAATTCATTTTCCTAGACTCACCCAGTTAATGGAGTACATCCCATACACATTGTGTATAGTTATTATCATGAGAAAAATAAAAGATCATAAACACAGATTTTGAATTCCCTTCTGGAGCCTCAGCACTGCCCAGAATGGGATCCTAGACTTTCATTCTCTCCAAAGGGGTGCTCCAAGACTATTTCCCAAGACTAATCTCCATGTCAGACATGAGATTGTTCTGAAACAGTCACCCTATCCTGTCACCTTCACAACTTGAAACCCTCAATGACAATCATCCTCATAGGACCATGTTCAGACACCTTAGCCTGTTCAATCACCTTAGCCTGGCATCCAAAACTACTCAACCTAGTGCTTTTCTCTTTAGATGCTTCCTTCTCTCCCTCAGTTCACACTCAAGACACCCCAAATTTCTCCCCACTCTTTGAACATGCAATGACTTTCCTACTGCAAGGTCTTGATGTCATTTCCTCATCAGGAATGCCCTCCCTTGTCTAACAGTATAACTCCTATTCAGCCTCAGGAAGTCTTCTTTGATTTTTCACTTACTGCCTTGTGCTTCTAGTCTCCTTTGTAGTTCTCTCTCCTATAGGACCTAAGGAACGCTTTAACTAGTCTTAGGAATGTCTGTCTTTTTTCCCTACACCCAGAGAAATTTTAAGGCCAGGCAGACCTTATTTATCTCTCTATCCAGGAAACTTAACTCAGGGATTGTCATTCACATGTATGTATGTTTACAAACATATGTACATTTGTTTGTATGAAAGGACAAATGTGGCTCCTCCCATTTGAAGGAAAAGAAGGGAGACTTTAGAGACTTTTCTTTATGAAAAAGACTAAAAATAGCACCACAGTTTCAGATTTAAAAGGCTGTGCTCAGCAGTTGAGATCTCAGCACAGAACAACAGAAAGATCTAGAGCTTGAAAGCTGGTAGTTCCAAGTTGAACGTCTTTCTCTGCATATGACAGCTGTGACCTGGGAAAGCCTCTTCCCATCTCTGAACCTCAGTTTCCTGGTGCATAAAACCAAGAGGATCATATTCTACTTGGCGGGATATCTGCAGAGAGCAAATGAGAAACTGGAATAACCCATGTTTCTAACAATAGAAGAATGGATATAATGGAATATTATGCAGCTGTAAAAAATGAATAAACCACAGCAACACACATTAGAGGAGAATGGATATAATGGAATATTATGCAGCTGTAAAAGTGAATAAACTACAGCTACACACATTAATGGGAATGAATCTCAGAAACTTAATATTCATTCAAAGAGATAAATCCCATAAAAATCCATAGTATATGAGTCCATGTATATAAAGTTCAAGAACAATCAAAACTAATACTATATTGACAGACAGGAGAGCATAGTCGTTATGGACTCTGGGGCCAAACGTGGGTTCATGACTGAGTATTCCCTTTTTCTAGATCAGTGACTCTAATGAGTTATGTAACCTCTCTATGCCTCAGTTTCTTCATTTATAGAATGTCGAAGATAGCAATGGTTCCTACCTCCAAGGGTTGTTGTGAGGATTAAATGAATCAATATATGTAAAATACTTAGAAGCGTACCCAGCACAGAACAAACACTATGTAAATGTTAGCCCTTATTATTATTTTTGACTAGTTGTTGTTACTACTACTGTCATTACTATCAAGATTTAGGAACATATACAAGATGGTTAAACTATATGAAAAAACAAGGGAATGATTAAAACAAATTCAGTGTAGTGCTGTGTTTTAGAAGCTTCTAAATTATTAATAATGTTCTGTTTCATAAGCCAAATAGTGGGTGCATAGATATTTATGTTACTATTATTCCTTAACTGTATATATAGATTTTTCACTACTTTTTAAGGTATGATATATTTCCCAATAAAATTTTCTAAAGACTAAATGAAACTAATTATTGAAAAGGACCAACATCATTCTTTCCCCGCTCCTGGCTAGAATCTACCCTTTGCTGCAGGCCTTTGGATGATGTATTTGCCTTCAGAAAAAGAGCCTCAACCTTCTGGAGGGGAACTGATCTGTTCAGCAGGCTCCCCCATTCATCATCCCCCAAGCAGTGTGTTTTACATTCATCTGCAGATGAAGATAAAAGGGTGGTGTGTTGCCCTCTTTAAGATTGCTAGCAGGATAAGCGTGAAGAGGAAGGCTTTCATATTTTACCCCAGGCTTTCCAGCAGTTGCCTTCCCCAGAATTGAAGAAGCTTGGCTTGCTTCTCAAGTGCTTGTTGAGAAGCAAAATGCCCAGGGATGAACAGAAGATTCTGAACTCCAGAACTGCAGCATCTCTAGGCTAGATTTTATCACCGATGACGTCGCATTTTACTGGAGCAGCTTGATGTTCTAGAGATTTGCCCAGCATGCTTGGTGGTGGCTGTTATTTCACTATGGCTTTTGAGCTCAAAGGCTTTAGAAAAATAATAATGGTAAGAATTTATTAAGCATTTTCTGTGCACCAGATTCTGGGCCAAGCATTTTTTATGCATGGTTTTCTGTAATTCTCAAACAACCTTATAAAGCACTCACAGTTATCTCCATTTTATTGCTATACAAACAAAAGGACAGACAGGTGAAGACATTTACCCAAGGTCACACAATGAGTGGGAGACAGAGCCAGGATTTGAACAAAAATTCTTCTTTACACTCATAATTTCATTTGAATCATCCAGCATTCTGGGGGGAGGGGAACTATTCCCATTCATATTTAACAAATGGGTAACCTGAGTCCCCATGAGATGAAGTCACTGGCTGAGGGGACTCAGCTAGGAAGTGCTAGGATTCCATGTGAGTCCCATCTGAAAGACTGGAACACTCCTCACCTTGCCTTCCTTTTCCATTAGCAAGAAAGAAGAATATCCAAGAACACACACTCAAATCACACTGCACTTAAAACAGTGCATGAGGAAAGATCACTACCTTGCATGTAGTGTTTGGGCAGAATTGCCTTGAAAGTCCCAGACCAGAAGAAGAATGGCATCAGCACCAGAGTGGACAGGGAAGACATTAGAGGATGTGAAGTGGGGTCTGCAAAGGCAGTGAGCAGGCACAGGATACCAGTCCAGAAGTGAGAAAATACACAAGAATTTCTGGGAAAAAATCATTTGGCAGGGACATGGCTAAGAGGTAGAGGTAATAGAGTAGAAGAAGCAAGCACAGGTCCTGAGGGGCTATTTGCAAAATGTCCTTGAGTAGATATGATTTCTTAGCCTCCAAATGCTAGGTGCTGTAAGGCTATAGTGGGTCCCATTCGCCCTCCATTCCCATCTTCCCATCCATCCATTTATTCATCCATCCACTCAGAATGTGAGCTCCTTATGAATAGAAACCTTACTTATTGTGGTTCCCACTGTATCCCTAGTAACTGGAAGAGAGCCCAGCACCAGATAGGCATTGAAGAACTAATTGTCAGATGAATAAATTAACCCTTCTATTGAGCAAATATGTGCTAAGTACCCACCAGCCATCCCAAGAGGAGAGCATGGTGCATCTTTTTGGGGCTTGTATTCCAGCGGGAAGAGACAGATGACAAAGATAATAGATTGGCAAATATACATCATGTTATGTAAGTATAATTGACGCGAAAGTGGGACTTAGCGTAGTTTCCCCTAAAAGAAGATCCTGAGTGGAAGGTTCAAGTGGAGGTCATTTATTTAGGAGGTTAACTAAGAAAGCATCATTAGGGAGTGGGAAATTGAGACAAGAAAAAGAAGAAAGCCGATAAAGGACATGATATTGAGTGGGTCTTACTGTGGGCAGCTGAAATTCAATTCTCCTGGAGACCCTTGCAGAGACTTCAGAAAACATACTTTATATTTTCCCACCAATTGGGCATGGGAGCTGGACAAATTGCGATGAGCTCTTGCCTCTCCTGGTAGGGTATATATGTGCGTAGGGGCATGGATATATTTTACATGATGTGTTCAGAAAAAAATCTCTCTGATAAGGTGAGATTTAAGAAGAGATAACAGAAAGTGAGAGCAAACTGTGCAAATATTCAGGGGAAGGGAAGCACATTCTAGGAGGTGGGAAGTGCAAGCACAAAGGCCCTGGGGCAGTACTGTGGCTGGTATGTTCAAAGAATTGTAAAGAGACCAGGTGTTGGTTGAAACCAGGAAGGAAGAGAGAGATAGTGGAGGATAGATCATGCAGGGTCTTTGCAGCTCGTGGTAAGAATTATGGTTCTGACTCCAAGTCAGGTGGAAAATCATTGGAGAAATTTGAGTGGAGAAGTGACCTAAAATGTTTCATGTCCTAATGATCCTTTTGGCTGCTATGTGGAGAATGAATGTTAGGGGCAGGGATGGAGGCAGGAAGAACGAGAGGAAGCCACTACAATAATCCAGATTTGACGTGATGGCAGTTTGGACCAGAATAATAACAATGGAGGTTTTAGCAAGTCATCAGAGTCTGGCTGATTTGAGAAGTCTGGATCTCCTGATGGAGTATATGTAGAGAGTGAGAAAAAGGAGGCAGGGAAATGAACTCCAAGTGGCTGGAAGGATAGGGTTGTCATTTATGAGACATGGGAGGTGCAGATGTGCAGGCGGTTGGACACCTTAGGTTGGATGCCTAGTAGACATCTCCAGGTGGGAGACGATGAGCAGGACTATATAGGTTGGAGCTCAAGGGAGAGACTGAGGCTGGAGATATACATATTTTATATGGGAGTTTTGGGGGTAGAGCTTGTAGTTAGTGCTAGGAGACCGGGTGAGACCCAGTCTGCATGAGTGAGTGTACACAGGGAAGAAGGGAAGAGTCCAGAGTCCTGAGATTGTGTGTAGTCCGTGTAGAGTTCAGCCAATGAGGGGGAGCCAGGAAAGGAGATGGGAGGGGAACAGCTATGTAGGGAGGAGGGAAGCCAGTAGCATGCTTATGCTAAGTGGCTTCACTTGAAGCCAAGTGAAGAAAACATTTCTAGACAAAGCAAACAATCAGTTGTAACAAATACGGTTGGTGATTTAGGTAAGATGAACCTAAGAATGGCCCATTGGATGTGGGAAAATGAAGATCGTCAGTGATCCTGACAGCACAGGTCTCAGGGCACCCTGATTGGAGTGAATGCAAGGGAGAATGGAAGAGGAAGAATTGGAGAAATCTGGATGACTCCTTTGAGTAACTTTCTTTTCTGAAGGGAACATATGGTGGCTGGAGTGGGATGTGGGTCAGAGCTCTTTGTTGTTTTTACTTGTTTTGTTTTAAGAAGGAAACTGTTATGGCAAATTTATTTGCTGATGGGAATAATCCAGTAAAAAGAGAAACACTTATGATTTGGGAGAGAAAGGGATTGATCACTGGAGTGATGTGGCTTGATAGGGTGTGGGCAGAGGAACCCAGAACTCTTATGGAGGAGCTGTCAGCATCGGCAGGCATTCATGGGACAGGGAGGGGACAGGGACATGAGCTCATCTGGGGAAGGCTGGCAGGGTGAGTGTGGCAGAAGTGTGGCATGGGGCAAATAACCCCTTCCTGTTTTCTTAGAGGAAAGGAAGCAGGGACATTAACCAAGACTGAGGAGGAAGAGTTGGAGAGTTGAAGGGAGGGTCATGAAAGTTGTCTTGTAGCTGGGATCATGGACTTGCAACAGGTACTCAGCATACATTTAAAGTGATACTAGTTGACCTGGGTGTTTTTTGGTCTTCCAGCCATTTGTATCTGTAGAGACACAGGTGTGGAAAAGATCAGCACTTGGATTCAATCTGGGTTGAAGTTTTGCCAGGTGAATGTAAAGAAGAAGGAAGAAGAACAAGAATATTAAGGTTGAAAGCAAGAAGTGAATAGGACAACGGGCATCTACCTGCCTTTCCCCACCTTTCTTTCTTTGTCTCTATAGCTCACTCTCTCCACACACACACGCACACACACACACACACACACACACACACACACACACACGTAGACACCTAGAGGGGACATGGAGAGAGGTGTGTGTAACTTTTAGAAATATGACAGAGCTGTCAGCTATGTGACAGCTCCATAATTGTGAAATGAGCTGCATACATTGTGATCCGAACGTGCCTGTTGCATTTGTTCTGCATCGGTCTATCATATTTTTTCCCATCAAGCCAAAGAACAAAAACAAAGAAAAACTGTGATTGTCTGAGAAGGAGGAAGTCAGGAGCGACAACTACAAAACTAGGAGTGTGTGGCTGAGATGCTTCTCTTCATTCTCCCCCCTCCCAGTTCCATGTGTCTTTAAAACAAAGTACCAGGTTCTCAAGGGATCATGAATGATTCTTTTTTCCTCTCATCCAAATGCCCTTGAGTTCCTCCCCTTACCCTTCAGAGGCATAAATCTCAGTGGGGCCAATTTGGGACAAGTAGATTCTCATCAGTGTTTAATTCAGGTACGAGAAAATTGCTGGACCGCAGGCACAGGGCAGGAAGCTAAATTCAGCTGGGAGGTGGACAATAGCCATTGATACTAGTGGGAGTGTTAAATCTTATTGGGAAAGTCTCTTAATTATGTGATTCAGCTCTTAGATAAAGGATTATTTTTAAGCACAAATAGCTTTTTCTGTAATAGCTGTTCCTTTTCGCAGGCAGAGAGCCAGAGGACAAGAGAAGATGTCCCAGTGACCCATCTGACTTGAAACTCTGTGTGTTCAGCAAGGCATAGCACAACTGCCTAGAGCAAGGGACTGGGGGAGAGGGTGAGGATGGGGTGTGGGCAGAAAGTTGCGGCTCTTGAGCCCAACCCTATCTGTTGTAAATGGCTGAACAGAGCCTTGCACAAGGAAAGATTTTGAGGGTCAGTTGGAAAACCTGTATGGATTGATTAATAATGTCTACCATAAGAACAGAGGTGGAGAGCAGTGGTACACATGCCAAGTATCAGCCATTTGTAACCCATAGAAATCTACTGTAGGAATTGATTAGCAATGTCTGCCATGAGCATAGAAGTGAAGAGTGGCAGTACATATGCCACGCATCTGCCATTTGTGAACTAAGGATGTTTTTGTGGAAAGTGTATCAGTCCAGCTAGATGGCAGTGTGGCTCTAAGGCAATAGGGTAGAGTTTCAGTAGACCCTTGCCAAAAGATAAATCCAAATCCTACTTCTCCCGTGTATTATTCAGTGACCTTAACCAAATGACTACATCTCTTGGAGCTTTTTTTTTTCCATCTGTACAATAGAGGGAACAATCACTACATCATTGGTGGTTGTGAGAATAAGACAACTAGTAAAGCCCTTGGTGTAACGTGAATTTTGATATGGGCTCAAGGTATTGGGAATGTGGTTATAATTATTTCTATTATTAATTGCTGATATAATGTCAACTATGTGCCAAGTTTTCTGTTTGGCACTTTTATGTATATTAACTTATTTGTTCCTCATAATAGCTCTGCAAGTTAGGTACTAATCACGGTCTCCTTTTTACAGAAGGGGAAAGTGAGTTTCACAGAGGGTAGATGACACAGGCATTGACACACAGACAGCAAAAATGGATCCAGGATATAAACCAGGATGGAGGGATTCCAAAGCCATTGCTTAAATCTCTACTCTGTTGCTCTCTTAGCACTGCCAGCCTAAGAACCCAGTTTTCTGGGTCTGATCCCTAGTTCCTCTGAAGACCTACTGTGTGTCTTGAGGCAAGTCACACCTCCACATGCAACTCAGTCTTTACATCTTGGAAACAGACAGTTGGAATAGACCCATGGTTGTTACACTCTGTTCGTTAGAGTTCCAGGAGTCTGAAGAGTTTCCCCAGGATGAAGGAAGATTTGTATCCCCACCTCCACTCAAACCTGGGCATCTCTCATTTGCTCTATTTTCTATATCACAATTCCAGGTATGATTTAATTTGGAAAGGGATCCTGTGGCTACAAAAAGTTTGGAAACCGTCTCCGTAGACGATAGTGTCACTTATTCAGCATCTATTATATGCCAAGCCTTTCACATATGCTGTTTACAACCTGCAGTAACAAAACAAGGTAAACATTATTATTCATGTAATTTTTCAGAAAAGGAAACTGAGATTCAGAGCAGCTCAATCCGTGGCTAAGGTCACCTTGGTAGTTGTGCCAAACCAGGGAGTCCAATTCAGATCTCTCTTGATTTGGAAGCCCATAATTAAACCTTCAGGCTGCTGAATCACATCTCTTACTGAAGGCAGTACACAATTAGTATTATTTCATTATCAGGAGGAGAGGCATTCCCAGATATTAACAGTCCAAGTGATGGCAGTGAGGTCAGCTGAGATGCGTTTGGATTCCTCAGCTGTAGATCTCTACAGCCGCCAAGGGCGGTAACCTATTTTCACAAGCAATGTTCATCTTCTGTGAGAACTATCCAAACATAATGAGCATTAGTTGCAATGCAGAACAGAGAAGGGGATTTCGCCAGCCGAGACCGCATGCCCAGAAAACTTTCTTAGTCTTTTGGGAGCATCGCTGGCAAACATAATTTGAAAATCTTTCTCTTCAACATGCTGTCTCCTGTCAAAGAATAGGATTCTCATGCATATTTCATCCTGTTACTTTTTAATTAAAAGCTATCATATATTTATTTTTCAGCTGCTTTAGAGGGAGGGAATATAAGCCTTCGTTCTATAAACATTTGTTATGCCCCTTTGATGTGCCAGCCCTTTAGTGGACGCTGGGACAGTCCAAGATGAGTGCACCACAATCCCTCCCCTCAAGGGCACTGCGATCTGGTTGTGGGGGGAGGGAATAGATATGTAAATTAAGTATAATAAAGGATGTCAAATGCGGTGATTGAAGTATATTCATTGGGGGCATTTCTAACTGGTGCCCTCTGAGTCAAATTCAGCCCTTTAATATATTTTGAAGTCATCATAAATATCAAACTTGTGGCCAAGAATCATCAGGAAGCATCTATAAGAGTCTACACACACACAAAATCAGAAGATCTGGAAATCCTGGGACTGTATTCCCACAGGGTCACCATTACCTGGAGTTGAATAGTGGCAACTCCCCACTAGAAGAACTCAATTCCTCACTTGGCTTCAGTCACCACCACTCCCTATTGCTACACCAGGTCTACTGGGCTTATTTACGCTGCCTCCCTGGCCTCTGGAGGGTTTTAGCTTACAACCTTTGACAGCAGCATAAGATGAAAATACAGAGGAGTCACTAGTTACTTCTACGTGGGCGAGAGCCAAGAATGGCTTCCGAGAGGTTACCATAGAACACGTCATTGCTGTGGAACCACTGGCCCTGACTTGCTGTTTCTCAGATTTTGCCCTGGGCTACACAGCCTGAGCTCTAACTCCGGCTCTTATACTTAGGCGAATTGCTTCTTCTCTCTAGACCCCAATTTCCTCATGTTTTATAATTGTTGAATTCTGGTAGAGGTAGGCATTTGAAGAAAATTTGTTCAGGGAAGGAAGAAAGGAAGGAAAAGAGGGATGGAGGAAGGAGTTGTATCATCCTCTCAGACTTTCTGTGAGAATCAAACAGGGCATTATGAACACGCTTGCAATCTTTAAAGTAATATTCACGTGTAAGGTGTTTTTATTCTTTATTTTTATTTTTTTGAGACAGGATCTCACTCTGTTGCCCAGGTGGGAGTGCAGTGGCACAATCTTGGCTCACTGCAGCCTCAACCTCCCTGACTCAAGTGATCCTCTCACCTCAGTCTGTTAAGTAGATGGGACTATAGGCACCCACCACCATGCCCAGCTACTTTTTGTATTTTTTGTACAGACAGGGTTTTGCCATGTTGCCCAGGCTGGTCTCAAACTCCTGGGCTCTAGTGATCCACTTCCCTTGGCCTCCCAAAGTGCTGGTTTTACAGGCATGACCCACCATGCCCAGCCAAGGTGTTTTTAATAACATAATTACATTTTTGCCGTTTTCAGAAAGCATTGTGTGGAATCATAGAACAGTGAGATTCTACTTTAAAAGCATGGATTGCCAAAGACATTTTGGAAGTAGAGTTCAACTTAATTGTTATTATTTTTACTGCAATATTTGTTGGAGCCTTTATTATGCCTCAAAATGCAGTGTGCATTCTCAACAGAGTAAGATTTCCTGTGGGTTTCTCATGCCTGGTTAGCTGGGGAACCCATTTTTCACAGAGCAAAGGACAGGGGTTCTGTGGAACATACTTTGAGAAATGCTGAGCTGATTTAATGCATGTGGACACAGGTCCCTAGGGGAAGTGACATGCTTATTATCACATAAAAAGAGAGCAACAAACACTACAGACGTTGATGCTGAATTTTAGTCCACCGCTCTTTGTTGATAGTGTCTTTTTCCAGTGATTCTTTCCTGATGACTACCATTCTCTGTGGATAATGTCTTTCTCCAGTGATTCTTCCCTATTGACTATCATTCCTCTCACCCTTTAGGCTGATTTTGGGCCTCCTGTTGACCCCATAGCTCCCCACTGCTCCGTACTTCCTCCAGGCCAGCATTTAACAGATGGATTGTAGCCCACTAGGTGATAATCACCATGAGGTCACATTGTCCCTGTCTTATTATGTCTGTCTTGTACCTTACTAAATCCTCATAACCTAGCATGTAGGCTCATCCAATATATGTGTACACTCTCAGGAATATAGTGCCTGATACATATTATATTTTCTGTGTCTCTGATACATTTTAGATTCATTTATATTACTTAATATATAGCTATTAGTTGTCTAGATAGACAGTATATATACTTAGATAGTTAGAACCTAATATGTATCTAATATATACTTAGAAGACAGATACATGGATGGAACCTAATATATATCTAATATATACTCAGATAGATAGAATATAATATATATCTAATACATACTCATATAGATTGATGGAGAACAGAGAGATGAATGGAATCTAATATATACTCAGATAGATAGATAAAGGATAGATAGACAGAACCTAATATATATCTAATATATACTCAGATAGATACAGATAGATAGATGGATAGAACCTAATTTATATCTAATATATACTCAGATATATAGAAGATAGATGGATAAAACCTAATATACATCTAATATTTGCTCAGATAGAGGATAGATAAATGGATAGAACCTAATGTATATGTAATAGATATTCATATAGCTGGAAGACAGATAGATGGATAGAACCTAATATATCTAACATACCCTCAGATAGATAGATAAGAATGAAAGGAAATAATAAAGAACAAATTTCTCTTCATGGTTGTGTTTCCACATGAAATTTGAAGATGTAAGATCTTTCGTGAAGTTCCCAAATAATTCAAGAGGTGAGGGAAAAACAAAACTTTTGTGCCAATTATCTGACAAACAGCTTGTCTGGAAGTTTGTCTGACTTCCCTTCTGGGTCTGCAGCTTCAGTGTGCTCCAGCAGACACAGCCTTGCTCTGTTCCAAGTAAATTACCCTCCGAGTCGATCACACTCTTGCAAGCATGATGGAATTTTCTGTTGCTTCACAAAGTGTTTCCACAAAGTTTGCCTTTGATTTGCCTTCCCAAGGCTTCGCAGCCTCCCAGCTTCTCCCAGAGTTGTTCCTTTGATAAAAGCGTTCAGTCTTTCTGGTTTCCGTTTTGCTCTGCACATTGAAAGCCTATGGGGAGGCAGATTTTGCTGGAAAATGAGCAGCGTATTTCAGCCCATGGGACCTGAATTTCATGGTAGCTCCAGGCTCCTGGTTCTGAAGTTGGCAACTGAGTGTCTGCACAGAAACCCGCGACCTCAGGCAGGAAAGGACCACAGTGGGTATGTCCTCGCCATATTCCAGACCTAGAAACTAAGAATCAGACAGGCGAGGGCCTCTCCCCGTCTTCTGAGATTACATTTCTCTGAGGCAAGAGGGATTTTGTATTTGTTTCAACATTTCCCCTTAGATTGTTGTGTATGTGTGTGTATGATGGTGTTTGTTTACTTGATTGTTCTTTGCTTTTTGTTTGTTTGTAGCCACAATTTCCTCAGCTCTGCCTTGAAAGAGACAGTAGAGTATAGCAGTTAAAAGCATGGCTTCTGAAGTCAGATTGCTGGAGTCTAATTCCTGGTTCCACGAACTGTTCTGCTGTTTGACCTTGGGCAAGTAAATCGACCTCAGTGATTCAGTTGCCTCATCTGTAAAACGGAGATAATCATAGATTGTGTGGATTAAAAGGGTCAATCTGTGTAAAGTGCTTAGAAACTAGTAAGGACTGTAGATGTCCTTGCTAGTTTTATTAGCCATAAATGTCATTATTTTTCTAATACATCCTCTTTTAAGACTTACTTACATTGCATGTTTAACATGTTTGCATGAAAATCTTCTTTATAGTTTAGAATAAAGTTTATATATAGTTCTTTATCAGCATCATGGTTACATGCATTCATTCAACCTAACACATATTCACAGGCTTACTAAAGGCAAGAACTACCCTAAGCAGAGGGTACCCAGCAGCAAACAAAACAGACAGATCTTCTACTCTATTGGCCCTTACATTCTAAGTCTTACATATAAGCAAACTATAATTACCCTCATTAGAAAGCTTATTCATTTCAAAATACTTGTAGGGACCTTATTGTATTCTAGGGAGTGTTCTGAGAATTTTACAAATAGTAACTCATTCAGTCCTCATGACAATACTCTCAATATCATTTCTATTCAGCAGAGAAGGAAACTGGGTCACAGAGAAGATAAACAAATTGCCCGAGGTCACACAATTATTAAATGGTGAAGATACCCTATGTAACATTTTTCCCGATTTGCCCGTCCTGGTCATAGGTCTCAGCCTTCAGTTTGATTTAATTAGAGCTGCTGAATTGGCTAAATTGTCATTAACCCGGGCTCAGCGTCAGCACGTTGCCTGAGCGTGTTAACTTGGTACCGATCTTAAGCCATGAAGTGATCTGTCTACCTCTCACATATTAATTTGGTGAACAATAGGAAAACGTCTCTGCAAAAAAATGTCTCTCATTCCTGAGACAGGCCCCGATTAGAGAACAAGGGAGGGGGGTTCAAGACCCCTTAGTCATCCTTCAAGAAACATCCCTTGGGGCATTTGAGGACAAAGTGTGCTTGTATCCCGCTGCTAATGAGACCTCGATGGCCCCAAGGCCGACCCTCACTCTAGTCCATCAGTGAAGAAATCCTGACCCCAACAGAGGGAGGGCACAATACAAGGTTTCTTAAGATTCAGTGGCAGGACTAACAGGTGAAATCATCCCCTGACTCTCCCTCCAGTACTCCTTTGGTGGAGCGAGGGAGTAGGCGTGTGGAAGAAGGAATGCAAGGCAATGAGGGAACCATTCCTCATTTCATGAATTCTTGTTTGCTCACCATATCCCCTTCCCTTCCATGTGAGATCTCTCCGAGTATCATTTTTTCATTCACTCAATCATTTATTTTTAAATTTATTTATTTTTTTGAGACGGAGTGTCGCTCTGTCACCCGGGCTGGAGTGCAGTGGCGCGATCTTGGCTCACTATGACCTCTGCCTTCCAGGTTCAAGCGATTCTCCTGCCTCAGCCTCCCAAGTAGCTGGAATTACAGACACATGCCATCACACCCAGGTAATTTTTGTATTTTTGTATTTTTAGTAGAGATGGGGTTTCGCCATGTTGGGCAGTCTGGCCTTGAATTCCTGACCTCAAGCAATCTGCCCTCCTCGGCCTCTCAAAGTGTTGGGATTACAGACGTGAGCCACCGTGCCTGGCCTCATTCACTCAATCATTTATTCATTCAACAAACATCGGTTGAGTTCCTGTCCTGATGGATGAGATTGATCATCATAAAGCGAAATGAAAGAAGCATCAGAGGCGTTGGCTTCTGGAAGAGGTACCTCATCCAGCTCGGAGGCTCAGGAAGTCTTCCCCGGGTAGTGATGTATTTAAGGAGGGATCTTAGAGGATTAATGGCAATCAGCCAGTTGATTCGAGAGGAAGCCAGCACGGAGGGATCCACCCGTCAAAGGCATGGAGATGGCAGGGTGTTGGACACTCGCAAAGAACCAAGAGGAACCAGCCCGCCTGGGGCAGAGGGGTGGGGAGAGACAAGGCCTTGAGTTGAGCAGGCCTCAGAGACCATGGCCTACAGGAAGAGCACAGATTTGGGAGCGGAGGGCCCAGTGGCAATTCCTGTTCAGCCGCTAAATCCCTTTGGACAAGTCTCTATCCTTTGAGACCTCAGTCTACACATCTGCCAATGGATGGACTGGACCCATTTGTAATCTGTAAGTTCCCTTCCCACTTTGACATTCGAGACTGAATTTCTCATTCTGGCTTCAGAGGCTTCAGCAGCCTCCTCCCTTGTCCTGCCTGGATGGCAGAACAGCCTTTCGTAGAACCTGGCCTCTGGAGCCAGAGAGGCCTGGATTCAAATTCCAGCTCTGCCACTATCTAACTTAAACTCTCCAAAGCTCATTTTCTTTATCTGTAGAATATGAATGCTAACATACCTATGCACAGGATGATAGTAAGAGGTAACGGTACTCATGCAGGTCAAGAACTTAGCAGGGGGCCGGCTTCTGGTCTCCACAAATGGCAGCTCTTGTACTGTCACCTAGATAAATGGTGTTGGCCCATCTGCTACCAGAGACCAGATCTCAGTCTCTGGAGAGAGATCAAGATCTCAGAGGGCCTCCATCTGAGACCAAGTGGCTACAGAGAGGTGAGAGAAGAGGAACTAACACTTAAGTCCCTACCATGTATCAGACTGTAATGTTTACTCTTCATGATATTGTGTCTGGAGTTGGTTCCTTCCGGTGGGTTCTTGGTCTCACTGATTTCAAGAATGAAGCAGTGGACCTTTGCCGTGAATGTTACAGCTCTTAAAGGTGGCACGGACCCAAAGAATGAGCAGCAGCAAGATTTATTGTGAAGAACGAAAGAACAAAGTTTTCATAGCGTGGAAGGGAATCTGAGTGGGTTGTGGCTGCTGGCTGGGGTGGCCAGGGTTTATTCCCTTATTTGTCCCTGCCTGTGTCCTGCTGATTGGTCCATTTTACAGAGTGCTGATTGGTCCGTTTTATAGAGTGCTGATTGGTGCATTTACAATCCTTTAGCTAGACACAGAGCACTGATTAGTGTGTTTTTACAGAGTGCTGATTGGTGCATTTACAATCCTTTAGCTAGACAGAAAATTTCTCCAAGTCCCTACTCAACCCAGAAAGTCCGGCTGGCTTCACCTCTCAATATCTCCATAAGAAGGCTATAAGAAGGGTCAGTTATTATTCCCAATTTAGAGATGGGAAAACTGAGGCTCAGAGAAGCAAAGCAACCTGCCCCATAACCATCAGGACATGAACTCAACTCTGTCTGATTCCTCTAGGTCAGAGGTCACTACACTTTAGCCAGATAGTGAATTTTTTCAACTTTAAGATCCATACCCTCTCTGTAGCAACTTCTCAACTCTGTCATTGCAACACAAAAGCAGCCACAGACAAGATATAGATACATGGGCATGACTATGTTCCAGTAAAACTTCAATGACTTAATTTGGCCCATGGACTATAGTGTGCCACCCTGCACTACATGCCTCTTCGCCTGAGGCTGACTCATAAGAATATTCTTCGTTATTGAGCGTTTCTAGGTGGTGGTCACTGTGCTGGGCACTTGGGCTGCATTTTCTGGTTTTATTCTTTTTTTTTTTTTGAGACGGAGGCTCACTCTGTCGCCCAGGCTGGAGTGCAGTGGCCGGATCTCAGCTCACTGCAAGCTCCGCCTCCCGGGTATACGTCATTCTCCTGCCTCAGCCTCCCGAGTAGCTGGGACTACAGGCGCCCGCCACCTCGCCTGGCTAGTTTTTTGTATTTTTTTTTAGTAGAGACGGGGTTTCACCGCGTTAGCCAGGATCTCCTGACCTCGTGATCCACCCGTCTCGGACTCCCAAAGTGCTGGGATTACAGGCTTGAGCCACCGCGCCCGGCCTCTGGTTTTATTCTTACATCAGTTCTTATATCATCTTTACATTCTTACCTCATTATTCTCCCCATTTTAGAGATGGAAAAATAGAAGTTCCCCAAAACCTACGGGTTGCACAAACCAGGACTGCCAGTCAAGCACTCTGTCTGCAAACACTGTGTGGTCTCCTAACACATACATCACTGAGACACAGCCAAGGGAAACTTCTGGGGTCTCACATGTTCCTCTCCTATCCAATGGGCTTTCGCATTTCCCTCTGCAACAGAATAAAATAAGAAGCAGACATGTGTTTGCAAAGGTCATGGAATTCAAATAAAGTGCATGATGCTTCCTTCTCTCTTGCAGAAAGCGTGTAAGGAAATATAGCAAGATGGCATTCACTTTGAATTCATTGCCAGGTCAGTTCCTGTGCTGTGGGAAAGCCCATGACCTGGAGAGGAGGGGAGCATCCAGGAACGAATGGGCTGTTCCCCTAGAATGGAGCCATGTGGGTGCAGGAAGCCTCCCATGCTGGAAAACAAGCAGGAAATAATGAGCATCGCCATTTCCCGTGAACAATGGACAGGATTGGAAAATAAATGTATGCAGCAGAGATGAACATTTACATGGCAAGGGGCAAGTGGGACCTCTACTCACAAATGTCTC
Organism: Macaca mulatta; assembly: GCF_049350105.2. Lineage (NCBI taxonomy): Eukaryota > Metazoa > Chordata > Mammalia > Primates > Cercopithecidae > Macaca > Macaca mulatta. The sequence continues at coordinate 25,470,555 of NC_133415.1, read as the reverse complement.
CCAACATACTGTCTCTGTCCATAGATTTCTTTTCTGTTTTTTTTGAGACAGGATCTCACTCTGTTGCCCAGGCTGGAGTACAGTGGTGCAGTCTCAGCTCACTGCAGCCTCCCAGGTTCAAGTAATTCTCGTGCCCCAGCCTCCCAAGTAGCTGGGACTACAGGCGCACACCATCATGCCCAGCTAATTTTTTCTGTTTTTAGTAGAGATAGGGTTTTGCTGTTAGCCAGGCTGGTCTCCAACTCCTGGCCTCAAGTGATCCACCCGCCGCCTCAGCCTCCCAAAGTGCTGGGATTACAGGCCTGAACCACCACGCCTGGCTGGATTTCTAGCATTACTGTTACTCTCCTAAGAGTAGCATAAATGTTTGGTCAATCATTAACATAATAGTATGAATTAGTTAGACTTGAGAGCAGAAAAAACTCTGGGCTGGGAATAGAGGAATGTGGCTTTTAAACCACTGTGGCTGTAGATAGAGTTTATTAACACTGTGGCTGGAGGCAAATCACATTTCCCTCTGCAGAATACAGAAGATGAAAAATAGATCAAAGGTTACAAGTGGTCCATGAGCCATATGCATCCCAGAGATCTATTTTGCCTTTGATATATATTTTTTAAATTTTTTGATTGAGACAATTTTAGATTGGGTTTGTCCCAGAACTCAGCACTCCCTGATGTTTCATATGTGGCTGCTTCTCACATTCATGACAACTGAATGACCTCTGGTTTTAATCCGGGATTGTAAACATCAGCTCTGGATTCTGATGCAATGATAAAAAGCTGAAAGTGGAACCCTAAAAGGGTGGGACTCTGGTCAGGTAAGTCTCAATGAAAGGGAAAGTATAACATCTGTCTTCACAAACAAAGTGTTTTCTGTGGAGGAGAGGACTGTGGTAGGAAACCACCAGGTACCAAGGAGACAGGCGGAGTGCCATTTCTCCTACATTGTAGTGTCTTTGCTTTATGCAAGATATGTACATAATGAAAGGATACTGGGGTCTAGTCTCAGCACAAAGGCTGAAACCCAACCCCAAACCCACAAGGAATGCTTCCATGGGCAAGTGACTAGACCTTTCAGAGGCCCTTAACCAACGAGCTAATGGTAGTCATTTCTTTCTCTTTTCTTTTTGTTACTTCCTATGTAATGCAAGATCTTTTCTTAAATTTTTTGACAAATAATAATTGTACAATATTCATGGGGTACGTAGTGATATTTCAATACATATAATGTATAGTGATCAGATCAGGGAATTTTATATCCTTTAATAAATCTTTCCCTCTCTCTCCCTTCCCCCTATCCTTACCAGTCTCTAGCGTCCTCTCTTCTACATTTTATCTCTATGAGATTAACTTTTGTTTGCTTCCACAGATGAATGAGAACATGCAGTATTTGACTTTCTGTTCCTGGCCTATCTCACTTAACATAATGTCCTCCAATTCTATCCATGTTGTTGTGAATGGTGGGATGTTGTTATTTTTTATGGCTGAATGGTATTCCACTGTGTATATATGCCACATTTTCTTTAACCGTTTTTAACCATTCATCTGTGGTTGGGTATCTAAGCTGATTCCATATCTTGGCTATTGTGAATAGTGCTGCAATAAACATAGAAGTGCAGACGTCTCTTCAAAGTACAGATTTCCTTTCCTTTGGATAAATTCCCAGTAGTGGAATTGCTGGATCATATGGTAGCTCTATTTGTGGTTTTTTGAGGAACCTCCATACTGCTCTCCATAGTAGCTGTAATAGTTTACATTCCTACCAACAGCGTATAAGGGTTTCCTTTTCTGCACATCCTTTCCAGCATTTGTTATTTTTTGTCTATTTGATAATAGCCATCCTGACTGGGGTAAGATGATACCTCATTGTGGCTTTGATTTGCATTTTCCTGAATGCAAGATATTTCTACATGCACTGTCTCTACTCCATGAAACAGTGTGGAAATTGTTTTCACCACTTTATAGATCAGAACACTGAGGTTCAATGGATGAATAGATTGCAGAAAGTCACACAGTGAGCCGTGGCAAGATTCCAACCCTCATCTCTCTAACCTTCAGAGCCCACACACCTTCCATGTTGCCATGACAACCCCATGCTTCACTTGTCAAGGCGGGATGTTGATGAAACTCGCCTCCCAGAGCAGGTGAAGATTGCTTACCTACAGCTGCCAAAGGAGAGCACAATGCTAGGCACACTTGCAGGGTTGCAGGCCCTCCTGGATCCCAGCTTGTTGCAACTTAGTTATTTCATCTAGAAGGTTCTTGCTCATGAAGAATCCCATTTCCTGTTTCTGGTGAATTCTAGGCAATGAGGAAGGAGATGCCCAGAGGAATCCACTTCTTGCCAGCTCCCCTGATTTAGTAAGCAATTATCAAGCTGCTATCCTCAGGCTGCCCACAGGCCAGAGAGGGAGAAGATGCCTGGCTCTTGGCTGAAATTATTGTCGGTGTTGTTGTTTTCTTCCAATTGATAAATTCCCTGGGCTTGTTTCTGAACAGAGCAAGATGAATGCTGAAAGCAAGATGAGAGCCCTGATGAGCCATTTCCTTTCAGAATCCATCTCAAGACAAAGAGGGGGCCTCTAAGGAAGAAGGGACCCAGGGCGTGCTGGAAACCGAAGATCACTTCCACAAACTGTTCCCAAAATGAATTACCATATAGCCATTGGCCCATTCAAAAAATAAAAATAGAAAGGTGATGAAGATTAAGCCAGGAAGTCTGAGAGGAAGAAAAAGTTCACAGGGATGTGTGCAGTGGCTCACACCTGTAATCCTAAGGCTTTGGGAGGTCAAGGTAGGTGGATGGCTTGAGCCTAGGAGTTTGAGACCAGCCTGGGCAACATAGTGAGACCCCATCTCTACAAAAAATACCAAAAAAAAAAAAAAGCCAGGTGTGGTGGCATACACCTGTGATCCCAGCTACTTGAGAGGCTAAGGTGGTAGAATTGCTTGAGCCCAGGAGGTTGAGGCTGCTGTGAGCTGTGATCTCACCACTGCACTCCAGCCTGGGTAACACAGCAAGATTCTTACTAAAAAAAAAAAAAAATTCACAAGGCACTTCCCTTGGCCATACATCATCCTAGTTGATCTGAGTGGCTTTGTTTTTCCCTTTTTTATTATCATTATTGTTATATTATCATTATCATTCTTCTCCCCGTTGAGTGTCATGGCCTGTTTTAAGGGGTTTTTCTCTGGAACAGAACAAGACGTAAATTCTCTGAACAGTTTCCTCCCTCAGCCTGAAAATACAATGATCTCTTTGCTGAGCAGATTGACTCCTCCTGATTAAGAGGAGTACTGGAGAGTTATCCAGGAAATGCAACAAAGTGGCCCTCGACATCCACAAATCATACTAGAAATTTGTTAATTCTATATACATTTGTTTTCGCTTTTTTGAACTTTTCCTATTTATTTATGTATTTACTTGAAACAGGGTCTTGCTTTGTCTTTCAGGCTAGAGTGCAGTAGCAGGATCACAGCTCACTGCCGCCTCAACCTCCCAGGTTCAAAAGATCCTCCCACCTCAGCCTCTAGCTGTACAGGTGCACACCTCCATGCTTGTTTTTGATTTTTTTTTTTTTAAAGACGGGATCTCACTCTGTTTCCCAGGCTGGTCTTGAACTTCTGGCCTCAAGCAATCCTGCTACTTCACTCCCTCAAAGTGTTGGGATTACAGCATTGTGCCCAGGCTTTTTTGAACTTTTCAAAGCCTGCCTGAAAACCATGATCTCATGTAAGCCTAATATCAGCCGTGGAAGGTAGGAAGGACAGGCAAGCTCTTTCCCATTTTACAGATGGAAAAAATTGAGGCCCAGAGTGTTTGGGTGGGTTTGCCCAAGGGCACACAGCAAGTTCCAGCAGAGTTGGATCTGGATAGACCTTCTGACCCCTGTCCCCACCATCATCTCCTACAGGTGGCAAGTAGGAGTCTGTTCATTTCCCAGGCTGGACCTCAGCCCATAGATGCAGACTGGACACTCAGATGGAGTATCCCAGTCAGGACACCCCAGGAGATGGGTCTTAAGAACCTTCACACTGGTGAAGGCACCTGAGCTCTCTTACCTGGAGGACCTGGATGGACAGGGACAGAGGGCTTTGGGACAGATGAGGTCAGAAATCCACTGGCATCTCTGTTGGGTTTGAACCTGTGGTGTTCACTGATTCTATTTCTATCGCCTGTGTCTCTTGCACTTTCTCTGTATTTCTGTCTCTGCTTCTTTCTCCACACACCCCTACACACACACACACACACACACACACACACACACACCCCTCTTATCTGACAGTTTTTCTTCTTCCACAAGTGATATCAAGAACATAAAGGCAGCTCTTTCTCTCCAAATCAGTAGAAGCCATTGATCTGCAAGGTGTTAGATTTTCCACTACCTTGCTCATTTTAAAGGTAAGTTTCATGTCTCTTTGTTCCCTCCATTTGATACCATAATTGGGGCATTTTCTTGATTCCTTAATTCAACAGCTCAATTTTGGAAATGCTCTTTCCATAGTCTCCCCCTAGGCCTCATTTGCCATACTTCTCTCTCCTTCCCTTCTTCATTCATTCCACACCTGGTTTGCATAATATCCTTACAATTGACATATTTCAGGAGAAAACAGTAATGATTTAAAATATCTTTGGATCATTTTAAAGCTGGGTTTGCAACAGGACTGCTGCTCTAGTCGAAAAGGCTGCCTACAAATCCCCTTCTTGCCATTCAGGTACAGAGAAATAAAGTAAGGAGTGGAGATAAATGATTACACAAATCCTGTGTTTCAGATCTTTGTTCTTCAGACTCCCTATCAAATATTAGCAACTCGCCTCAAGGTGAAAAGAGGGAAAATGAGATCTCAGATGGAAACAACAGGAGTCACCAAGCAGCATGTTCTTTCAGTTCCTGGATTCTGTTCCCCCCACCCCATTGAGGACCATCCATGGGACTTCCGCTTCTGACTCAAGCAGAACTGGGCTCAAATCCTAGCTTTGCCACTTAATGGCTGTGTAACCTTGAATACTAATTTTAACCTTCGGAGCTTTGGGTTGGTCTTCTGTTATTCATGGGTTTATTAAAATAGTAGTGATAGCCTGTTCTCAGCGATAGTACCAGGCACTGTTAGTGATGCTGACTGCAGCAGCCAGTGGATCCTAAGCACCCTCGAACAGGATTCTCAATCCATCCTCAGTACAGTCTTACAAGGGCTGATGTGATGATTGTACCCATTGCACAGATGCAGACGCTGAGGACCAGAGAGGCTCAGAGACTTACCCAGGGTCACACAGCTAGTATGCAGCATGCAGGAGCTGATTTTTTGAAACCTGTCTTCTTAACCACACATGAAAATGTCCAGATGCTATGACCTTCCCTATCTAGTACCTACTTAGAAAATTTTTGTTCCTGCTCTTCTCCCAGAAAGGACACCATTAGGACAAGAGATCAGTCTCAGAGCTTGGCATAATAAGTCTCTGTGTGCCTTCTCTCCAGAGGGCTCTGGAATAAAGGCCTCTTTAATTAGTAGAATGATGCTCTTTGGGGCCAAAGTAAAGAGACAATAAAGCAACTCCCAGAGCAGACAAGTCTGTGAACCTGAGCCAAGCATTTCGTCCTGACATGGTAGAGATTAATGGTCTGTAAAGTGGTGCAACAACTATTAGGTTCAGCCTGTGGCTTCTGGAGGGCAGTCAATCTGCAGTGGTTTTGGAGTTGCAGATTGAAAAGATGTCAGACCTCCCTTTACTCCTGTAAGGGGCAGTCACCTGTGGTCACTGAAGTCCTGTCTGGCCAGGATCAACAATCCCCACCATGGTGTAGGGTCCAGAAACCCCACTGCAGTCTTAGTTCTGGGACTGATTCCAGCTACTCACGAGGAATTCTGAGCGCTTACATGCCTGCTCTGTTGTAACTGACCAGTTTGTCTTGTTCTCAAACTTGCTGGTCTGTTTACACTCTCAAAAGATCAAAGACCCCAAAAAACTTTTCTTTGTGTCAATTGTATCAACAAAATTTCCAGTATTAGAAATTAAGATAGAAATGTTTTTTAAAACATGCATTTATTAATTTAGAAATAAAAATAATAGGCTGGTGTGGTGGCTCATGCCTGTAATCCCAGCAGTTTGGAGAGCTGAGGCAGGTGGATCACATGAGGCCAGGAGTTCGAGACCAGAATCAGACTGGCCAAAATGGTGAAACCCCGTCTCTACTGAAAATATAAAAATTAGCTGGGTGTAGTGGTGCAAGCTTGTAATCCCAGCCACTTGGGAGGCTGAGGCACAAGAATTGCTTAAACCTGGGAGGCAAACATTGCAGTGAGCTGAGATTGCACCACTGCACTGCAGCCTAGGCAACAGAGCAAGACTGTCTCAAAAGATAAAGAAAAAGAAAGAAACAATAATAAACCCAGTAAGTAAAGTAACATATTCATACTATGGGGAAATAACTAGATTTTTGCATAATCAAAGAAAAAAATACAGAGAAGAGTGGCATTGTTTTACTTTTTTGCAATTCTCTTCAATGCCTAACTGAATAGAATGCTTAGATTCTTCTAGCTCCTTCTGCATGCAATCTCTTGTGATGCGTTGGTTTTGGTGGAAGTCTATGAAGAAATTCTCACACAGACATGTAGTTAGAGAAAGGAGGACATCCAGGACCCTCTGAAAGATTCTTAGGGACTCCCAGGAGTCCTTGGACCACACTTTGAGAACGACTGAATTTTAGGGTCAATATTACTTATTCATTCATCTAATCAGTCATTTACTCAGTAAATGGTAATTCAGCGTGCATTTCAGGTACTTTAAGAACTGGATATATGGAGGTAAATAAACTGTGGTATTTATTCTCAGTGCCTCATCCACTATAGATGAGGAGACTGAGCCTCAGAGAGGTAATGTCCCTTGTCTCTGGTTGGGACACAGACAACCAGAGACAAGGGACATTACCTCTCTGAGGCTCAGTCTCATCTATAGTGGCTAAAAACATGGATCTGTTTCTTAATCAGTCTACATTCAGGATAACTGATGTAGGGGTCTGTATAATTTGATGATGGTGATGATGATAATGGTGGTGGTGATGATAATGGTGATAGTGATCATTTAATGATGATGGCAATGATAGTGATGATGGTGATGATGGCCACGTTGGTGATGAAGATAGTGATAATGATGATGATGATGATGATGCGATGATCATGATTGGCAAAGATGGTGGTGGTGATAATAATGGAGATGATGGTGATGATGATAGTGATGATGATGATGGTCATGGTCATGGTATAATGGTGATAATGATAATAGACATGCTCCCACACCGGATTCTGTCCTACCATTACACTGAATCTTTAAAACAGTTCCATGAAGTAAATTTGCTATTCTGTTCATTTTACCAACAGGGACACAGAAAAGTTGCGTAGTTTGCCCAAGGGCACACGCTAAGCAGCAGAGCTGGGATTCAAACCCAGGCAGTTGAGTTCCAGGTACCGTGTTCTTGGCTGTCAGAATGTGCGTATAGTCCCCGTTACAGATAGCAGTCTCAGGCAGAGAATTGTCGGCCAAGGTGGTAAATCTCTGGAGTTTCAGTCAGCAACTAAAAATACAAAGTGCATGCTAAATAGGCAAAGCTCAGTTTATGCAGTGTTATGTTTGTTAAATATTTGATCTGGGAGAATTAAATGGCATTTTCTCTCTAGAGGACTGAGGCTGACAGGCCCCCAAGAAATAAAGCTGATGAAAATAGCCCTAATTGTAATCATACTCAAATGTGTACAGTTTACTGAATGCCTCCATATATGCTAGCTTATTTAATCCTCTATTTAAATGATGCTCACCAGTCCCCTAGCACATTCACCCTCCACTTTTTGTCCCGACAGCTTGGGCCTTGAACCAGGATTCATCACCGCTGCTCTGGAATTTTTCTAGAGCCTCCAAACTGCTAACCTCTGTCTATCCACTGTCCCATGGCCACTGAATGCTTCCTCCAGAGGTTTCCTTCAATAATAATGCTAATGGCAGTTAATCTTAATTAAGCACTTACCATGTGCCAGATACACTGCTCAATACTAGGTGTGGATTATATTATCTGCTCCTCTCCATAATTATGACTTACATATTTTTATTACCACATCCCCATTTCACAGATAAGGAAAATGAAACTTAGAGAAGTCACATGATTTATCCAAGGACACACAACAAGGGGACAGAGATCTGGGACTTGAATGCAGTTGTCTGACCCTCTAGCTTGTTTTTAACTGTAAAGCAACCCTACCTCCCATCAGCAAACTGACTTAATCCACTGTTGCCCTCTGTGGACTCTCGGGTCCTTCATGGTCATAAGATAAAGTCACAATGATGGTGATAGTGATGTCGATGGTGGTGATCCTATAACGGTGATGGCATTAGTCAATATGGCACCCAAGTGCTTCAAAAGCTGATTCCTGACTTCTCTCTTGGGAGTCTCCTTCCTCCCTCACCTATCACCATGCACCCCACTCTCAAGCCACACTAAAATCCTTAATTCACCTTATCACCATGCTTCATCTCTGCATGTGCCATTTCCTCACCTGACCACCATGCCTTCCTTACCAGTCAAATTCCTACATAGCCTTGAAGATCTAGCCCCATAGTCCACCTGGAAAAAAAATCATGGATAATTTTTTGCTTCTTCAGGGCACTATCAGAGTATTCCATTCCCACTTGAATTTAACTATATTATGTTGTGCTGTTTAGGGCATTGGAGGAGAGCATGGGCCGTGGATTCAGAATCCCTGGCCCACACCCAGGCTCTACCACTTTGCTAATTGTATGTTACTAATTGCCTATGCTCAGGTGATTTTATGAGCCCTAGTGTCCCCATCTGTGAAATGGGTTTGACAACAGGGTTATCTACTCTCCCGAGGCTATTCTGATGATGTAGGAGGGGGGACTTTCTAGATTACTGGAGAAGAGAATAGCCAGATTGTCTAGGCTCACTGGGCACTAACCCAGATGTGGCCTTAGAATTAAGGATGCTGCTGCAGAATGCTTTCACCAGAATGTTCTCCCAGTGCCTGCAAATCAGAAGAGACCCAGGTGTCTGTCAGAATGGCCTAAAAACGGCATAGACCACGTAGGTTCTATCTAAAAGGATAGCTCCAATAAACGGAGTTATAGGGCTGCAAGAAACAAGCTTCTCTCAGTTCTGCCAGGCCCCTTGACTTTAGAATATAGGTCTAATCTCACGGAGCATGTGTTGGGGTTGGGATGAGGCAAGGTGTCTTCCAGCCAACCCGTGGCCCACCTGGGAGTCTGCAGAGGGGTCAATAGGATAATCTGTGAAAATCACTTACACAGTGCCTGGGGCAAAGTGCTTTATAAGAGTTACCTGTTTTTAGCCACAAGAACAGTGCATTGCTGTTATTTATTTTCTGCATGAGGTATCCCCCTCCATGGTTTCTTTGGGTGAAGAACTGGGGTCGTCTCCCCAGCTACCAAAAAAACAGTTTGCCAAGGCAAAGGTTCCCCTGGGCATTTGAAATGAGTGGAACCTGTGTGTAAGGGTGTGTGTGTGTGTGTGAGTGTGTGTGCCTGCATTAGCACCTGAATCTCATCTAGCGAACCCTCAGCCCACATGCACCCTCACATGCACACACACATGCATCCACACACATGCATTCATGTACACATGTGCACACATGCATTTGCACACACACATAGCCTTCCACTTCTCTCATGGTGCTTGCCTTTTCTCTGCCTTGAGCAGCCTCAGCTCAGCCAGTCCCTTCCCATCTTCCTTACAGCTGCATCTCCTCCATACTCTCTTCTTTCCCCTCCTTGTTACAATTCTTGCCCACTGCCTTCTAAAAATCTGCACCCTTTCCA